>NC_042973.1:5667052-5973302 GCF_901001165.1 Salmo trutta | reverse complement strand
AACCCGGCGAGAACTAGAATCATGAAAAAGAAACGGCTAGCTGGAGCTTGTCTGGGCAGTCGGCTGTGAATGCCCTCGCCCACTAGTACACTTGAACTGATTCACTAAGATCTGCCCACTATAGTGCTGTCTGGTCAGAACATGATGTTGAGGCCCATACTGAACACTTGTTCACCACACACACACACACACACACACACACACACGACACACTTCTTTATATTCTAAAAGGGAAAGAGGTAAATATACATCCTGCAATAGTAAAGATGGACTCTACATCTCTACATAATTAACAATGTTGAGATGTGCAAACAGAAGGCATTCTGTTCTAACAAGGACTGCTACAGTATAACATGTGACACTTGAACATTCACCCATCAGGAATTTATGTTTATACACTGAGAACAACTGCTCTTTCCATGACATAGGCTAACCAGGTGAATGCTGTGATCCCTTATTGACATCACTTGTTAAATCCACTTCAATCAGTGTAGATGAAGGGGAGGAGACACAGGTTAAAGAAGGATTTTTAAGCCTTGAGACAATTGAGACATGGATTGTGTATTTGTGCCATTCAGAGGGTGAATGGGCAAGACAAAAAATGTAAGTGTTTTTGAACGGGGTATGGTAGTAGGTGACAGACACACCAGTTTGTTTTAAGAACTGCAACGCTGCTGGGTTTTTCACTCTCAACTGTTTCTCGTTTGTATCAAGAATGGTCCACCACCCAAAGGGCATTCCTTGTAGAGTCCAGTGAGGCCGTTCTGAGCACAACTCAATATTAGGAAGGTGTTCCTAATGTTTGGTATACTCAGTGTATATCTCCAGAGAGAGAGAAATAGAAGGCCTAGCACTTAATTAACACATGTCGCTCTACATATCTTACTTGAGGCAATGAGTTACTGCACAGGTGCAAGGGCACAAGAGAGGCAATGGTACCCTCTAATACAGCAGTAGCATTTAAGGCTATACATTGCAGCGGTAACATGCAAACAATGTAAATATTGCTAATAAAATACTAGTGAGTAGGCTAGTTGCACGTAAACACACATAGCAGTGAATAACAATATTAAGTAGCATGCACAAGTTGAACATACAAACAAAGAATACTAGCACTAGCTGGGTGCCAGCAAACAACACAACAAACTTATCTTACAAACCTGTCTTACAACTATACCTAGCGCCGGGCAGGCAGAAACATCGTCAATCATCACACCAAATATAACCCAGAGAATATCCCCAAATGTACACTCCAATTGACACACAACACCTTGGTCAGGAAACTACATGTTAAAGTCTGTCCTTCTTCTTCTTCTTCTTCTTCTTCTTCTTATTTGGAGTTTAACGGCGGTTGGCATCCAATATGTTGTGTTACTGCCCCCAACTGGACTATAATATAAGTCCATTATAGTTTGCAATAAAAAATAAATAAAATAATGAACAATAAAAAAAATTAAGAAAACACACTTCAAACTAATCTCATAAAAAAACAGAAATTGATGATAAAATGATTGTGGGGGCGGTCTTGTTAGACTTCAGTGCAGCTTTTTACATTATTGACCATAGTCTGCTGCTGGAAAAACGTATGTGTTATGGCTTTACACCCCCTGCTATAATGTGGATAAAGAGTTACTTGTCTAACAGAACACAGAGAGTGTCCTTTAATGGAAGCCTATCAATTATAATCCCGTTAGAATCAGGAATTCCCCAGGGTAGCTGTTTAGGCACCTTGCTTTTTAAAATTTTTACTAACAACATGCCACTGACTGAGTAAAGCCAGAATTTCTATGTATGCAGATGACTCAACACTATGCACGTCAGCTACTACAGCGACTGAAATGACTGCAACACTTAACAAAGAGCTGCAGTTAGTTTCAGAGTGGGTGGCAAGGAATAAGTTAGACCTAAATATGTCTAAAACTAAAAGCATTGCAGTTGGAACAAAATATTCACTAAACCCTAAATCTCAACTAAATCTGAGATGACTAAACTGCTTGGAGTAACGCTAGATTGTAAACTGTCATGGTCAAAACATATTGATGCTGTAGTAGCTAAGATGGGCAGTCTGTTAATTATAAAGTGATGCTCTACCTTCTTAATAACACTATCAACAAGGCAGGTGCTACAGGCCCTAGTTTTGTCGCACCTTGACTACTGTTCTGTTGTGTGGTCAGGTGCCACAAAAAAGGACGTAAGAAAATTGCAATTGGCTCAGAACAGGGCAGCACGGCTGGCCCTTGGATATACACAGAGAGCTAATATTAATAATATGCATGTCAATCTCTCCTGGCTGAAAGTGGAGGAGAGATTGACTTCATCACTACTTTTATTTATGAGAGGTATTGACAAGTTGAATGCACCAAGCTGTCTGTCTAAACTACTGGCACAGGGTTGAAACCCAAACAAAAGAGTGAGGAGCACCTCGAATAAATAACACACGTGCACAATGATTAACACACAGGACGAGACCCGTAATCATCTGCGCAATCCACAATGGCACGAAAGCCCAAAACACACAGCACGGGTACTCACACGCACCAACGGACATTGTAACAATAAACAACCGCCCAATGGAAACCAAAGGGCACATATAAAGACATACAATCAACGGGAATACGGGCCAGGTGTGCGTAATGAACGTTCCAGAGGGATCAGTGACAGAATGACAGGTTGCTTCTACATGCAAAATAGATTTGAGGTTTAAAATTCAATTAAGATGCTTTATTTTAGGGGTTTAGTGAAGGCCGGTCATTTTTTACCCTTAGGACAAGGGGAGTATACAGAATGTTAAGACTATACAAGGGTTAACCTATCCTCATCTACTATCTTCATTGCCTCAGCATACGACACCTTCTGCACTACTCTGACCCATGCCACCTCAACTTACCTCTCTCTCACCGGACACTTCCGATCCCCAGAAACATAGGCACCCCTATAGTTGACACACACAACTTTATCCACCGAAACTACACAATCTTCTATCCCATGCCCTTCTGCACACTTGCCACATCTTGGAATCTCCCTCCTACAAACTGCTGCTACATGAGCATAAATATTGCAACTGAAACAGCGCAGTGGATTCAGCACAAAAGCTCTAAAAGGATAACTGATATATCCTAACATGACTTTGTTGGATAAAGACTGACTCAAACCTCAAAAGGACGGACAGTGACTCCTCTGTTTCTCCACGCTCACCACCGGGTCTGCGTTGCACCAAATGGCGGGCATTACAAACACCAGGAATCTTCCATTTCAATTGCTCCACCTCCACACGTAACTCTGCTCCAGAAATCCCTACATTACATTGTGCCCTGTTCCTAAGAGCAAAGCAAGATACAGATCTTGATCCAAGCTGGTCTGAAGAAACACACAAATATCACAAGTGCACTACAGGTTACCTTCACTTATTCAACTGCACCAAACTTCTTTCTCAGGGTATCCCTGGCCATTTATCAACATTTACATTACATTTTAGTCATTTAGCAGACACTCTTATCCAGAGTGACTTACAGTAGTGAATGCATACATTTCATACAATTTCATACATTTTTTTTTCTGTGCTGGCCCCCCGTGGGAAACGAACCCACAACCCTGGTGTTGCAAACACCATGCTCTACCAACTGAGCTACAGGGAAGGCTATCAACTATCCCTGGTCATTTAAACACACTGAAACTCATGGAACCTCTGGTCATCTAAACACAGTGAAACTCATGGTATTCCTGGTCATTTATCATTTAAAGATGCTGAAACTAATGGTATCTCTGGACATTTAAACACGCTGAAACTCATGGAATCCATGGTGATTTATCATTTTAAGATGCTGAAACTCATGGTACCACAATTAATTTATCATTTGAACAGGCTGAAACTCATGGAATCCCTGGTCATTTAATCATGCTAAAACTCATGGTTCCCTGGTTATGTATCATTTAAAGATGGTAAAACTCTTGGCATCCCTGGTCACTTACCCTTCAAATACACTGAAACTCATGGTAACTCTGGTCATAAATCATTTAAACATGCTGAAACTCATGGTATCCCTGGTCATTTAAACACGCTGAAACTCATGGTATCCCTGGTCATTTAAACACGCTGAATCTCATGGTATCCCTGGTCATTTATCATTTAAACATGTTGAAACTTATGGTATCTATGGTCATTTATCATTTAATCACGCTGAAACACATGATATCCCTTGTTTTTATCATTTAAACACGCTGAAACTCATAGTATCCCTGGTCATTTAAACACGCTGAAACTCATGGTATCCCTGGTCACTTATCATTTAAACACACTAAAACACATGATATCTCTTGTTTTTATAATTTAAACAAGTTGAAAATGCTTGGTATACCTGGTCATTTAAACACGATGAAAATCATTGGTAACCCTGTGTAACAGTATAGCTTCTGTCCCTCTCCTCTCCCCTACCTGGGCTCGAACCAGGGACCGTCTGCACACATAGACAACAGCCACCCTCAAATCATTGTTACCCATCGCTCCACAAAAGCCGCAGCCCTTGCAGAGCAAGGGGAACAGCTAATTCAAGGTCTCAGAGCGAGTGACTACACCGATTGAAAAGCTATTAGCGCGCACCCCGCTAACTAGCTAGCAATTTCACATCGTTTACACCTGGTCATTTATCATATAAATGGTCTGAAGCTCGTTGTATCCCTGGTCATTTATCATTTAAACACACTGAAACTTATGGAATCTCTGGTTACTTATCATTTAAACAAGCTGAAAATCCTTGATATCCCTGGTCATTTAAACACAATGAAAGTCATGGTATCTCTGGTAATTTATCATTTAAAGATGCTTAAACTCATGGTATCCATGGTCACTCAAACATGCTGAAACTCATAGTATCCACGGTCACTTAACTTGTTATGGATAGGGGGCAGTATTTTCACGGCCGGATAAAAAACGTACCCGATTTAATCTGATTATTACTCCTGCCCAGAAACTAGAATATGCATATAATTATTAGCTTTGGATAGAGAACACTCCAACGTTTCTAAAACTGTTTGAATGGTGTCTGTGAGTATAACAGAACTCATTTGGCAGGCCAAAACCTGAGAAGATTCCAAACAGGAAGCGCCCTCTCTGACCATTTCTTGGCCTTCTTGATCATCTCTATCCAAAACAGGGGATCTCTGCTGTAACGTGACATTTTCTAATGCTCCCATAGGCTCTCGGAAGGCGCCAGAACGTTGAATGATGACTTTGCAGGCCATGGCTGAAAAACAGTAGCGCATTTGGTAAGTGGTCGATCTGAGAACAATGAGACTGGTGCGCGCGTGCACGAGACGACTCCATGTTTTCATTTTCAGTCTTTGAACGAAAACAACGACTCCCGGTCGGAATAGTATCGCTTTTTTACGAGAAAAATCGCATAAAAATTGATTTTAAACAGCGTTTGACATGCTTCGAAGTACGGTAATGGAATATTTTGACATTTTTTGTCACGAAACGCGCCGGGCGCATCACCCTTCGTTACCCTTCGGATAGTGTCTTGAACGCACAACAAAACGCCGCTATTTGGATATAACTATGGATTATTTGGAACCAAAACAACATTTGTTATTGAAGTAGAAGTCCTGGGAGTGCATTCTGACGAAGAACAGCAAAGGTAATCCAATTTTTCTTATAGTAAATCTGAGTTTGGTGAGTAGCAAACTTGGTGGGTGTCAAAATAGCTAGCCCGTGATGGCGAGCTATCTACTCAGAATATTGCAAAATGTGCTTTCACCGAAAAGCTATTTTAAAATTGGACACCGCGATTGCATAAAGGAGTTCTGTATCTATAATTCTTTAAATAATTGTTATGTTTTTTGTGAACGTTTATCGTGAGTAATTTAGTAAATTCACTGGAAGTGTTCGGTGGGAATGCTAGTTCTGAACGTCACATGCTAATGTAAAATGCTGGTTTTTGATATAAATATGAACTTGATTGAACAAAACATGCATGTATTGTATAACATAATGTCCTAGGAGTGTCATCTGATGAAGATCATCAAAGGTTAATGCTGCATTTAGCTGTGGTTTTGTTTTTTGTGACATTATATGCTAGCTTGAAAAATGGGTGTCTGATTATTTCTGGCTGGGTACTCTACTGACATAATCTAATGTTTTGCTTTCGCTGTAAAGCCTTTTTGAAATCGGTCAGTGTGGTTAGATAAAGGATAGTCTTGTCTTTAAAATGGTGTAAAATAGTCATATGTTTGAAAAATTGAAGTTTTCGGATTTTCGAGGAGTTTGTATTTTGCGCCACGCCTATCATTGGATATTGGAGCAGGTGTTCCGCTAGCGGAACGTCTAGATTTAAACAAGCTGAAACTCATGGTTTCCCTGGTCATTTATCATTAAAACATGCTGTAACCCATGGTATCCCTGGTCATTTATCATTTCAAGATGCTGAAACTCATTGTATCTGTCAAGACTTCCGCCGAAGCCTGTCCCTCTCCTTGTTTGGGCGATGTTCGGCGGTCGACGTCACCAACTTTCTAGCCATCACTGATCCATTTTTCATTTTCCATTGGTTTTGTCTTGTCTTACATCACAGCTGGTTACAATCTCATCAATAACATGTTGTGTATTTAACCCTCTGTTTTCCCTCATGTCCTTGTCGGTGATTGTTTTGTTTGTATGTGATGTGCAAGTTATGTTCTGGTGTGCGATGGGTTTTGTACCCACCTGGTGCGCAGAGTGCTTGGTCACCAGTTGGAGCATGACCTGTACGTCAAGGCTGAGAAATGCCTGTTCTTCCAACAGTCCGTCTCCTTCCTAGGGTATTGCATTTCCACTTCAGGGGTGGAGATGGAGAGTGACCGCATTGCAGCCGTGCGTATTTGGCAGACTCCCACCACGGTAAAGGAGGTGCAGCGATTCTTAGGGTTTGCCAACTACTACCGGAGATTTATCCGGGGTTTTGGTCAGGTAGCGGCTCCCATTACCTTACTGCTGAAGGGGGGCCCAGTGCGCTGGGCAGACGCATTGTCCCGGCTTTATGACACAGAGGAGCGGCCCATGGATCCCACTCCCATACTCCCCGCCTCTTGCCTGGTGGCGCCGGTAGTGTGGGAGCTGGACATAGACATTGAGCAGGCGTTACATGTAGAGCCCGCTCCCCTCCAGTGTCCAGCTGGGCATCTGTACGTTCCGTCTGCTGTCCATGACCGGCTGATCTGTTGGGCCCACACGTCACCCTCCTCTGGTCATCCGGGGATCGGTCGGACGGTGCACTGTCTTAGTGGCAAGTACTGGTGGCCCACTTTGGCCAAGGACGTGAGGGTTCATGTTTCCTAATGCTCGGTGTGCGCCCAGTGTAAGGCTCCTAGGCAACCGCCCAGAGGTAAGTTACAACCCTTACCCGTTCCACAACGGCCGTGGTAGCACCTGTCGGTGGATTTCCTGACCGATCTTCCTCCTTCATAGGGTAACACCATGATCCTGGTCATTGTGGATCGTTTTTCTAAGTCTTGTCGTCTCCTCCCTTTGCCGGGTCTACGGCCCTACAGACTGCGGAGGCCCTGTTTACACACGTCTTCCGGCATTACGGGGTGCCTGAGGATATAGTGTCTGATCGGGGTCCCCAGTTCACGTCGAGGGTCTGGAGGGTGTTCATGGAACGCCTGGGGTCTCAGTCAGCCTTACCTCAGGTATTCACCCTGAGAGTAACGGGCAGGTGGAGAGAGTTAACCAGGATGTGGGTAGGTTTCTGAGATCTTATTGCCAGGCCCGGCCGGGGGAGTGGGCAGCGTTCGTGCCCTGGGCAGAGATGGCCCAGAACTCGCTCCGCCACTCCTCCACTAACCTCTCTCCCTTCCAGTGTGTATTGGGGTATCAGCCGGTTCTGGCTCCTTGGCATCAGAGTCAGATCTAGGCTCCTGCGGTGGACGACTGATTCCGGCGCGCGGAGGAAACATGGGACGCCGCCCATGTCCACCTTCAGCGCGCCATGCTGCGCCAAAAGGTTGGCGCAGACCGTCACCGCAGTGTTCGCACTGGGGGACCGGGTCTGGCTCTCGACCCGAAACCTGCCCCTCCGCCTGCCCTGCCGGAAGCTGGGTCCGCGGTTTGTGGGGCCACTTAAAGTCCTGAGGAGAGTGAATGAGGTTTGTTATAGGTTACAGCTTCCCCCCGATTACCGTATTAACCCCTCGTTCCATGTGTCTCTCCTCAGACCGGTGGTGGCTGGCCCGCTCCAGGAGTCTGAGGTGCGTCCCCGAGGTCGGTGTCGACGCGCAGCTGGAGCCGCGCGTCGGGGGGGAGTACTGTCACGACTTCCGCCGAAGTCGGTCCCTCTCCTTGTTCGGGCAGTGTTCGACGGTCGACGTCACCGACCTTCTACCCATCACTGATCCATTTTTCATTTTCCATGGTTTTGTCTTGTCTTACATCACAGCTGGTTACAATCTCATCAATTACATGTTGTGTATTTAACCCTCTGTTTCCCCTCATGTCCTTGTCGGTGATTGTTTTGTTTGTATGTGATGTGCAAGTTATGTTCTGGTGTGCGACGGGTTTTTGTACCCACTTTTATTATTTTGTATATTTTGGTTTTCGGAGTTTTGTGAGCACTTATTAAACGACTCCATTTATACCAAGTTCGTTCTCCTGCACCTGACTTCTCTGCCACCAGCACGCACCCATTACAGTATCGCTGGTCATTTAAAACTCGCTGAAACTCATGGTATCCCTGGTCATTAATAATTAAAGATGCTGAAACTTATGGTATCCATGGTCATTAATAATTAAAGATGCTAAAACTCTTTGTATCCCTGGTCATTTATCATTTATAGCTGCTAAAACTCATGGTATCCCTGGTTATGTATGATTTAAACACAGTGAAACACATGGTATCCCTGGTCCTTTATCATTTAAACATGCTGAAATTCATGGTATCCCTAGTCCTTTATCATTTAAACATGCTGGAATTCATGGTATTCCTGGTCCTTTATCATTTAAACATGCTGGAATTCATGGTATCCCTAGTCCTTTATCATTTAAACATGCTGGAATTCATGGTATCCCTAGTCCTTTATCATTTATAGCTGCTAAAACTCATGGTATCCCTGGTCATGTATCATTTAAACACACTGAAACTCATGGTATCCCTGGCTGGTCATGTATCATTTAAACACACTGAAACCCATGGTATCCTTGGATATTTATAATTAAAGCAAGCTGAAAATCCTTGGTAACCCTGGTCATTTATCATTGAATCATGCTTAAACTCAAGGTATCCCTGGTCATTTAAACACTCTGAAACTAATGGTATCCTTGGTCATGTAAACACTCTGAAACTAATGGTATCCCTGGTCATTTATAATTGAAAGATGCTGAAACTCATGGTATCCCTGGTCATTTAAACACGCTGAAGCTAATGGTATCCCTGGTCATTTATAATTTAAAGATGCTGAAACTCATGGTATCCCTGGTCATTTAAACACGCTGAAGCTAATGGTATCCCTGGTCATTTATAATTTAAAGATGCTGAAACTCATGGTATCCCTGGTCATTTAAACACGCTGAAGCTAATGGTATCCCTGGTCATTTATAATTTAAAGATGCTGAAGCTAATGGTATCCCTGGTCATTTAAACACGCTGAAGCTAATGGTATCCCTGGTCATTTATAATTTAAAGATGCTGAAACTCATGGTATCCCTGGTCATTTAAACACGCTGAAGCTAATGGTATCCCTGGTCATTTATAATTTAAAGATGCTGAAACTCATGGTATCCCTGGTCATTTAAACACGCTGAAGCTAATGGTATCCCTGGTCATTTAAACACGCTGAAGCTAATGGTATCCCTGGTCATTTATAATTTAAAGATGCTGAAGCTAATGGTATCCCTGGTCATTTAAACACGCTGAAGCTAATGGTATCCCTGGTCATTTATAATTTAAAGATGCTGAAACTCATGGTATCCCTGGTCATTTAAACACGCTGAAGCTAATGGTATCCCTGGTCATTTATAATTTAAAGATGTGTAAGGGGTGCATACTGGCGGCAGAGAAGTCAGACGCAGGAGAGCAAAAACTGTGTTTACAAACAGCGCAGTTTAAAAAAAAAAAAAACATCGGAAAACAAAACAATCAAATAATGGGTACATAACCCGACACAGACCAGGACAGACAATAAACAATCACCAGACAAGGACATGAGGGGGAACAGAGGGTTAAATATACAACATGTAATTGATGGGATTGGAGCCAGGTGTGATGGAAGACAAGACAAAACCAAAGGAAAAAGAAAAGAGGACACAAAACGCTGAAACTAATGGTATCCCTGGTCCTTAAAACACGCTGAAAATCATGATATCCCTGGTCATTTATCATTTAAACACGCTGAAACTAATGCTATCCCTGGTCATTTAAACATGCTGAAACTAATGATATCCCTGGTCATTTATCATTTACACACTGAAACTAATGATATCCCTGGTCATTTATCATTTACACACTGAAACTAATGATATCCCTGGTCATTTATCATTTAAACACACTGAAACTAATGATATCCCTGGTCATTTATCATTTACACACTGAAACTAATGATATCCCTGGTCATTTATACACGCTGAAACTAATGATATCCCTGGTCATTTAAACACGCTGAAACTAATGATATCCCTGGTCATTTATCATTTAAACACACTGAAACTCATGATATCCCTGGTCATTTATCATTTAAACACACTGAAACTAATGATATCCCTGGTCATTTATCATTTAAACACACTGAAACTAATGATATCCCTGGTCATTTATCATTTAAACATGCTGAAACTAATGATATCCCTGGTCATTTATCATTTAAACACACTGAAACTAATGATATCCCTGGTCATTTATACACGCTGAAACTAATGATATCCCTGGTCATTTAAACACGCTGAAACTAATGATATCCCTGGTCATTTATACACGCTGAAACTAATGATATCCCTGGTCATTTAAACATGCTGAAACTAATGATATCCCTGGTCATTTACCATTTAAACATGCTGAAACTAATGATATCCCTGGTCATTTAAACACGCTGAAACTAATGATATCCCTGGTCATTTAAACATGCTGAAACTAATGATATCCCTGGTCATTTAAACACGCTAAAACTCATCGTATACCTGGTAATTTATCTTTTAAACATGCTGAAACTCATGGTATCCCTGGTTATTTATATTTTAAACACCCTGAAAAACATAGTATCCCTGGTCATTTATCATTTAAAGATGCTGAAAGTCATCAAATCTCTGGTCATTTGTCATTTAAAGAAGCTGAAACTCATGGTATCCCTGGTCATTTAAACACGCTGAAACTCATGGTATCCCTGGTCATTTATAATTTAATGACGCTGAAACTCATGGTATCTCTGGTCATTTATCATTAAAAGACGCTGAAACTCATGGTATCCCTGGTCATTTTCTGAATAGTTTAAATTCTCTGAAACTCATAAGTATATACTGTATATGTTCATGTACTGTCAAAGCAGAAAGTGATTACAGGAGTATTACGTGTTTATAGAAATCCCCCTATCGACTGAGGTGAATGGAGCTATGTAGCCAATGTGATAATAGCTTGAATCAATTTTGCTTGTTTTTGGTGCTCCAAACTACATTTTACAGTTTTTAGAATTGTGTAGAGCTTCAATTTCATAACCCCCCCCCCCTGTCACTTTGCCATACCCTAGGTTGAGCTGAAATGGCGCCCCTGCCCATACCAGCGCCTTGTTGTTCACCACAACAATCACACCCTCCAGATTTCCACCTTTACTGCCAACAACAAAGGGTTTCCGCCCTGGGAAACTAAATCATTATTTCTGCATTAGTGACTGTGGCTTTGGAAAAGCTGCTTTTCATTCAACTTCTTCTCCCTCTTTTAAGTCAATCTTGAGATGGTGGAAGATTGGTGTTTGTTGAGTGGACGGTAAGGGATCACAGTGTTTTGAGCCGTACTTGTGTAATGAAATCCTTAACGGAGGACTTACGTTAACTCCCTGATCTAATGCCTAGACTTTAGCTTAGCAGGCTAACACAGTCCTGTGGCACTGATACCAGGTAGAGTGAAAAGGTGAATTGCTGATCTTGGTAAACAAGGAATCCAATGATGAGAGGAATTATATCTATAAATGTTGTTCACTTTTTGCATTAACTCAGAAAAATACATTTGAAGAGAATTTAAAGCGACATTCTCGATTAAAGGAACGTCCTTTAATCGAGTATGTCCAATAATTAACCAGAGTTAGGTGGAAAGGGAGACCTCATCTCCTGTTTTGAATGTCCATGCCAATCAAGGATTTCCTTCCTTAGGGAGGTGGCATTGCCTGTGAAACCCCCCTGTGAACTCTGACATCATCTCTCCCATTTGTCCTCTCTTGCACGGGTTTGTGGACGACAAGGACAGGGTCTCGTGTTTGACTCCCGAGTCTGATGGATGCTGTCCTCACCGGCTTATTATAGCTTTCTATTACCCTGTTATCTTCCCATGGTCAAGAGGGGACAGGTGATTTCCCAGTGTTTTCCCCTCATTAACAGCTGGGATGAGCCGTTAGCCCATAGACAAAAATATCCCCTCAGACTGAGCACCCAACAGGAGTGAATCTTTTGTGTCATTTCCCAAGACGGGCTAGCTAGCCGTCATTCAGGATATCCCCTCTGCAAATCCCTGTCCGAGTGACAGTTGCTTTCGGAAACCTCTGGGAGACCTCTAATAAATCTCACAAAGGCAAAACTTTGCATGAACTCTTAATAATTCTGATTGAAAAAAAAGGTTTAGAAGTAGGAAGAATGATGTCATTTGAAATGTGCTCCAGATCTGTTGAACACAGAGACCCCTGTGGCTCATTGCTGGGTTAAAGTGTTGCCGGCCAAACGGCAGAGTAGCGTAGACACACCCCCTGGGTTCTCCACTTCCTGAACTGTGGGAAACCCGGCTCAGTGGAATATCCTCGGGATCTCTCCCCTCTTTACCTGCCTGGCACCTATCGCTTCAGGGAGCGGTTTTATGGTGAGAACCCCATGTTAAAGCAACTACACCGGCTCTATTTTTAGGGGCCAAATTGGCCCTGGCATCGAGATCTTCAACAAAAATAACACAATAAATTTTTAGTGGGAAAGTTTAATACCTATGGGGCTCTTGTGTGGTCTCAGTTTCATTAAAAAGGCCTCATTTTCCACTCAAGCGCTGGAAACTGGCTCCATGGTAACGGCTGCGGAGTTCCTGGTGCCTTCTTCTCAGGGTCATGGGGTGTGTTTCCTTGGTAGAGAAGCCGGGAGGCAGGGCTTGGAGAATAACCCCTGGAGAATCCCTCCTCAGGGGGAGAGGCCGGAGAGGCAGGGCTTGGAGGAGAACCCCTGATGAATCCCTCCTCGGCAGAGAGAGCAGGGAGGCCGGGCTTGGAGGAGAACCCCTAGAGAATCTCTCCTCTCCTCTGGCAACAGTTCCCGTGAGGCCCCAAGAGGGGACCTCCCATCTCCCATCCCTCCCTATCCCACATGTATGTGGAGGACACCTCAACACCACACCTCTAGTCAACACAAAAAATCGGTTAACCCTCATACCTGCTGGTTAAATAGGGCCCAATTGTTGGTAAGTAAACAACCCACTCTAAAGAAGCAGATACGTATAATACTTACTCAGTACATGTCAGTAACAGGTTGCTTTGAATCAGTCTTCATAACATTTGATTTGTCACATTCTAAGATGCGGTGAGGGTGTCAACATTGAGGGTGTCAACATTAAACATTGAATTACCCACTGTGCATTGCCTCAGTGACAACAACATTGAATGCCAATGGACTGTGAGAACATCAGACAGTATAATAATAATAAAATTGTAAAAATATGCACATCCAACTCATTAGGTATAGCACAGAAGAACGTACCAAAGAAAAAAGCAACCGCTCAGCCCAGTCAAAACTGTTCGCTGCTCTGGCACCCCAATGGTGTAACAAGCTCCCTCACGACGCCAGGACAGCGGAGTCAATCACCACCTTCCGGAGACACCTGAAACCCCACCTCTAAGGAATACCTGGGATAGGATAAAGTAATCCTTCTAACCCCCCCCCCCCCCCTAAAATATTTAGATGCACTATTGTAAAGTGGTTGTTCCACTGGATATCATAAGGTGAATGCACCAATTTGTAAGTCGCTCTGGATAAGAGCGTCTGCTAAATGACTTAAATGTGAATGTGAATGTGAATGTGAATGTGAATGTAAATGTGAATGTGAATGTGAATGTAAATGTAAATGTGAATGTGAATGTAAATGTGAATGTGAATGTGAATGTGAATGTAAATGTGAATGTGAATGTGAATGTGAATGTGAATGTGAATGTGAATGTAAATGTAAATGTAAATGTGAATGTGAATGTGAATGTAAATGTAAATGTGAATGTGAATGTAAATGTAAATGTAAATGTGAATGTAAATGTAAATGTAAATGTAAATGTGAATGTGAATGTAAATGTGAATGTAAATGTGAATGTGAATGTGAATGTCCGCAACTCTGGTATGCTCCCATGGTGATTTAACCAGATGCACAATAATGACAATGTTTCGAGGACAAGTTGTGCTTTCCTGGGAAACATCAGACAGTACGACATCACAAGGTAATGTGGGCATTGAGAAAGCAGCCACAAGGTGAGAAAGGTGAACAGACATCCTGGTGTCAATGTTGCTTGACTGCATCAGCTCATCTCCACGTCAACAGACCAATAGCAGCGTTCTAATAGCATTGGACAAATGTTTGTGCATCAAAAGGTAAAGAAATATATATTTTTGGAGATGTAATATTTCCTCCATTTTTTTTGTTAGTATAATTTAACCTAATTAGCTAGACCCAGAGCTCTGGTATTTAGTCACATGTTTAAGTGATTAAGGTTATTTGATTATGAATCGATTACAGACAATACAGACGATGACCTAATTCCTCAGATGTGACAAGACTTCCTGTGCAAAACATTAAGCAAGAGAAAGCAAAACAGGAGAACAAAGGCCATATTGTATACGAGAATAAGTGAACGTGATGAACCTAATCACACTAAACCCATATAAGTGGCACCTGACAACCTGCTGGTGCATATAGATTGAGGACTGTGGAATGAATCCTTACTTGATTACAGACAATAATTTATAAAGCCGACAGATTAAAGAGTCATCGGAGATGCCGAGATAAGCATTGTTCCACTGTTGACTTTGCATACAAGTGTAACAGCAGTTATGAACGTGTCTTAACTTGCTCAATCGAATAGTAAAATTAGGAAGGAGAAAAAAAAAGTGGCCTCTTCCCTTTAAAGGTATGAACCGCTTATCATAGACCACATCTTGGAATTTCCCACATCAATGGCAAGGACAAACTGCACTTTTCTACTGTTGTTGACACTATGCAATGCTAATTTTCAACAAGAAAAGCTCATTTTCACTGCGATAGCAAAATGAAGAAGAAAAAGATACAAAAATATGTGCATGCCCTAATAATTGAAGTAAATAGATTCCCACAGCACAGCATGTCAGGGTAACAGTACCTGACATGCCCTTGAGGCTTGCATACAGAACATCCTGCTAGCTGTGCCCATTAACCTTCATGAGTACGACAACCCCAGCTAGCAAATAACGTTCTGAGAGCTTGGTGAGAGTGTGGTTGTCCTATGGCTATTTAGCATAAAACCTTCCCACAACTTTCTGGATCATAAAACCAGTCAGTATCTGGTGTGACCACCATTTGCCTCGTGCAGCGCAACATGTCTCCTTTGCATAGAGTTGATCAGGCTGTTGATTGTGGCCTGTGGAATGTTGTCCCACTCCTCTTCAATGGCTGTGCGAAGTTTCTGGATATTGGCGGGAACTGGAACACGGTGTTGTACACGTTGATCCAGAGCATCCCAAACATGCTCAATGGGTGACATGTCTGGTGAGTATGCAGGCCAGGGATGAACTGGGACATTTTCAGCTTACAGATACTGACTGGTTTTCTGGTCCACGCCCATACTTTTTTTTAAGGTATCTGTGACCAACAGATTCATATCTGTATTCCCAGTCATGTGAAATCCATAGATTATTGCAAAATGTATTTATTTAAATTTAATGATTTCCTTATATGAACTGTAACTCAGTAAAATCTTTGAAATTGTTGCATGTTGAGTTAATATTTTTGTTCAGTATAATTCCACGGATTGAGAACAGAAAATAATTGGTTTGAATGTCACTAATGCTGTGTCACAATTGTTTTTTAAAGGTGTTCGCATGATTAATGCCTAAGAACATGTATTTACATGTGTCCTATTGGTGCTTGGAGTAACAAAAAAAAGTTTGAATAAGCTAGCAGTGTTATTAAATGTCATATTGAAACATTCAGTGAAAGCTTTACATTTTATTCTTAGAGTGTTAAGAAAACGTTCAATAATAACCTTACAATTTGCACAATATTAAGAGAATGTTCTCAGAATGTTATTTAATTACCTTCAAATAACCTAGAATTTCTGTTCTCAGAACGTTAATAAAACTTTCTAGGAAAATGTTCAAGGAACCAGAGTAAAGCATTCTCAGAAGCTCAATGCAACCTAAAAAACAGAAATTCCCAGAACAGGCAAAATGTTCACTTCTTCTCAGAATGTTTAAAAAACATTACGTTTTACAGGTCAGGAAACGTATGGCTTCGTTCCCACCACCAATGTGAACCCCCCCCAGAAAAGCATACGTTCCCACAACTTCCAAGGAACCAATGTGCTAGCTGGGACAACAGATCTTAGTAAGCAATCTATGCCCTCTTCTGATGGTAAACATGGTACAGTGCCAGGGATGATGCCACACAAACAGTCCCCCAAACACATAGCCTAACTTCAGGGCTGTGTTCATTAGGGGACAATTGGAAGAAAAAGGATTCAAACAGGGAGGGACTACATGAATTTGTTCAATAAGAAACGCACGTTTTCATTTTACTTTTAAAAACATTTTAAACTTTACCCATTGTATGCCCTAATGACCACAACCCATATTAAAGTTAAGCAAGGCTGCGTAGGGAGGTGTATCGACAATATATTTTGGCTTGCTAATTTAAGACCCCCATATCCTGGAAGCCTCCACTGTCACATCTGTATAGATGATGATAACAAAGGAAACTGTGCCCTGGTCAAGTGCTCCCCACCCTTTAAGTGTATCCCTTTGTGATTTCAGTTCCTCCACTCTATGGCTGCGTTTAGGCTGATCAATCAGATCAGCTCTGGAAAAAAAAGATAAAGTGAAAAGATTGAATGTGATTGGTCAAAAGACCAATTAGTGGAACAAGTATCAGAATTGGGTCGCCATTAGTCATGTTATACAAAGCTTGTGCATCACAGGTTCATGGATTACAATGGCGTATAGACCATTGTAAGGACGAATTATGTAGGAGGCCAGCGAACAATGCCAACAACGTTTGTTGGAAGAACATTTATGGAGGAACTGTTCATATACATCCTCGGGAAGAATATGACGTGACAAGCAAACACATAGATATACACATTTTCTTGTTTTTATCAATTATTAGAATTTTTGGAAATAACGTAGAGTCGGGGTATGTTTGAAAATTCGATGGTAATATGAATGGGAAAGTGGCTGTGCGTTTGGGCAATTAATAGACACTGCAAATAAAAAAGGATAAAAACATGTCAGTCTTGTCCAGTCCTGGACATTACGCAAATAGGCCATGTCATACGGGCATTTTTCATTCACTTTGATGTTGCACTGCACTGGACTGTGTTTACAGGCAACAGAACTGAACAACTTTGTTTAGAAAGTAGTAGCAAAAGTCACAAAAGAAAACCTGGATGGGTTTTCTGCAAATATATAAAATACCACGGTAGTCTTACTTTTGGGAACTTTACAGTCCTGTTGGTCAAACAATCAATAGATAGACTACCTCTCCCTCAGTTCAATATGCACAACAACAACAACGATGTTAGACAGCGACAGATTAAGATAAACCCTCTCAAACTTTTTCAGCATGTAGTTGACATTCAAAATTTAACTGTGAATATGATCTCACTACTTTGTGCTTGGCTCTGCCCACCTCCTTGCTTGTTCTGCCCACTGTTCTTCATTTGTACCCATTGGAAATGACGCCAATTAGAGCATTGGGCCAGTAACCGGATGGTTGCTGGATCGAATCCCCGAGCTGACAATGTAAAAATCTGTTGTTCTGCCCCTGAGCAAGGCAGTTAACCAACTGTTCCCCGGGCGCCGAAGATGTGGGATGTTGATTAAGGCAGCCCCCCGCGCCTCTCTGATTCAGAGGTTAAATGCGGAAGACACATTTCAGTTGGACAACTGACTAGGTATCCCCCTTTCCCAATGATATATCTTGGGTTAGTATATTTGGTACAAGGCTCTGTGTCATTTTAAGATCTAGCTAGCTAAGTGGCTTAGCTGGCTTCCTAAATAAGTAGACCTACATAAATAGATAAGCTATTGCCTTAGTCATGTACTGAATAGATAGATTGTGTTGACATTCCCAATACTGCCTTAATACAGTGCATCACCTGAATGGCTGGAGGCAGTGAAAAATAAACTAGCTGGGATTTACGACCTGATAGCAATATAAACTAAGTGTACAAAACATTCCTAATATTGAGTTGCACCTTCTTTTGCCCTCAGAAAAGCCTCAATTCCATGGGGCATGGACTTTACAAGATGTCGATAGCTTTCCACAGGGATACTGGCCCATGTTGACTCCAATGTTTCCCACAGTTGTGTCAAGTAGGCTGGATGCCCTTTGGGTGGTGAACCATTCTTGATACACACGGGAAACTGTTGAATGTGAAAAGCCCAGCAGCTATGAAGTTCTTGACAAACACAAACCGTTGCGCCTGGCACCTACTACCATACCCCGTTCAAAGGCACTTAAATCTTGTGTCTTTCCCATTCACCCTATGAATGGCACACATACACAATCCATGTCTGAATGCATTTACATTTACATTTAAGTCATTTAGCAGACGCTCTTATCCAGAGCGACTTACAAATTGGTGCATTCACCTTATGATATCCAGTGGAACAACCACTTTACAATAGTGCATCTAAATCATGCTTAGAAATCCTCTCCTTCATCTACTCTGATTGAAGTGGATTTAACAGGTGACATCATTAAGGGATCACAGCTTTCACCTGGATTCACCTGGTCAAATCTATGTTATGTTTTGTACACTCAGTGTAAATTAGACTACCTGGAGATTTATTGGTTAATTTTATTAATCATACATTGACTGCATCCATTTAATTCTGCCAACAATGCCTTACTCTACAGAATGGAATTTTCAGTAAAAAAAAAAATCTATTTTTACAACTTTTATGAAGTTGGTTTTGAAGTATAAACTGCAAATGTGATATTTTACACAAATATTATGATTAACTGTTTTTTTTAACGGTTTCAGTTCCACTTTAAGGGCTAAGGGTTGAGGTTAGAACTGAAGCTTGTGGGATAATTTACAAGTACAAGGAGTTGCACAAAATGAATTTCAAGAAGAAGTCACCACAATAGCTGATGACAGATCAGTCATTATGTGTAGACGCTTAACCAGCAATAACAAAGTAGTGAAATGTCATAGCTTTTTGTTTTTTGGTTGATGTTAACCCAGCAAACCGGGAACATTCCCTGAACATTAGCTAAGATTCCCATTAAGTCCTAATTAGGGTTTTATGTAACATTAGGATAATAACATGTTTTTGGTAACAAAATGTTTTTCTTTTCCAGAAAAAAAATATAAATAAATATATATATATATCCTTGAAATGTTCTCCTAACATTTACTAAAATGTTGTGCACAACATCTGTAACAACCATCACCGAACATTCCCCAAACATTCTCATTAGGTTTCCAGCTAAGGTAATAATACACTGTACCAGTAATGTTTTTATAATATATTGCCACAACAAAATGTGAGAGCAACGCTCTGGAAAAGTTGTATAATTGTATAATTAATTATCAGCACACTTGGACAGTTTATGTGTTATGAGAAAACAATCTAACGAATGTTCTGGGAACTTTCACAGAACCAATTTTGGTTTTCTAAGAAGGCTTATAAGTAAGATCACAGGTATTTGCATAATTAGGTACAAGCAGTTGGAATATAACCCCTCCTACCTATGTTTCATTGATTTAATATTTCAACTCATATCTCTGAGACTTTGTTACATTCTCTTTTGCATAGCTTAAGACAGACTTGAATGGCATTAAAGGGTTCTACTAAATCGTAGCGAAAAGTGAAGACTTTCATCCTTCCCCCGTACTAAACCGTCTGATGAGCTGTTGAGTCACCGAGAAATGGTTTAATGCAAAAACAGACCTGTGCCTCATACATTCCAACCTTCACCATGCATTTGTTTGATTGCCCTCATTGGATTCCTGCAAGAGAGAAAAAACAAGCCATGTTCTATTTTAGAATAGAACCCTTTTCCATTTTGTGATGCTAACTATTGCTGTCCCTGCCCTGATTTGTAAAACAGTCCTGGGCCTCGTTTCCCAGTTGCGATGTAACTTAAGCATTACGATGATAGTACCAGATGTATCGTTATTTACGAGCCAACTTTTTTTAAGAGGGTTTCCCAAACAAGCACGTAGAGAGAACGTTCGCTAAGTGCATGGTTAGACCATGTGTCGATACTGATAGGATCGAAGGAAAAGCAATGCTGCGCTTGGATCAGCTTTCTCCATTCAAATCTTACCTTAACATTATAATTATTCCACAATACTGACGACGGATCAACTCCTAGAGCGATATTACCACTTATGCAAATATTGAGGCTGCTCGTGCTTACCCAATAATAATGCACTAAGTCACAGATTGGGCACATCATTGCCCACATGTTGTCACACATCATAAAACACATTGGGGCAGCAGGTTAGAGTGTTGGTTAGAGTGTTGGACTTGTAACTGAAAGGTAGCAAGATCGAATCCCCGAGCTGACAAGGTAAAAATCTGTCGTTCTGCCCCTGAACAAGGCAGTTAATCCACTATGCCATCATTGAAAATAAGAATTTGTTCTTAACTGACTTACCTAGTTAAATAAAGATACAATTAAGGTAAAAAATGACAGACAGTAGCCTAGTTGCAAAATCTAACTCAGTTGATTGAACATGAAATAGATTTCAATTTGATTGAAGTAGCCTAAGTTTATTTTAATGCGGTCATCTCAGTTTTCATTTTGAATTAGGATTGTATCCTTCACTTCTTTGTAACAATTGAAAATACATTTGTAAATGTGCAACAGTTTTTAAGAGCCATGTTACTAACGAAGGCTCTGGGGGGGAAAAAATTGGCCACTGAAGATAAATCTTAAGAAGATTCTAACGTTGATCTAAGAAGGTTCTAAAGATGATCTAAGAAGGTTCTAACGATGATCTAAGAAGGTTCTAACAATGATCTAAGAAGATTCTAACGATGATCTAAGAAGATTCTAACGATGATCTAATCAGGTTCTAACGATGATCTAAGAAGATTCTAACGATGATCTAAGAAGGTTCTAACGATGATCTAAGAAGGTTCTAACAATGATCTAAGAAGATTCTAACAATGATCTAAGAAGATTCTAACGATGATCTAATCAGGTTCTAACGATGATCTAAGAAGGTTCTAACAATGATCTAAGAAGATTCTAACGATGATCTAAACTACGAAGGCTCTGGGGTAAAACGATGCCCTGATTTGTAAAACAGTCGTGCAGAATCTGCTGTGAACCATTGAATGCCCACCGTTGTGATGTATCACAGCCACATTCACAGCAGGGCCAGCGTATTTATTATTGTGTTATACAATAGATAACATATGGCAGACGTCGTGCTGAAAAGCTCATAGATAGTAGAAATGATATCATATGTACATATACAGTAGAGGTAATGTTGGTTATGGTCTGTTCATGGTCATCCTTTCATTTGATCCAGTCTGTTAGCAGAGGCTTAACTATATGGAGACATTTGAGTTATCCTGAATGAAGCAAGGCCTCCTGCCTCCCTTATCCTAATGCAGGCCACAGGGGCCATAGGGGGTGTTGATATGCTACACAGACTAACCAGTGTGTATTTTCACTCTCTTTATCACCGACGGCCTTTTTATGCCAGTCATACCAGTCGCGATTGTCAAGCTTCATAAAATCATCCCTCCCTTAAAGTGAATCCATATATGTATAAAAAAAAACGAAGGCATGTTTTGTTCTCTCCCTGTACATTTTCTAAAGAGGAAGACGACTCATGACATGCCAAGAATATTTGCCTCCGAACGCTCAGAGGGGTAAAATCTTGGCACCCAAACATGGGTTTAGGTTGCACTAATTCCTATACATATATTCAGAAATATCTTATGTTTTCGGGAGATTGGGTATATAGGTCTTTCTATAAATAATTGGGCCAATGTGTGACATTGGGATCAACATTTCAAAATGGTTTTAAAACAAAAATAAAAAATGATTTTTATGCAGTTCCACATGTGTACTTAGAGGAATATATGCTAATTGGCTCACAACTCCACCTATACAACAACACAGGCATAGGACTATACATCCTTTAAACACACAGCAAAATCAATGGTGTAAATTTAACTCTGAAATTGTTAAATGTGCACTATTTTCTGTGAACATATGAATCCCAATGTACTGGTGTTAAAATAACACATTTAGTGTTAAAGTGTTAAAGGTTTAACTTGATTGTGGTGTTTGCTTAGCTCTACTGTAGAATAATGAATATGCAACACCTGTAGTGTTACATTAAATCATTTTTTTGGGGTGTTTTAATTAACACTGTAAGGTGTAAAGACTAATTTGCATATTTCACAGGGTGCCTTTTCTTTTCGAGTGAATTGTAGAGTTATCACGCATGACGGCATTTGTTAGTGACAGAGACATTATTATTAAATTATTTTGTTTCAAAGGCCTGTAGCTTTCACTGAGTACCTAGGTGAATGCTATCGTTACAATTAAACTCTATGACAATATTAAACATACAGTGGCTTTATACCCCTTGACTTACTCCCCAAAAATATGAATTCAAAACAGATTAAATTGATTATTTGTTCTTACCCATTTACACACAATAACCCATAATGATTGTTAATTTGTTTTGCTAATTTATTGAAGATGAAATACATACATATCTAATTTCCATAAGTATTCACACCCCTGAGTCAATACATGTTAGAATCACCTTTAACAGCTATTACAGCCTTCTGTCTTTCTGGATAAGTCTCTAAGAGCTTTGCACACATGGATTGTACAATATTAGCACATTATTCTTGAAAAACTGATTCAAGCTCTGTCAAGTTGGTTGTTGATCATTGGTAGACAGCCATTTTCAAGTCTTGCCATAGATTTCCAAGCCAATTTAAGTCAAAACTGTAACTAGGCCACTCAGGAACATTCAATGTCATCTTAGTAAGCAATACCAGTGTATATTTGGCCTTGTGTTTTAGGTTATTGTCCTGCTGAAAGGTGAATTAATCTCCCAGTGTCTGCTGGAAAGTAGACTGAACCAGGTTTTCCCCTATGATTTTAATTGTGTTTAGCTCCATTCTGTTTCTTTTTTATCCTGAAAAACTCCCCAGTCCTTAACGATTATGAGCATACCCATAACATGATGCAGCCACCACTCTGCTATAAATGATGGAGTACTCAGGAGTACTCAGTAATGTGTTGTATTGGATTTGCCCCAAACATAAAACTTTGTATTCAGGACAAAAAGTGAATTGCTTTGCCACATTTTGCAGTATTATACTGAAATACACTGCTCAAAAAAATAAAGGGAACACTTAAACAACACAATGTAACTCCAAGTCAATCACACTTCTGTGAAATCAAAACTGTCCACTTAGGAAGCAACACTGATTGACAATACATTTCACATGCTGTTGTGCAAATGGAATAGACAACAGGTGGAAATTATAGGCATTTAGCAAGACACCCCCAATAAAGGAGTGGTTCTGCAGGTGGGGACCACAGACCACTTCTCAGTTCTTATGCTTCCTGGCTGATGTTTTGGTCACTTTTGAATGCTGGCGGTGCTTTCACTCTAGTGGTAGCATGAGACGGAGTCTACAACCCACACAAGTGGCTCAGGTAGTGCAGCTCATCCAGGATGGCACATCAATGCGAGCTGTGGCAAGAAGGTTTGCTGTGTCTGTCAGCGTAGTGTCCAGAGCATGGAGGCGCTACCAGGAGACAGGCCAGTACATCAGGAGACGTGGAGGAGGCCGTAGGAGGGCAACAACCCAGCGGGAAGACCGCTACCTCCGCCTTTGTGCAAGGAGGAGCAGGAGAAGCACTGCCAGAGCCCTGCAAAATGACCTCCAGCAGGCCACAAATGTGCATGTGTCTGCTCAAACGGTCAGAAACAGACTCCATGAGGGTGGTATGAGGGCCCAACGTCCACAGGTGGGGGTTGTGGTTACAGCCCAACACCGTGCAGGACATTTGGCATTTGCCAGAGAACACCAAGATTGGCAAATTCGCCACTGGCGCCCTGTGCTCTTCACAGATGAAAGCAGGTTCACACTGAGCACGTGACAGACGTGACAGAGTCTGGAGACGCCGTGGAGAACGTTCTGCTGCCTGCAACATCCTCCAGAATGACCGGTTTGGCGGTGGTTCAGTCATGGTGTCGGGTGGCATTTCTTTGGGGGGCCGCACAGCCCTCCATGTGCTCGCCAGAGGTAGCCTGACTGCCATTAGGTACCGAGATGAGATCGTCAGACCCCTTGTGAGACCATATGCTGGTGCGGTTGGCCCTGGGTTCCTCCTAATGCAAGACAATGCTAGACCTCATGTGGCTGGAGTGTGTCAGCAGTTCCTGCAAGAGGAAGGCATTGATGCTATGGACTGGCCCGCCCGTTCCCCAGACCTGAATCCAATTGAGCACATCTGGGACATCATGTCTCGCTCCATCCACCAACGCCACGTTGCACCACAGACTGTCCAGGAGTTGGCCCTCATCAGGAGCATGCCCAGGCGTTGTAGGGAGTTCATACAGGCACGTGGAGGCCACACACACTACTGAGCCTCATTTTGACTTGTTTTAAGGACATTACATCAAAGTTGGATCAGCCTGTAGTGTGGTTTTCCACTTGAATTTTGAGTGTGACTCCAAATCCAGACCTCCATGGGTTAATAAATTGGATTTCCATTGATTATTTTTGTGTGATTTTGTTGTCAACACATTCAACTATGTAAAGAAAAAAGTATTTAATAAGATTATTTCTTTCATTCAGATCTAGGATGTGTTGTTTAAGTGTTCCCTTTATTTTTTTGGAGCAGTATATATGCAACAATTTCAATGATTTTACTGAGTTACAGTTCATATAAGGGAATTAGTCAATTGAAATAAATTCATTAGGCCCTGAACTATGGATTTCACATGACTGGGCAGGAGTGCAGCCATCAGTGGGCCACTTCGGAGCCAGGTCCACCGACTGTGGAGACAAGCCCAGCCAATCAGAGTGGGGTTTCCCCATAAAATGGATTTATTACAGACCGAAATGTTCATCAACACCCCCCTCAGATGATCCTACAGGTGAGGAAGACGGATGTGGAGGTCCTGGTTTGGCGTGGTTACACGTGGTCTGCAGTTTTGAGGCCGGTTGGACGTACTGCCAAATTCTCTAAAACAATGTTGGAGGTGGCTTATGGTAGAAAAATGTAACATTAATTTCCCTGGCAACAGCTATGGTTGACATTCCTGAAGTCAGCATGCCAATTGCATGCTCCCTCAAAACTTGAGACATTTGTGGCATTGTGTTGTGTGACAAATCTGCACATTTAAGAGTGGCCTTTTATTGTCCCCAGCACAAGGTGCACGTATGTAATGATCATGCTGTTAAATCAGCTTCTTGATATGCCACAAAACATGTGTCAGCTGGATGGATTGTCTTGGCAAAGTTGAAATGCTCACTGACAGGGATGTAAACTAATTTGTGCACAAAATTTAAGAGAAATATATTTTTTGTGTCTATGAAACATTTCTGGGATCATTTTTTTTCAGCTCATGAAGCCTAGGACCAACACTTTACATGTTCACACTTGACCCTGGTTGCTCCTGTGGGTCTTTCTGGATGAGAGTGTCTGCTAGATGACTGAATGTGATGTAAATGTTGAGCGGCTTCACTGCAGGTAGATTATATGTTTAAACATTTATTAAAAAAATAAATAAACAAAAAAAAAAAACGGTACATGTTGCGTTTTGTTCAGTACACTTAAGTGTCTTGTTGCACACAGGATGCACGTTCTGGAATACATTTATTCTGTACAGGCTTTCTCCTTTTCACTCTGACAATTGGGTTAGTATTGTGGAGTAACTACGATGTTGTTGATCCATCCTCAATTTTCTCCTATCACAGCCATTAAACTCTGTAACTGTTTTAAAGTCACCATTGGTCTCATGGTGAAATCCCAGAGCAGTTTCCTTCCTCTCCGTCAACTGAGTTAGGAAGGACATCTGTATCTTTGTAGTGACTGGGTGCATTGATACACCATTCAAAGTGTAATTAATATCTTTACCATGCTCAAACGGATATTCAATGTCAAAAATGTTTTTATCCATCTACCAATAGGTGGTCTTCTTTTTTTCTTTTTTTTCTTAAAAAAAAAATGTATTACAAAAAACACAAGGAAGGGGTAACATTAAAGTATTAGAACATGAATAATAAACAATACAGCATCAAGACACTATCAAACATGTATCAGTCTTTCCGCAACAGAGCCATCCTTATGTGTGAGGGTACGTGTGCATGATAGTGATATAAAATATATGTCATAGTTTCCTTTTTCATGATCACAATCTTGTGAAACCCGAACCCTCCAAGATCCCCCCACAGTTCTCCAATAGCTGTCCCTCAACCATTCGAGACCCCTCCCACAGCCCCCCCCCGAATAAAAAAATACAATTAATTGTATTCCCCACCCCCAAGAACCCCCCAATGCACCAACAACCAAGAGAATGAACTAAAGAGACAAAAGGAAAAGACAGAAGAAAACAGCAAACAACAATGCAAAACATTTTTTTACAAAATCATCCAGGACATCAAGGACAACTGAAGTCATAACAGCAATGCCAACTGTATATGTTTGTGTGCATGTCTGGCACTATTACATGTATGTGTGTGTTCTTGTATGTGTTTATTTGAATGAGAGTGTGTGTATATGCATGTGTACAAACACCTGTACGGCATCAGCTTGCAGGTGCTCTTCTTTGCGAGGCATTGGAAAACCTCCCTGGTTGCTGTGGTTGAATCTGTGTTTGAAATTCACTGCTTTACTGAGGGACCTTACAGATAATTATCTGTGTACGGTACAGAAATTAGGTATTCATTCAAAAATCATGTTAATTAAACACTATTATTTCACACAGAGTGAGTCCATGCAACTTATGTGACTTGTTAAGCACCTTTTTAACTCCTGAACTTATTTAGGTTTTCCATAACAAACGGGTTGATAATTCCACATTGAGGTTATTGGGTATTTTGTGTAGGCCAGTGACACAACATCTCCATTTAAATCAAGGGGTGTGAATATCTTCTGAAGGCACTGTATATAATAAGGCTTTACTTTGATGTCCTAGTTTTACCCTATCACAGTGGTGTTAGGAAACTCCTGGTTTACAGGCTACATCAGGCCTGCAAGTCACATTATGATGACTATCCAGACAAAGTCAGGATATCCAACAGTTGGAATTTTCATTCACCCACAACCTGCAGAAGGATGACTACCTAACCCATTTAGACTGGTAGAACTATTTCAGTAATGGATGCAAAAAAATCTAACTAAGTGATTGGATTCAATTAGAAAAATTTATGTTATTTATCTTTGTGTAGCATAAGATTAATCAATCAGTCAATGTACATGCAAAAACATACATACAATTAAAAACAATCCTAAAACATCAACCTGTAATAGATGCATGCTGGGAAATATAATAATGACGGGCGTGGTTTTGATGGAACTGTTTTATTCTCCACAGTGTAAAACAATAACTCTGGTTAGTAACACCAACTCTGGGGGTTCTTTTACACCACTGAGTGTACATTTCACCCTTACAAAGGGAATTTAAAACCTGAATCAACACTAGAAATGTTGCAGTGAAAAATCATTAATGGCCAATTTGCTTTGCAGGGTTCATATTGTCACTCTGTGCTCCCTCTCCGGCCTCTAGGTCACCTGGCTGCTCGTTATGGCGCACACCTGTCACCATTGTTATGTGCACCTGTGCGTCATCAGACTCACCTGGACTCCATCACTTCCCTGATTACCTTCCCTATATATGTTACTCCCTTTGGTTCCTTCCCCAGGCGTCATTGTTTCTGTTCCAGTGTCATGTCTGTGGTTCTTGTTTTGTATTTAGTTGTGTTTATTTATTTAAACACTCACTCCCTGAATTTGCTTCCATACTCTCAGCGCGCTCGTTACACATATAGACATTGGAAAGTCACATTTTTGAACTTTCGGTGACTTTTCAAGCACTTAGTTGTAATTTTCAAGAACCTCAACATTATACAATGTACAAAAAAAAAAACATTCAAAAAGTGTCAAAACAGTAGGTCATTACAACTTTAAGAATAATAAATAATAAATTGGCCTTGCAAAGCATTGGTATTCAAATCTTTATTACATTGTAAAATATGAGAGAATAGTTTGGACTGCATGCATTGTGATGTTTCTGTAGCCTATATGGCCGACGCAGGCACACATAATAAATCCATGAATAGCGGCAGTATTAATCTCATAATTTGAATCTTACCATTGCTGGTTTTTAAAAAGAGAAAACGACCAAAAAGCAGGTTCCTTTCTGAGCTCCGAATTGAAATTCAAGTAGGCTCCTTCAATCCCCTTTTATTGTTTAAAATTGCAGGTGTAACATGGAAACGAAAATGTTTTTGTTATTTCATTACCAGATCATATTGTGAATAAGATGTTATTTGTTGTCATTAAATCCAGAATAATTAATAGGAATAGCGTTGGGTGTTGCGCAATAATCTATTTTACACAATTGCTCTCAGTGGTGTAGATGTCCAAACCCCAGGCCCCTAAAACATATGAAAACATGAACTCATTAACTTAATGCTTTCTCTGTTAAATCTAACGAGACCCTGATGTAAATCAAACAGACAGATGATCAACATCAATTTGCATATTAGAATATATTTGAATATTAGATCACGGCACAACTGTCTTCATTGGCATAATGAATGACATAAGAAAACATTCTGGATTTTTCCTTGCAAACACAATTTTTTTTCCAGCACTTAGGCTGTTGTTGCATCGCATGCGCTATCAAAACAGTAGATTGTCACATGACTGTCATTCTGAAAATTCCTTCCTGTATCAGATGATGATGTGTGAAAATATCATGGTGTAGAGCATGGTGTTTGCAACGCCAGGGTTGTGGGTTCGATTCCCACGGGGGGCCAGTACAAAAAAGATGCATGAAATGAAATGTATGTATTCACTACTGTAAGTCCCTCTGGATAAGAGCGTCTGCTAAATGACTAAAATGTAAAAATGTAATTAAACAGCTCGAGACCAATGGCGCATCCAACAAGTATTATGCATTATTATTGAAGAACCACCTAATGACAGTATTGATTTAGTTTTGAATGATCAAAGTAAGGTGACTCATTCGGTTAGAAGCATTCGATTTTTGCAATTGCATAAATATTAATGTACCCCATGAAAAAACTGTTTTCACCCCGTAACATGAGAAACAAAATGTTACATAGTTGCACTGCATTTCTGAGATCTCCGTACAAAAATCTGTCTGACAGCTAGATCCAGGATTCTTACAGGGTTCCAGTTGAATGTATAATGTAACTGTTTAATGCTTAATATATGATATAACGACAATTTACACTGACATAAAATACAAGGACAGAAAAGTTATTTTATGTCACACGATTTTGAACAAATCCGTCAAGACATCAACCATGAAGGAACGTTTTAAATCAACTTGTGAATTTGATTGAATATACGGTAGCTATGTTCCCCCTTATGTTCCCCCTTATATAATGTAATGAAACAATTCATAATGGCAGATTATTATCAACAAATTACCAACAGCTGTAACAAGTAGTCCAGCATAAGAAATCCTCACTGGTACCCTAGTTTATAGAAAGACCCAAACAGTGCATTCTGAAAGTATTCTGACCCCTTCACTTTTTCCACATTTTGTTATGTTACAGCCTTATTCTAATATTGATTACATTGGGGGGGGGGGGGGGGTTCTCATCAATCTACACACAACACCCCATAATGACAAAGCAAAAACAAGTTTTTAGAAATTTGAAATATAACATTTACATAAGTATTCAGACGCTTTACTCTGCTAAGTTAAATGGGGAGCATCGCTGCACAGCTATTTTCAGGTCTCTCCAGAGATGTTCTATCGGGTTCAAGTCCGGGCTCTGGCTGGGCCACTCAAGGACATTCAGAGACTCTTCCCAAAGTCACTCCTGCATTGTCTTGGCTGTGTGCTTAGGGTCATTGTCCTGTTGGAAGGTGAGCCTTCGCCCCAGTCTGAGGTCCGAGCGCTCCGGAGCAAGTTTTCATCAAGGATGTCTCTGTACCTTACTCCGTTCATCTTTCCCTCAATCCTGACTAGTCTCCCAGTCCCTGCCGCTGAAAAACATCCCCACAGCATGATGCTGCCACCACCAGGCTTCACCGTAGGGATAGTGCCAGGTTTCCTCCAGACGTGACGCTTGGCATTCAGGCGAAAGAGTTCAATCTTGGTTTAATCAGACCAGAGAATCTTATTTCTCATGGTCTGAGAGGCCTTTATGTGCCTTTTGGCAAACTCCAAGTGAGCTGTCATGTGCCTTTTATTGAGAAGTGGCTTCCATCCGGCCACTCTCCCATAAAGGCTTGATTGGTGGAGTGCTGCAGAGATGGGAGAACCTTCCAGAAGCACAACCATCTACACAGAGGAACTCTGGAGCTCTGTCAAAGTGACCTTTTGGTTCTTGGTCACCTCCCTGACCAAGGCCCTTCTCACCCAATTGCTCAGTTTGGCCAGGTGGCCAGCTCTAGGAGCAGTCTTGATGCTTCCAAACTTCTTCCATTTAAGAGTGATGGAGGCCACTGTGTTCTTGGGGACCTTCAATGCTGCAGACATTTTTTGGTACCCCTCCTCAGATCTGTGCCTCGACAAAATTATGTCTCGGAGCTCTACGGATAATTCCTTCGAACTCATGGCTTGGTTTTTGCTGTGACCTACACTGTCAACTATGGGACCTTATATAGACAGGTATGTGCTTTTCCAAATCATGTCCGATCAATTTATTTTACCACAGATGGACTCCAATCAAGTTGTAGAAACATATCATGGATGATCAATGGAAACAGGATGCACTTGAGCTCAATTTCGACTCTCATAGCAAAGGGTCTGAATACTTATGTATTTCTGTATTTCTGTTTTTTATTTCTAATAAATCTGCAAAATGTATACAAAACTGTTTTCACTTTGTCATTATGGGGAATTGTGTATAGATTGATGAGGAAAAAATGAAAATGAATAATCCATTTTAGAATAAGGCTGTAACGTAACAAAACGTGTAAAAAGTCAAGGGGTCTGAATACTTCCCGAATGCACTGTTTGCTGTGACTCATTCTACTTGTTGGCTGTCTCTCGTCTGGTTCCCCTATTTCGCCTGAAGGTTCGGCGTTGCCAGGGCAATCAGTATCCCCACTGTAATGTGTTGGTGATGCACCCCAAGTGCACACTCAGTTTAATAAGCCCACGAAAGCAGAAGAAACATAGTCATGGGCAGCTTGTTTTCACATGTCGAGCTTACATTTCAAGTGATGCCACCACATGTGAATCACTCTTTCACATGTGGAATGGCATTTTCACATGTGAAAATCAATAAAAAAAAAAAAAATCAAATTTGCAGTTTCATAATATGTGAAAAACCTTTCTAGTGATTATTTTTCACTTGTGAACTTGCAATTCCACATGTGAAAGTGAAATCTAATTGCATGGTACATGTAAGGAAACTCCACATTTACTCCAATGTTTGCAAACAAAGTAAATGTAAACAGCCACGCTATAGCCTAAAAACATGGATAAAACTATAGTGTTGATATCATGAATGGTCTGTCCTTGCATCCATAGCGTAGTCTATGGATTAGAGAGTGGTTGCATTTCTCCAGCCCCATTCCTCAGCTATCTACTGAAACTGTGGTGGGAAGAACACTTTATTAATGTTTCAATTAAGGATTGCTGCTTTAAACACATTTAATAGAGTCATAGTGTTATTATATGGTGCCATCCTCTAGTGAACTATTTCATTTTGTTCCATTAAAACCCGAAAAACATTCTTAGTTGCAAACATAAATAATGATATTGAAAGCAAAACATAAACCCAAAGTATTGATAGCAAAACAAAATATTGCAAGATTGTTTGCATCTCAGAGCAAATTATTATTTTTTTAATGATAAGTCAATTAATTAAATAATACGTCTCCCTCTTTCCTGCAGTTTTGCCTATCTTTGATGACGTTAACCTGGCATTTGCATTCTGTGCTGTTTCTTTTCTTCCAGTTTCAAGTTTCAGCATTATTAGTTCCAGCAGCATAGCACCCTGCATCCCACTGCTGATTTGCCTCTGAAGCTAAGCAGGGTTGGTCCTGGTCAGGTCTCTGGATGGGAGACTGGAAGTGGTGAAATTACTGTTTTGAAAAAAAATATATCACTCATGGGGAAAAACATGAAAAATGTACGTGAAACTTCACACGTTTTCCGCAAACCATTTTTTGTAAGGTTGTTCTCAGCTGAGTAACTTGAAGTCACTTTAAGCAAACATAATCACAAGATGTGAGTAGTTAAATGCTTTCAACTTCCGTAAACAGGTTGTCTGGAAGACATTGCATAGGTGCTAGTAAAGCTATTAAAAAATGCATTCAACATCACATCACTGTGGGAGTAACAGTGAGCAGGCACTGTAGTTGTGGGAAGAGACGTGCAGGAACTGCAGATGATAAAACATTTAATTAATGCCTGATGTGAACTGCCTTCCGGCTGTACCTGTCTGTCTGGCTGTATGCCTGTCTGTCTGGCTGTATGCCTGTCTGTCTGGCTGTATGCCTGTCTGTCTGGCTGTATGCCTGTCTGTCTGGCTGTATGCCTGTGTGCTGGCGGTTGCTGGGAAGCAGATGGGGGGGGACGTATCGTAGGGACAGGAAAGGGGGGTGGTTGGGGGGGGTAATAGAAGAGGAGATATCTCAGGTGTAGTCAAAGTGGTTCCATTGTATTTCCTCCCAGTCTGTCAGGTGTAGTGAGGTCTGAACATTGTATTTCCTCCCAGTCTTTCAGGTGTAGTGAGGTCTGGACATTGTATTTCCTCCCAGTCTTTCAGGTGTAGTGAGGTCTGGACATTGTATTTCCTCACAGTCTTTCAGGTGTAGTGAGGTCTGAACATTGTATTTCCTCCCAGTCTTTCAGGTGTAGTGAGGTCTGGACATTGTATTTCCTCCCAGTCTTTCAGGTGTAGTGAGGTCTGAACATTGTATTTCCTCCCAGTCTGTCAGGTGTAGTGAGGTCTGAACATTGTATTTCCTCCCAGTCTGTCAGGTGTAGTGAGGTCTGAACATTGTATTTCCTCCCAGTCTGTCAGGTGTAGTGAGGTCTGAACATTGTATTTCCTCCCAGTCTTTCAGGTGTAGTGAGGTCTGAACATTGTATTTCCTCCCAGTCTGTCAGGTGTAGTGAGGTCTGAACATTGTATTTCCTCCCAGTCTGTCAGGTGTAGTGAGGTCTGAACATTGTATTTCCTCCCAGTCTGTCAGGTGTAGTGAGGTCTGAACATTGTATTTCCTCCCAGTCTGTCAGGTGTAGTGAGGTTTGAACATTGTATTTCCTCCCAGTCTTTCAGGTGTAGTGAGGTCTGGACATTGTATTTCCTCCCAGTCTTTCAGGTGTAGTGAGGTCTGAACATTGTATTTCCTCCCAGTCTGTCAGGTGTAGTGAGGTCTGAACATTGTATTTCCTCCCAGTCTGTCAGGTGTAGTGAGGTCTGGACATTGTATTTCCTCCCAGTCTTTCAGGTGTAGTGAGGTCTGGACATTGTATTTCCTCCCAGTCTGTCAGGTGTAGTGAGGTCTGGACATTGTATTTCCTCCCAGTCTGTCAGGTGTAGTGAGGTCTGAACATTGTATTTCCTCCCAGTCTGTCAGGTGTTCAGTTTGAACGCAATGTACATTCGGCAATGTAATAAACAACTTTCTGGAAGTGATTATTCATCCTATTCACTTAGAGGTAAATGTCCAAGGAAAGTGACAATATTGCGGTTTCTGGTGACTCAGTTGAAGTTGATGGTAATTTGGTATTCTCCATGTAACTCTTGTAGGGTCATGTTTCCCAGCAACAGTGGTCAAACTGTGGGAAAACGTAACGAAGGCATCTTGCTCTTCCTCTATCAACAATTTGAAAGGATATTTTCTCACTCTGATTAAACCTCTCCTACAGTTAAACCTACGGAGGAAAACCATGTAGATGGTGTAGCTTTACGTCGTTCTTCATGAGGCTGTCCAAAGTTCTCTACAGTCAAAACATTTAAAGCAACAGAGAAAAAAAAGTGCTTTAGAAAATATGATTCGTCAAGACAATTTTTTTTAATGATTTTAAATCCCGTTTCGTCTTCAAGCCCTTCAGCGATCAAAGAAAGTCATTAGTTTGCTAACAGACGGGGGGGGCCACCCATCTTTTGAGGTAGGGGGCACTTTCCTGTACCTTTTCACAGGCCTAAAGTAAGAGAACTCAAACACCACAACAAGTTAAGCCCCCTCGATTAAATTAGCCACCGCATGATTGAGCCCCAATACACAATATCACTCAGTGCAGGCACAAAACAAATGCCAAAAAAACCACTGGTCTCAAGTCAGACTTAAAATGGACGGAAATAATTATCCATAGATATTCCCAGCACGTACCCCCTTCACAAAACAGGGACCTCTTTTTCCGGGGACCACTGGGAACCTGTCGACCAGGAGCAGCAACTAATAAAAGACCAAAGCCAAAAAGAAAGGAAAAAAGGGGAAAATTCATATAATAGGAGTGAAATGGCCATTGAGAGGTTACCCCAGACGGAGTGAAAGTGGCATTGTTTGAGGCTTTTCGGTGGCAACAGCAGGGGTAGACTCCCAGTGATGACCCAGTTGGGTCACATGCTTCACCCGACCACAGAGAGACCACAGAGGGAAAAAGGGGACCAAAGTGGGGCCATGAAAACGTCCCTACAGGTCTTTGAAGTCAAAGAAAGCCTCCTCATCGATCATTAATTTAAAGGGTTTTTTCACCCTCTTTTCTCCAGGACTTTCTTTTGAATGTGTTGGTGGCTTTTGTTTATTGTCCAAATGAACCTGTTGTGTTGTACAAGCCTCCCACTTCACTCCAGAAAGGCAAAACACCAACTTTCAGACCGTCTGAATTCTTACAAGTAAAGTAACAGCATTCAGATACCAGAAAATATCAACTTTACATTAGAATACGGTAAAATACTTGCATATGTATATGCATAATCAGCATTTTGGGGAATATGGGAAAGTCACTGCTATACCACATCTGGAAATGGAAGGCTAGCAATCAAAACAGAATCCCATTGAGATTCAGACAACTATCACCACGTACGGCTAACATTTAACACACTCTGTGCTGCTATTTCATGATGACATCTCCATGTGCGAACCAAGTGTTTATTTTAAGCAACAAGGAAGCACGTTAATATTTGAATGGCGTAAAAATAAAAATAAATAAAAAGGTTTAACATGGAACGATGTTAATCACGTAGGAAGGTGTTCGCCGAGACCAAGTCCTTACCGTCAGGTTTTTACGAGTGTTGCTTTAATGACGTGTTAAGTGATTTACAAAACCAGCCCATAATAATGTACTACAGCTGACATTCTGCTACAGTATGACAACAACCCTTAAGTAGGTTAGAGGGTAACACTTTAGTTAAAGCATGAACATGAACCCCATTCTAATGTAATCATCAAGTCATAATGATCCTGACTAAACGCCGGAAATGTTCAGTCAATTAAAAGGTTCATGCACGTTCATAACAAGTTATAAAGCATTATAAAAGCAGGATTTAAGTGTTACTGATAAGAGCTATGCTTGTTCTAAATGAGAAGAAATTACATTATTAAGATTCAGCAGAGATAATCTATATCTTAATCTCAGATTGGTGATGATTCAAACGTAACAGGTGGATAAAAACGTAGGATTTCTCAAACTTAGTAAAAAGAGGGCAATGACGCAAGTTCCCTTCGACACATCTCAATTGTGATGAGATTCAATGGCTTGGAAGCCAGTGAAAAATAAAAGATTTAGTCAGGTGAGGAAGTGACGCTATTCACTTAAAGGGGCAAGCAGCAGTTGAAACAATAACAAAGTGGATTCCCTTCCACTGTTTCGGTAAACAGCTGATGGACGGGGCTGGAGAAATGTAACCAACTCTCAAATTCTAAGACATTATAGTTTTAACCATGTTTTGAGGCTTTTTGTGTACATTGATTTTGTTTATAAATGTTGTTTACGAACAAGCTCATATTTAGGGTCCTGATTGAGTACAACAGTTGAATTAAGTTTATGAGGCAAGTTATATTCTTCAAAGAATCAATGGGCACATACAGCGTCTTCAGAAAGTATCCACAACCCTTGACCTTTTCCACATCATATCTTATCTTGATTAGATACGTGTTCAACCCCCTGAAACAATACATGTTAGAATCACCTTTGGCAGCAAATACAGCTGTGTCTTTTTCGGTAAGTCTGTAAGAACTTTGCACACCTGGATTGTAAAATATATGCCCATTATTCTTTAAAACATTCTTCAAGCTCTGTCAAATTGGTTGTTGATCATTGGTAGAAAGACATTTTCAAGTCTTGCTATAGATTTCCAAGCCAATTTAAGTCAAAACTGTAACAATGCCACAATGTAACTCAGCCACAATGTCGTCTTGATAAGCAACTCCAGAGTAGATTTGGCCAGTGTTAAGCACATTTTTACTCCTGAACTTACTTAGGCTTGCCATAACAAAGGGGTTGAATACATATGGACTCATGACTTTTCAGCTTTTACATTTTTTTTATTAATGTTATACAAACAAAATTCCACCTGACATGATGAGGTATTGTGTGTAGATAATTGACACAACAACCACATTTGAATCATTTTAAAATTCAGGCTGTAACACAACAAAAATGTTGAAAATAAATAAAGCGGTGTGAATGCTTTCTAATGGATGTAGCAACTGCAGACTGTCCGTCGAAACGCTGAATGTTTTGTCATTCCCGTAGTATACGATCTGATATACCACGGCTTTCAGCCAATCAGCATTTAGGCTCAAACCATCCAGGTCATAAATATTTTTTGATAATGATTAATGGAACAATGCCATTGTCATTCTGGCAGCTAGTTCCTGTCAATATGTATTAATATTCTTACATGATTATCTTGTCTTGTTTCAAAAGGATGATTTACAAACCATACACACAGCGCATTTGGAAAGTATTCAGACCCCTTGACTTTTTCAACATTTTGTTACGTTACAACCTTATTCTAAAATGAATTAAATATATATTTTTCTCACATCAATCTACAAACAATACCTCATAATAACAAAGCAAAAACAGCTTTACAACAAATGTATTAAACATAAAAAAGTGAAATAACACATTTATATAAGTATTCAGACCCTTTACTCATAACTTTGTTGAAGCACCTTTGGCAGCGATTACAGCCTTGAGTCTTCTTGGGTATGACGCTACAAGCTTGGCACACCTGTATTTGGGGAGTTTCTCCCATTATTCTCTGAAGATCCTCTCAAGCTCTGTCAGGTTGAATGGGGAACGTCGCTGGACAGCTATTTTCAGGTCTCTCAATAGATGTTAAATCGGGTTCAAGTCCGGGCTATGGCTGGGCCACTCAAGGACATTCAGAGACTTGTCCCGAAGCCACTCCTGCATTGTCTTGGCTGTGTGCTTAGGGTCGTTGTCCTGTTGGAAGGTGAACCTTCCCCCCAGTCTGAGGTCCTGAGTACTCTGGAGCAGGTTTTCATCAAGGGTCTCTCTGCACTTTGCTCCGTTCAGCTTTCCCTCGATCCTGACTAGTCTCCCAGTCACTGCCGCTGAAAAACATCCCCTCAGCATGATACTGCCACCACCATGCTTCACCGTAGGGATGGTGCCAGGTTTCTTCCAGACGTGACATTTGGCATTCAGGCCAAAGAGTTCAATCTTGGTTTCATCAGACCAGAGAAACTTGATTTCTCATGGTCTGAGGGTCCTATAAGTGCCTTTTGGCAAACTCCAAGTTGGCTGTCATGGGCCTGGCCACTCCACCACAAAGGCCTGATTGGTAGAGTGCTGCAGAGATGGTTGTCCTTCTGAAAGGTTCTCCCATCTCCACAGAGGAACTCTAGAGCGCTGTCATAGTGACCATTGGGTTCTTGGTCACCTCCTGACCAAGGCACTTCTGCCCCGATTGCTCAGTTTGGCCAGGCAGCCAGCTGTAGGAAGAGTCTTGGGGGGTTCCAAACTTCTTCCATTTAAGAATGATGGAGGCCACTGTGTTCTTGACGATCTTCAATGCTGCAGAAATGTTTTGGTACCCTACACCAGATCTGTGCCTCGACACAATCCTGTCTCAGAACTCTACGGACAATTCCTTCGAACTCATTGTTTGGTTTTTGCTCTGACATGTATTTATTTTCTATTTCACCTTTATTTAACCAGGTAGGCAAGTTGAGAACAAGTTCTCATTTACACCTGCGACCTGACCAAGATATAGCAAAGCAGTTTGACACATACAACAACACAGAGTTACACATGGAGTAAAACAAACATACAGTCAATAATACAGTAGAAAAATAAGTCTATATACAATGTGAGCAAATGAGGTGAGATAAGGGAGGTAAAGGCAAAAAAAGGCCATGGTGGCGAGGTAAATACAATATAGCAATTAAAACAATGGATTGGTAGATTTGCAGTGGAAGAAAGTGCAAAGTAGAAATAATGGGGTGCAAATGAGCAAAATAAATAAATAAATAAATACAGTAGTGGAAGAGGTAGTTGTTTGGGCTAAATTATAGATGGGCTATGTACAGGTGCAGTAATCTGTGAGCTGCTTTGACAGCTGGTGCTTAAAGCTAGTGAGGGAGATAAATGTTTCCAGTTTCAGAGATTTTTGTAGTCCGTTCCAGTCATTGGCAGCAGAGAACTGGAAGGATAGACGGCCAAAGGAGGAATTGGCTTTTGGGGTGACCAGTGAAATATATCTACTGGAGCGCATGCTACAGGTGGGTGCTGCTATGGTGACCAGTGAGCGGAGATAAGGGGGCACTTTACCTAATAGGGTCTTGTAGATGACCTAGAGCCAGTGGGTTTGGCGACGAGTATGAAGCGAGGGCCAGCCAACGAGAGCGTACAGGTCGCAGTGGTGGGTAGTTTATGGGGCTTTGGTGACAAAACGGATGGCACTGTGATAGACTGCATCCAGTTTATTGAGTAGGGTATTGGAGGCTGTTTTGTAAATGACATCGCCGAAGTCGAGGATCGGTAGGATGGTCAGTTTTATGTTTGGCAGCATGAGTGAAGGATGCTTTGTTGCGAAATAGGAAGCCAATTCTAGATTTAACTTTGGATTGGAGATACTTAATGTGAGTCTGGAAGGAGAGTTTACAGTTTAACCAGACACCTAGGTATTTGTAGTTGTCCACATATTCTAAGTCAGAACCGTGACATGCAACGTCAAATGTAGGATCTTATATAGACAGCTATGTGCCTTTCCAAATCAATTGAATTTACCACAAGTGGACTCCCATCAAGTTGTAGAAACATCTCTAGGATGAACAATGGAAACAGGGTGCACCTCAGCTCAACTTTGAGTCTCATAGCAAAGGGTCTGAATACTCATGTAAATAAGTTATTTCGGTTTTTAAAAAATTATACATTTGCAAACGTTTCTAAAAAGCTGTTTTCACTTTGTCATTATGGGGTAGATTGATGAGGAAAACAATAAATGTAATCCATTTTAGAATAAGTCTGTATCGTAACATAATGTGGAAAAAGGGAAGGGGTCTGAATACTTTCTGAATGTACATTGATCCTTCATCAAGTCAACAAATCAGTTATTGCCGCTAGCAACATTAAGAATGTTATAACAGGGTAAATTACATCTTGGTGAAGTGCCATGTTTCACACTGTGAAGAAATGTGAGACGATGAATGACAGTCTGGCTCTTTATTCTCGGGGACCAACTTATAGGACCGGATGCTTATCGTTTGGGCTTTGACCAAATAAATCTAAGGGACTCACAGAAAATATATTCATCCTGCCATTGAGTAGAGCGATGGGGATATGGGGCCATGATTTTATACTTTCCATACTTCCTGTTGCTGAAACACTAACGCACACTGAGAGTATCCACCAAGAGGTATTTGCACCTTTTAGAAAGGAGAAAGTGGCACCTACAACACCCGATAGGTTAGTCGGATGCAAAAGCTTAAATTAATTTAAGGATGGCTATTCCTGCAGGAACCTTTTCTCAGCCCTGTTTGGGTTCTGTCTGGGCTCCTCACATTTAACAGCTTAGGTCATGTTACGTTATTTCAAACCAGAACCCCTAATATATATCTCTCTCTCTCTCTCTCCCTCTCCATCTCCCTCTCTGAAGTTTGCTGGAACCTTCTTTACCTGACCCTAGCTGTAACACTGACCATAACCCTGACCTTGACACCAATTCTTGACCCTTCCCTCACTCCTTGTCTAAATCTGGCCCCTACTCCACCTTCCATCACTCCTTCTCTATCTTCGTCCCCTACTCCACCTTACCTCACTCCTTCTCTACCTTCGTCCCCTACTCCCCCTTACCTCACTCCTTCTCTACCTTCGTCCCCTACTCCCCCTTCCCTCACTCCTTCTCTCACCCCATCTCTCCAGGTATCAGTCTGTGAGATCTGGGTGATTTCACTTTCAATCAACCAATCACCACCAAAGTAGGACTCCAGAAGCATAAACTCAAACTTCTCATTGGTCCGGTGGCTGGACGCTATATACACTAACAACCACTCAAACTCCCTCTGTGTTTTTCACATCGTGAGCCAGAATGATAGCAATACCCAGCACCATGTTGTATAAGTGTCCAAAAGTGACAATACAAAGTTTCATCTCAGAGACAAATAGGAGGTGTACACTCTGTGGAAAAGGGTTCTCCTATCGGGACAAATAGGAGGTGCACACTCTGTGGAAAAGGGTTCTCCTATTGGGACAGCCAAAGTACCTTTTTAGGTTCTAGATAATAGCTTTTTTCTTTCTAAGAGTGCAGTGATAGTCGTAGTAAGCATGGTTATGAAACTGGTGCATCTGGCTGCAGTTTGACACGGGGCTGAAGTCCTCAAGAAAGATCTTGGCTATGCCCAGCTGCAGATACAATGGCTGAAACTGAAGAAATGGGCCAGTGTTGGGACTTCAAGGGGGGGGGGGGGGATGATATGGCCTGATTCAATTTCTTGTGCCAGTCCGTTGCTGGTTGTAGCCATATTTATAGTGTTGAAAGAACACAGACTGTACATACTGCATGTAGGCGAGAAGATCTAGGAGATATCTATGGCTCGTACTATATAAGTGTGTCAAACGTCCTCATGATGACAATCAATGATTTTCAACGAAGGGACATAGAGAGAAAAAAAAAGGATCTAAACAAGATATGAAATTATTATTTAACTGTACATATGTATTAATGGACAACTCTAGTTGTTATCAGAACATTTTAATGGCAGAATCAGGGTAAAGCTAACATATGGTTTCTAGAGAACTAGGAGGAATTATGGATTTACATGTTAGTCATTTAGCAGACGCTCTTATCCAGAGCAATTTACAGGATCAATTAGGGTTAAGTGCCTTGCTCAAGAGCACATCAACAGATTTTTCAACTAGTTGGCTCGGGGTTTCAAACCAGCGCCTTTTCAGTTACTGGCCCAACGCTCTAACCGCTAGGCTACCTGTCTAGGCTACCTCAAAACACTTAGCGAAATTCCATATACACTGGAATACACCACACCTCAATTCCATATACACTGGAATACACCACATCTCAATTCCATATACACTGGAATACACCGCACCTCAATTCCATATACACTGGAATACACCACACCTCAATTCCATATACACTGGAATACACCACACCTCAATTCCATATACACTGGAATACACCGCACCTCAATTCCATATACACTGGAATACACCACATCTCAATTCCATATACACTGGAATACACCGCACCTCAATTCCATATACACTGGAATACACCACACCTCAATTTCATATACACTGGAATACACCACACCTCAATTTCATATACACTGGAATACACCACACCTCAATTCCATATACACTGGAATACACCACACCTCAATTCCATATACACTGGAATACACCACACCTCAATTCCATATACACTGGAATACACCACACCTCAATTTCATATACACTGGAATACACCACACCTCAATTCCATATACACTGGAATACACCACACCTCAATTCCATATACACTGGAATACACCACACCTCAATTTCATATACACTGGAATACACCACACCTCAATTCCATATACACTGGAATACACCACACCTCAATTCCATATACACTGGAATACACCACACCTCAATTCCATATACACTGGAATACACCACACCTCAATTTCATATACACTGGAATACACCACACCTCAATTCCATATACACTGGAATACACCACACCTCAATTCCATATACACTGGAATACACCACACCTCAATTCCATATACACTGGAATACACCACACCTCAATTCCATATACACTGGAATACACCACACCTCAATTCCAAATACACTGGAATACACCACACCTCAATTTCATATACACTGGAATACACCACACCTCAATTCCATATACACTGGAATACACCGCACCTCAATTCCATATACACTGGAATACACCACACCTCAATTCCATATACACTGGAATACACCACACCTCAATTTCATATACACTGAAATACACCACACCTCAATTCCATATACACTGGAATACACCACACCTCAATTCCATATACACTGGAATACACCACACCTCAATTCCATATACACTGGAATACACCACACCTCAATTTCATATACACTGGAATACACCACACCTCAATTCCATATACACTGGAATACACCACACCTCAATTCCATATACACTGGAATACACCACACCTCAATTCCATATACACTGGAATACACCACACCTCAATTCCATATACACTGGAATACACCACACCTCAATTTCATATACACTGGAATACACCACACCTCAATTCCATATACACTGGAATACACCACACCTCAATTCCATATACACTGGAATACACCACACCTCAATTCCATATACACTGGAATACACTACACCTCAATTCCATATACACTGGAATACACCACACCTCAATTCCATATACACTGGAATACACCACACCTCAATTCCATATGCACTGGAATACACCACACCTCAATTCCATATACACTGGAATACACCACACCTCAATTCCATATACACTGGAATACACCACACCTCAATTCCATATACACTCGAATACACCACACCTCAATTCCATATACACTGGAATACACCACACCTCAATTCCATATACACTGGAATACACCACACCTCAATTCCATATACACTGGAATACACCACACCTCAATTCCATATACACTGGAATACACCACACCTCAATTCCATATACACTGGAATACACCACACCTCAATTCCATATACACTGGAATACACCACACCTCAATTCCATATACACTGGAATACACCACACCTCAATTCCATATACACTGGAATACACCACACCTCAATTCCATATACACTGGAATACACCACACCTCAATTCCATATACACTGGAATACACCACACCTCAATTCCATATACACTGGAATACACCACACCTCAATTCCATATACACTGGAATACACCACACCTCAATTCCATATACACTGGAATACACCACACCTCAATTCCATATACACTGGAATACACCACACCTCAATTTCATATACACTGGAATACACCACACCTCAATTCCATATACACTGGAATACACCACACCTCAATTCCATATACACTGGAATACACCACACCTCAATTTTGAGTATGATTTTCCCCTATCACTGATATACTCAAGATTAAGGTGTCTCAGTAATATGGATCGTAGAGTTTCCCAATTCGACCATAAGCAGAATTAGCATATTCCTCTCTAGAAACCTGGAAAGAAACCTGCTCTTGCAAAATGTCTACATCTGGGTGTCAATGTTTGATTCAACATGGTGAGACTCACCATGATATACAATGAGGCAACAACAAATTATAGTAAGATGACTGGAGGGACCTACACGCTGGAGGGACAGTGCTACATGTTTATCCCCATGGGTTCTGGCCTGGGACCAAACAGGACTAATAGTCCCTGGCTGTGCACCAACCTGTTTCTGATAAGTGCAGGTCGTTTGATTACGTCGACTATAATTAGCGACCGAGGGGGGGGGGGGGGGGGGGGGGCATGTAGGTTGTGTGTGTAATGTGTTTGGACTGTGTCGTAGCCGTCCCGATCTGGTCGTTTCACAAGCAAAACACTGTTTGGAAAGGAGGTAATCAGTGCACTTAATGGCTATCATCTGGTTCAGGGAGACTTCTAAACAAAACAGCAAACATCAGTGACTAACATAATCAGAGGGTGAACTTCAACCAGTTCAGAGTGACAGTAGATGTACTCTAAATGTAAAAATGTACATATTGTAATTTATAAATAAGTTTAGAAGATGGAATTGAGAGACAGAGACAGAGACAGAAAGAGAGAGACAGAGACACAGAGACAGAGAGAGAGAGAGAGAGAGACAGAGAGACAGAGACAGAGAGAGACAGAGAGAGACAGAGAGACAGAGACCAAGAGAGAGAGCGAGAGAGAGAGATTCATGTGTGTGTTCTCTCTGGGCAGGCTCCAAATGAACTGGAACATGCTACAGATGTGTGTGTGTGTGTGTGTGGGTGTGCGTGCGTGCGTCCGTGCACACATGTGTCTGTGGTCTGTGTGTGGGCACTTCCTCTCCATTGCAAGTTACGTCCTCAGCTTCTGGCTTCAGCTTCTGTCCTCAGCTTCCGTCAAACTGACTGCGGTTTTGATGTGATTTCATAGTGATTGGCTGCGAAACAAGCGGCTAGGTCTTTAACCGATAACAGGGTGAAATTGTCGATTTAACACTGCAATGGAGTTAAAGTTTGTTTCAGTTTTTTTTAGGGCCACAGTACGTGCTTTATCCCTCATCTCCCTACGCCCTGCTGACTAGCAGGTTCAACGGGGCAGGTTCAACGGGGCAATCTGAAAGTAGGTTGATAAAAACATAACATAAACTTAACATAGCGCGCTGTGGATAAAAGAACACTTTTAAAGACAGACATGGATGCACAGAAACACAGGGTTTGTCTGACATCTTTCTAGCTTACTCCTCACAAAGGGCCGGTTCGCCAGAAGCAGATTAAGCTTATAGTCCTTAAAAAAAAAACACGTTTAATGGATATTTTCCTGTGAAAGTGCATTTTAGTCCTGTGGTGTGTGCTACACGAGTTTTGCGTTTTTAAAATGGTCACACCTATATTGATCAGACCACACCTCGCAATACACATCAAAACTGGATCAAACGTACCTGAAAGGCTTTTGAAGAACGGTGTGCAGCGTTTTGGGGAAACTTGACGTTCAGTAAAAACCGTCACGCAACGTAGCAAACGTTGAGCTGAATGCACCACAGGACTAGGTTAAATCCAGGTTCAGGAAACGGGTCCTAAATGTACTAACCATACTACACACTGTTTAGAACAGACCCCCCCCCCCCCCCAGTTCATTAGTGACAGTGCGTTGACAGTGCGTATCAAAAATATTTAAAAGAATAAACAGCAGATCCCATTGTGACCAAGGTCTCTTTTTCAAGTGAGCCCTACACACCATCATATAAATTCACTATACATACGATTCCAAAGCAATAAAACCATACAATATTCAAAGCAATTTAAGAAAAGTAGCTGACAAAACACGATTATGAAAAACAAACACATTCCTCAGTAAAACAGTCATAGTTAATGTGCTCTCTATTACTGCACACCCTTGTGGTCTTTTGAAGTGGATGAGTCTCTCAGTCAGTCTGACTGGCACATTATTCTCTGGCACCTATTTCCTACGTAGTGCACTACTTTCTTTTATGGGTCCTGGTCAAAAGTAGTGCACTCCGTAGGAAATAGGTGCCATTTGGGACACAAGCCATTCAGTATTACATGGTGCTGCAGTGTTTTCCAAAAGCCATTAAACTAAAACTAGAAACTTGTCAGCATACAAATTGTTAAACATAAGGAAATGGTTATTTCCTTACATTTCCTATTGAAATACATTTTAAAGGCCCAGTGCAGTCAAAATCTTGATTTTCATGTGTTTTATATGTATTTCTACACTACGAGGTTGGAATAATTGTCACAGTTGACTTGGACTGGTGTAAGGTGGAATCAGATGCAGGAGACAGGTGCTGGAGTTGAGTGTCCTTTTAATAATTTGACACACAAAACAAAACCGCGAGGCACAGGGCGCTACAGACAGACTGCCTGGGAAAAACACATTCCCAATATTGCGAACAAACTATATATATAGAAGCGGCACAAAAAGGCACGGGGCGCAGCCCGGTAAATCCTCTCTTCCTTAAACTGTCAGAAATACACCCGTAATAAAACACGGACCACCGTCCTGAGTGGACAATCAACAATCCCGCACAAAATCCCAACTGAAAACACACCTTAAATAAGTCCCCACTAATGACATACACAAAACAGGTGCGGAACAGACAGACAAAACTAAACGACAGAAACAACGATCGGTGGCAGCTAATAGGCCGGCGACGACGACCGCCGAGCGCCGCCCGACCGAGGAGGGGCGCCACTTTCGTTGGATCCTGTGACAATAATACTGTGAAATTGTAAAATTGATGATAACTGTCATGCCCTGATCTGTTTCACCTGTTCCTTTGATTGTCTCCACCCCCTCCAGGTGTCGCTTATTTTCCCCAGTGTATTTATCCCTGTGTTTCCTGTCTCGCTGTGCTAGTTCGTCTTGTATGTTTAGTCAAGTCAACCAGTGTGTTTTCCCCCGTACTCCTTTTGCTATTCACTTTTCTTGTCTTCCCGGTGTTGACCCCTGCCTGACTCTGGACTTCTTTCCCACCTGCTTGATCATCCTGCCTGCTCTGACCTTGAATCTGCCTGCCCTTCGGTACCTATTGGACTCTGAACTGGTTTTAACCTTTTGCCTGTACACGACCATTCTCTTGCCTTCCCCTTTTTGGATTAATAAACATTGTGAGACTCCAACCATCTGCCTCCTGTGTCTGCATCTGGGTCTCGCCTTGTGCCTTGGTAGATAATACCCTTTTAGTGTAAGAGCTGTTTGAAATGACCATCTGAAATGTCAGCCTGTTTTGGTGGGATGGAGTTTTGGCCTGCCTGGTGACATCACCTGGCAGTAAATTAGTTAATAGACCAATAAAGAAAGTTACAAACCTCCCCTCCAGTAACAGCTAGTTTTCAGTTTTCCCCTCCTCACTCAGACCACTCCCAGACAGTCCTTGAGTGAGAAATTGCTCTTTGCTAAGAAGGTATTTGTTTCTTTTTGACCATTTTAATTGAAAACAATCACAGTAAGGTACTTAATTGTTACCCAGGAATGATTTAAAACAAGCTTTTCCTCCACACATCATAAACTACAGTTACATCTCTAGGATGATTATAGGAGCATAGGAGTATGATGGGGGAAAGCACCTTTACATGTGAAATGGCATCTCCGCCGTAGCCTGGATTATACATGTAATCAGCATTATGCAGAGGAGTTTAGAACGACCGTTGTTAAGGGTGCTCCGCGTATTTATCCCAATAGGTCTATGTGTGGATGCCTGTTCTTAAGTAGGTACAATGGCTCAGACAAGTGGGTGGATGCCTATGAATGCAAAACCAATCAACAAAGGTAATGGGAATTATTTTACACCCACTCAGAAATGCAAAGGAGTATGACTGGGTCGGGAGTTATCATTTCCGCCTGGTTATCGAAAAATGCCACCAAGAGACGCACACACACACACAGAGCCATTTCAAACCACCCCACTCTGCTCATGCTGCACTCTCAGAAGCATTGTCATTCCCTCACCTTTGTTCCTTATCATCCGGAGACACACACACTGACGGATCCAGGAGGTACAGGGACCCTGTCACGCCATCAGGCCTGCAGACGTCACCGTGACCAAATTTCACTGTCCTGTGTGTCACTGCAAAGGCACCGTGGGAGTGATTTATGTCCCATGGGTGGGTGGGGGTGCACCTTGTTGGATATGTCTATAGTCACTGTCCTGAGGGGGGGGGGGGACTTCTGTCAGTCATACGATGATTTATCGGTTTGCAGTTCAATAGAAGGTTGGCAAGACTTATCATGGAGCTCTGATTCAAGCATCTCCATTGTACCACGTTCAAAACAGAGGTAGTGTACAGCGTCTAAACAGTCCAGCCCCAGAAAGCAATCCCATCGTGCAACAATAGGTCGCGTGTCACTCAGTTGGTAGAGCATGGCACCTGCATCACCAGGGTTGTGGGTTTGATTACCACGGGGGGATCAAATATGTGAATAAAAGTTTGAAAATGCACATAGCTCTGGATAAGAGTGTCTGCTAAATGACTCTAATATAAGTTCTATTCATCTTCAGTGGATGGCAAACAACTCAGTTTCCTTTGACTTCAACCTCCTGACAAATTGAGAGTCGAAGGTGGCAATGCTTTGGATTTATAGCAGTGGCTTCACTATCATTCATTCTCGCTCATCCCAGATGGGCGGCCATTTAAAGGTTAATTGCGGCAGCTAATTGCTCTCTCTCTCTCTCCCTTTATTAACTAACGAGGGCCCTTTCCTAAGACGACATCATCGGTTGGCCCGAAGCCGAATTCCCCTCTGGCTACCTTGGCGATAGTGTTTCACTTCAGAAGGGCATGGGAAATGTCTGTACAGTTTGTCCACAGGGATTTTTTTATACCTTTATTTAACTAGGCAAGTCAGTTAAGAACAAATTCTTATTTTCAATGACGGCCTAGGAACAGTGGGTTAACTAACTGCCTTGTTCAGGGGCAGAACGACAGATGTTCACCTTGTCAGCTCAGGGATTTGATCTTGCAACCTTTGTGGTTACTAGTCCAACACTCTAACCACTAGGCTACTCGCTGCCCCATTGCGGCAACTAATTGCTCTCCCTCTCTCTCCCTTTAACTAACCAGGGCCCTGTCCTAAGACGACGTCATCGGTTGGCCCGAAGCCAAATTCCCCTCTGGCTACCTTGGCGACAGCGTTGTTTAAGTCATGACTTAAACAAACTGCATGCATTTAAATGATAGATCCTAATTGACTTGCTGAGTAAATTAAGTCAAATCAAATTCTAATCAATATTTCTGACATGCGCATAATACAATGCTTACTGACAAGCTCTATCCTAACGATGCAGAGTTAAATAAGGAAAAAATGTAAAAATACAAGAAACGAAACACACAGGAATGAAGCTATATACAAGGAGTACCAGTAGCATGTCAATGTGAAAGGAGATGTGGTGATTGAGGTAGATATGTACATGAAGGCAGGGTAAAGTGACTAGGCATCAGTATAGATAATAATAAGGCATTTGAGGTAGATATGTACATGCAGTAATGAATTCATGAACTTCTTTGAGGAAAAGATCATGATCATTAGAAAGCAAATTACGGACTCCTCTTTAAATTTGCGTATTCCTCCAAAGCTCCGTTGTCCTGAGTCTGCACAACCCTACCAGGACCTAGGATCAAGGGAGACACTAAAGTGTTTTAGTACTATATCTCTTGACACAATGATGAAAATAATCATGGCCTCTAAACCTTCAAGCTGCATACTGGACCCTATTCCAAGTAAACTACTGAAAGAGCTCCTTCCTGTGCTTGGCCCTCCTATGTTGAACATAATAAACGGCTCTCTATCCACCGGATGTGTACCAAACTCACTAAAAGTGGCAGTAATAAAGCCTCTCTTGAAAAAGCCAAATCTTGACCCAGAAATTATAAAAAACTTTCGACCTATATCGAATCTTCCATTCCTCTCAAAAAATTTTGAAAAAGCTGTTGCACAGCAACTCACTGCCTTCCTGAAGACAAACAATGTATACGAAACGCTTCAGTCTGGTTTTAGACCCCATCATAGCACTGAGACTGCACTTGTGAAGGTGGTAAATGACCTTTTAATAACGTCAGACCGAGGCTCTGCGTCTGTCCTTGTGCTCCTAGATCTTAGTGCTGCTTTTGATACCATCGATCACCACATTCTTTTGGAGAAATTGGAAACCCAAATTGGTCTACATGGACAAGTTCTGGCCTGGTTTAGGTCTTATCTGTCGGAAAGATATCAGTTTGTCTCTGTGAATGGTTTGTCCTCTGACAAATCAACTGTAAATGTCAGTGTTCCTCAGGGTTCCGTTTTAGGACCACTATTGTTTTCACTATATATTTTACCTCTTGGGGATGTCATTCGAAAACATAATGTTACATTTCACTGCTATGCGGATGACACACAGCTGTACATTTCAATGAAACATGGTGAAGCCCCAAAATTGCCCTCGCTAGAAGCCTGTGTCTCAGACATAAGGAAGTGGATGGCTGCAAACTTTCTACTTTTAAACTCGGACAAAACAGAGATGCTTGTTCTAGGTCCCAAGAAACAAAGAGATCTTCTGTTGAATCTGACAATTAATCTAGATGGTTGTACAGTCGTCTCAAATAAAACTGTGAAGGACCTCGGCGTTACTCTGGACCCTGATCTCTCTTTTGAAGAACATATCAAGACTGTTTCAAGGACAGCTTTTTTCCATCTACGTAACATTGCAAAAATCAGAAACTTTCTGTCCAAAAATAACGCAGAAAAATGTATCCATGCATTTGTTACTTCTAGGTTGGACTACTGCAATGCTCTACTTTCCGGCTACCCGGATAAAGCACTAAATAAACTTCAGTTAGTGCTAAATACGGCTGCTAGAATCCTGACTAGAACCAAAAAATGTAATCATATTACTCCAGTGCTAGCCTCCCTACACTGGCTTCCTGTTAAGGCAAGGGCTGATTTCAAGGTTTTACTGCTAACCTACAAAGCATTACATGGGCTTGCTCCTACCTATCTTTCCGATTTGGTCCTGCCGTACATACCTACACGTACGCTACGGTCACAAGACGCGGGCCTCCTAATTGTTCCTAGAATTTCTAAGCAAACAGATGGAGGCAGGGCTTTCTCCTATAGAGCTCCATTTTTATGGAATAGTCTGCCTACCCATGTGAGAGACGCAGACTCAGTCTCAACCTTTAAGTCTTTACTGAAGACACATCTCTTCAGTAGGTCCTATGATTAAGTGTAGTCTGGCCCAGGGGTGTGAAGGTGAACGGAAAGGCTGGAGCAACAAACCGCCCTTGCTGTCTCTGCCTGGCCGATTCCCCTCTTTCCACTGGGATTCTCAGCCTCTACCCCTATTACGGGGGCTGAGTCACTGGCTTACTGGTGTTCTTCCATGCCGTCCCTGGGAGGGGTGCGTCTCTTGAGTGGGTTGAGTCACTGACGTGGTCTTCCTGTCTGGGTTGGCGTCCCCCCTTGGGTTGTGCCGTGGCGGAGGTCTTTGTGGGCTATACTAGGCCTTGTCCCGGGATGGTATGTTGGTGGTTGGAGATATCCCTCCAGTGGTGTGGAGGCTGTGCTTTGGCAAAGTGGGTGGGGTTATATCCTACCTGTTTGGCCCTGTCTGGGGGTTTCATCGGATGGGGCCACAGTGTCTCCTGACCCCTGCTGTCTCAGCCTCCAGTATTTATGCTGCAGTAGTTTATGTGTCGGGGAGCTAGGGTCAGTCTGTCACATCTGGAGTATTTCTCTTGTCTTTTCCGGTGTCCTGTGTGAATTGAAATATGCTCTCTCTAATTCTCTCTTTCTTTCTTTCTCTCTCTCGGAGGACCTGAGCCCTAGGACCATGCCTAAGGACTACCTGGCTTGATGACTCCTTGCTGTCCCCAGTTCACCTGGCCGTGCTGCTGCTCCAGTTCCAACTGTTCTGCCTGCAGCTATGGAACCCTGACCTGTTCACCGGACGTGCTACCTGTCCCAGACCTGCTGTCCCAGACCTGCTGCAACCATGACCTGTTCACCGGACGTGCTACCTGTCCCAGACCTGCTGTTTTCAACTCTCTAGAGACAGCAGGAGCGATAGAGATACTCTCAAAGATCGGCTATGAAAAAGCCAACTGACACTTACTCTTGTGTTACTGACTTGTTGCACCGTCGACAACTACTATGATTATTATTATTTGACCATGCTGGTCATTTATGAACATTTGAACATCTAGGCCATGTGCTGTTATAATCTCCACCCGGCACAGCCAGAAGAGGACTGGCCACCCCTCATAGCCTGGTTCCTCTCTAGGTTTCTTCCTAGGTTCTGGCCTTTCTAGGGAGTATTTCCTAGCCACCGTGCTTCTACACCTGCATTGCTTGCTGTTTGGGGTTTTAGGCTGGGTTTCTGTACAGCACTTTGAGATATCAGCTGATGTAAGAAGGGCTATATAAATAAATTTGATTTGAAATTTGATTTGATGAAGGCAGGGTAAAGTGACTAGGAATCAGGATAGATAATAATAAGGCATTTGAGGTAGATATGTACATGAAGGCAGGGTAAAGTGAATAAGGTATCAGGATAGATAATAAGGTATTTGAGGTAGATATGTACATGGAGGCAGGGTAAAGTGACTAGGCATCAGGATATATAATAAGGTGTTTGAGGAAGATATGTACATGAAGGCAGGGGTAAGGTGACCGGGCATCAGATTGATAATAATGAGGTATTTGAGGTAGATATATACATGAAGGCAGGTTAAAGTGAATAATGTAACAGGATAGATAATAAGGTATTAGAGGTAGATACAGTTGAAGTCAAAAGTTTACATACACTTAGGTTGGAGTCATTAAATATCGTTTTTCAACCACTCCACACATTTCTTGTTAACAAACTATAGTTGTGACAAGTCGGTTAGGACATCTACTTCGTGCATGACACAAGTAATTTTTCCAACAATTGTTTACAGACAGATTATTTCCCTTATAATTCACTGTATCACAATTCCTCTGGGTCAGAAGTTTACATACACTAAGTTGACTGTGCCTTTAAACAGCTTGGAAAATTCCAGAAAATGATGTCATGGATTTAGAAGCTTATGATAGGCTAATTGACATCATTTGAGTCAATTGGAGTTGAACCTGTGGATGTATTTCAAGGCCTACCTTCAGTGCCTCTTTGCTTGACATCATGGGAAATTTTAAATAAATCAGCCAAGACCTCAGAAAAAAAATTGTAGACCTCCCCAAATCTGGTTCATCCTTGCGAGAAATTTCCAAACGCCTGAAGGTACCATGTTCATCTGTACAAACAATACTACGCAAGTATAAACACCATGGGACCACGCAGCCGTTATACCGCTCAGGAAGGAGACGCGTTCTGTCTCCTAGAGATTAACGTACTTTGGTGCAAAAAGTGCAAATCAATCCCAGAACAACAGCAAAGGACCTTGTTGAAGATGCTGGAGGAAACAAGTACAAACATATCTATATCAACAGTAAAACGAGTCCTATATCGACATAACCTGAAAGGCCGCTCAGCAAGGAAGAAGCCACTGCTCCAAAACCGCCATAACAAAGCCAGACTACGGTTTGCACATGCACATGGGGACAAAGATCGTACTCTGGTCTGATTAAACAGAAATATAACTGTTTGGCCATAATGACCATTGTTATGTTTAGAAGAAAAGGGGGAGGCTTACAAGCCGGAGAACACCATCCCAACCGTGAAGCACGGGGGTGGCAGCATCATGTTGTGGGGGTGCTTTGCTGAAGGAGGGACTGGTGCAATTCACAAAATAGATGGCATCATGTGGAAGGAAAAATTATGTGGATATATTGAAGCAACATCTCAAGACATGAGTCAGGAAGTTAAAGCTTGGTCGCACATGGGTCTTCCAAATGGACAATGACCCCAAGCATACTTCCAAAGTTGTGGCAAAATGGCTTAAAGACGATAAAGTTAAGGTATTGGAGTGGTCATCACAAAGCCCTGACTTCAATTATATAGAACATTTGTGGGCAGAACTGAAAAAGCGTGTGCGAGCAAGGAGGCCTACAAACCTGACTCAGTTACACCAGCTCTGTGTCAAGATTTCCGCCGAAGTCGGTCCCTCTCCTTGTTCGGGCGGCGTTCAGCGGTCGACATCACTGGTCTTCTAGCCATCGCCGATCCACCTTTCCTTTTCCATTTGTTTAGTCTTGTTTTCCCACACACCTGGTCATCATTCCCTCATTACATGTCATGTATTTAACCCTCTGTTCCCCCCCATGTCTGTGTGTGTAATTGTTTATTGTTGAGGTCGGCACGCTTCCGGCTGGTTTGTGCCGGGTTTAATTTATTACCCGTGCTTTGTGGCAGCCTGTACTTTGTACTTGTATTTGTGTACTTTGTGCTACCTCACTGGTTCGTTGGGCGTTTGTTTTGTGACACAGTTGCATTCTGTGCCACAGTTGCGTTCTGTGCAAATGATTGCCTTAGTAAAGTGCTTTGTCCACTCATCTCTTCTCTCCTGCGCCTGACTTCGATGCACCAGCTACACTCACCTCTCGACACTCTGTCAGGAGGAATGGGCCAAAATTCACCCAACCTATTGTGGAAAGCTTGTGGAAGGCTATCCGAAAGTTTGACCCAAGTGAAACAATTTAAAGGCAATACTACCAAATACTAATTGAGTGTATGTAAACTTGTGACCCACTGGGCATGTGATGAATGAAATAAAAGCTGAAATAAATAATTCTCTCTACTATTATTCTGACATTTCACATTCTTAAAATAAAGTGGTGATCCTAACTGACCTAAGACAGGGAATTTTTACCAGAATTAAATGTCAGGAATTGTTAAAAACTGAGTTTAACTGTTTTTGGCTAAGGTGTATGTAAACATCAGACTTCAGCTATATGTACACTACCGTTCAAAAGTTTGGGGTCACTTAGAAATGTCCTTGTTTTTGAAAGAAAAGCAAATGTTTTGTCCATTAAAATAACATCAAATTGTTGAGAAATACAATGTAGACATTGGTAATGTTGTAAATGACTATTGTAGCTGGAAAGAGCAGATTTTTTATGGAATATCTACATAGGCGTACAGAGGACCATTATCAGCAACCATCCCTCCTGTGTTCCAATGGCACGTTGTGTTAGCTAATCCAAGTTTATCATTTTAAAAGGTTAATTGATTATTAGAAAACCCTTTTGCAATTATGTTACTACAGCTGAAAACGGCTTTGCTGATTAAAGAAGCAATAAGACTTGTTGAGTATCTGGAGCATTAGCATTTGTGGGTTCGATTACATGCTCAAAATGGCCAGTAACAAAGTCCTTTCTTCTGAAACTCATCAGTCTATTCTTGTTCTGAGAAATGAAGGCTGTTCCATGCGAGAAATTGCCAAGAAACTGAAGATCTCATACAATGCTGTGTACTACTCCTTTCACAGAACAGCGCAAACTGGCTCTAACCAGAATAGAAAGAGGAGTGGGAGGCCCCGGTGCACAACTGAGCAAGAGGACAAGTACATTAGTGTCTAGTTTGAGAAACACGCCTCACAAGTCCTCAACTGGCAGCTTCATTAAATAGTACTGAGTTCCTCTCTCCAGTGTCTGTGCTCTTTTGCCCGTCTTAATCGTTTCTTTTTATTGGCCAGTTTGACATACGTCTTTTTCTTTGCAACTCTATATGGGTCCTATGTGGAGTCCTATGTGGTGTCCTATATAGGTTCCTATATGGAGTCCTATATGGGGTCCTGTATGGGGTCCTATATGGGGTCCTATATGGGGTCCTATATGGGGTCCTGTATGGGGTCCTATGTGGGTCCTATATGGGGTACTATGTGGGTCATATATGGGGTCCTGTATGGGGTACTATGTGGGTCCTATATGGGGTACTATGTTGGTCATATATGGGGTCCTGTATGGGGTACTATATGGGGTCCTATATGGGGTCCTATGTTGGTCATATGTGGGTTCTATATGGGGTACTATATGGGGCCCTATATGGGGTCCTATGTGGGTCCTTTATGGGGTACTATGTGGGTCCTATATGGGGTCCTATATGGGGTACTATGTGGGTCCTATATGGGGTCCCATATGGGGTACTATGTGGGTCCTATATGGGGTCCTATATGGGGTACTATGTGGGTCCTATATGGGATCCTATATGGAGTCCTACATGGGGACCTATATGGAGTCCTATATGGGGTACTATATGGAGTCCTATATGGGGACCTATAGCCTCCAGGTTCAATAGGCTCCGGGGTTGAGACACAAACAGCGTTGCATACTGACACCTTGGTGTGGGTCTTGTCGTTTTCATTTTCACAGACACAGACACACACACACACACACACACACACACCTTGGCTGTTGACATAAACTCAGCAAAAAAATAAATGTCCCTTTTTCAGGACCCTGTCTTTTAAAGGTAATTCGTAAAAATCCAAATAACTTCACAGATCTTCATTGTAAAGGGTTTAAACACTGTTTCCATAGCTGGTTCAATGAACCATAAACAACTAATGAACATGCATCTGTGGAACGGTCATTAAGACACTAACAGCTTACATATAGGTAGGAAATTAAGATCACAGTTATGAAAACTTCGGACACTAAAGAGGCCTTTCTACTCTGAAAAACACCAAAAGAAAGATGCCCAGGGTCCCTGCTCATCTGCGTGAACGTGCCTTAGGCATGCTGCAAGGAGGCATGAGGACTGCAGATGTGGCCAGGGCAATAAATTGCAATGTCCGTACTGTGAGACGCCTAAGACAGCGCTACAGGGAGACAGGACAGACAGCTGATCGTCCTCGCAGTGGCAGACCACGTGTAACACCTGCACAGGATCGGTACATCCGAAATGCCACCTGGGACAGATACAGGATGGCAATAACAACTGACCGAGTTACACCAGGAACGCACAATCCCTCCATCAGTGCTCAGACTGTCCTCAATAGGCTGAGAGAGGCTGGACTGAGGGCTTCTAGGCCTGTTGTAAGGCAAGTCCTCACCAGACATCACCGGCAACAACGTTGCCTATGGGCACAAACCCACCGTTGCTGAACCAGACAGGACTGGCAAAAAGTGCTCTTCACTGACGAGTCACGGTTTTGTCTCACCAGGGGTGGAATGAGCGTTACACCGAGGCTTGTACTCTGGAGCGGGATCGATTTGGAGGTGGAGGTCCATCATGGTCTGGGGCGGTGTGTCACAGCATCATCGGACTGAGCCCTTTGTTATTGCAGGCAATCTCAATGCTGTGCGTTACAGGGAAGACATCCTCCTCCCTCATGTGGTACTCTTCCTGCAGGCTCATCCTGACATGACCCTCCAGCATGACAATGCCACCAGCCATACTGCTCGTTCTGTGCGTGATTTCCTGCAAGACAGGAATGTCAGTGTTCTATCATGACCAGCGAAGAGCCCGGATCTCAATCCCATTGAGCACATCTGGGACCTGTTGGATCGGAGGGTGTGGGCTAAGGCCATTCCCCCCCAGAAATGTCTGGGAACTTGCAGGTGCTTTGGTGGAAGAGTGGGGTAACATCTCACAGCAAGAACTGGAAAATCTGGTGCTGTCCACGAGGAGGAGATGCACTGCAGTACTTAATGCAGCTGGTGGCCACACCAGATACTGATAGTTACTTTTGATTTTGACCCCCCCCCCCCTTTGTTCAGGGAAACATTATTCAATTTCTGTTAGTCAGATGTCTGTGGAACTTGTTCATACAAATATTTACAAGTTAAATTTGCTGAAAATAAACGCAGTTGACAGTGAGAGGACGTTTCTTTTTTTGTTGAGTTTAGCTATAGTTATTTACCTGAATTGGCCTCGAGGAACCAACTCCTCTTTCCTGCAGTCAAATGACCTAGCGGCCTCATGGATGTCATATTTTTCAGAATTTAATTACTAATAAACATTATTTAAAGAAACCCAACAAAAATCCAGAGTTTCTATGTCAAACGGTTTTGAAATATTTCAGTCTTCTGTGATGTATATAAATGGTAATATTGGGATGCAATCTAAAAATGTAATACATTTAAACTCTATATCTGACACGATACAGGTATCTTATTTTATTAAGCCCATAACCATGCGTGTGAGGTGTATACTTTTGTTTCAAAGTAGATTTGTCTAAGACTACCAAGAAACACTCTGTGTGACCCTGATTTAGCCCGATGCAGTAAAATTAAATTAAATTAAATTAATTAAAGGTGACAGGCAAAGGTCTCCACAAAAACCATATCAGATAATAATAATGCACCTTTAAGCTTCATTAAATAATCCTTAACAACATTTTTGTCTAAGACTACATTTTAGCTGTCATTTCTACTTTTTGGTGAAGATGTCAGTTTCTGGCCGTAGAATGCAAGGATGACGTCATTTGAGGGCAAAAAGAGAGTAACAATGGCTTACTGCAAGGAACACAAATGATACTGACATAATGTGAGAAGACACTTGTATATCTGGGAAATAAACATGCCCTCAGAAAGTATTCACACCCCTTGACTTTTTCCAAATTGTGTTGTGCTACAGCCTGAATTTAAAATGGATTAAACTGAGAAGTTGTGTCACTGACCTACACACAATACCCCATAATGTCACAGGAGAATTTTGTTTATAGAAATGTTAACTAGTTAATTGCAAAAGAAGAGCTGACATGTCTTGATTCAATAAGTATCCCATTTGTTAAGGCAAGGCAAAATAAATCCTAGATTAAAATTGTTGCTTAACAAGTCAGATAATAAGTTGCATGGATTCACTCTGTTGTGCAATCATAGTGGTTAACATAATTTTTTGAATGACTACCTCATCTCTGTACCCCACACGTACAATAATCTGTAAGGTCCCGCAGTCAAGTAGTGAATTTCAAACACAGATTCAACCACATTGGTAGATTTGTACATTTTAAAAAAGCAGACATTGAATATCCCTTTGAGCATGGTGAAGTTACTAATTACACTTTGAATGGTGAATCAATACATCCAGTCACTACGAAGATACAGGCGTCCTTCCTAACTCAGTTGCCGGAGAAGAACGAAACTGATCATGGATTTCACTAATGGCTGTGATAGGAGAAAACTGAGGATGGATCAACAACATTGTAGTTATTCCACAATACAAACCTGCATGGAAGAGTGAAATAAGGAAGCCTGTACAGAATAAAAATATTCCAAATGATGTATCCTGTTTGCAAAATGGCACTACAGTAATACTGCAAAGCGGTATGTTTGGGGCAAATCCAACACAACAGATCACTGAGAACCCCTCTTCATATTTTCAAGCATGGTGGTGGCTGCATCACAGGAGGTTGGAGGCACCTTAATTAGGGAGGACGGGCTCGTGGTATTGACTGGAGCGGAATTTGTAGAATGTTATCAAATACATCAAAAACATGGTTTCCATGGTTTGATGCCGTTCCATTTGCTCTGTTCCAGCCATTATTATGAGCCGTCCTCCCCTCAGCAGCCTCCACTTGGCTGCATAATGTTAAAATCAAATCAAATGTTATTTGTCACATGTTCAGAATAAAACAGATGTAGACCTTACAGTGAAATGCTTACTTACAATCCCTTAACCAACAATGCAGTTTTAAGAAAATAGGAAAAAAAGTAAGAGATAAGAATAACAAATAATGAAAGAGCAGCAGTAAATAACAACAGCGAGGCTTTATACAGGAGGTAATGGTACAGAGTCAATGTGCGGGGATACCGGTGTCGAGGTAATTGAGGTTATATGTACATGTAGGTAGAGTTATTAAAGTGTCTATGCATTGATAATAACAGAGAGTAGCAGTAGTAGTCATTTGATTAGATGTTCAGGAGTCTTATGGCTTGGGAGTAGAAGCTGTTTAGAAGCCTCTTGGACCTAGACTTGGCGCTCCGGTACCGCTTGCCATGCGGTAGCAGAGAGAACAGTCTATGACTAGGGTGGCTGGAGTCTTTTACAATTTTTAGGGCCTTCCTCTGATAACGCCTGGTGAAGAGGTCCTGGATGCAAGGAAGCTGGGCACCGGTGATGTACTGGGCCAAACGCACTACTCTCTATAGTGCCTTGCGGTCGGAGGCTGAGCAGTTGCCATACCAGGCAGTGATGCAACCCGTCAGGATGCTCTCGATGGTGCAGCTGTAAAACCTTTTCCGGATCTGAGGACCCATGCCAAATCTTTTCAGTCTCCTGAGGGGGAATAGGTTTTGTCGTGCCCTCTTCATGACCGTCTTGGTGTGCTTGGACCATGTTAGTTTGTTGGTGATGTAGACGCCAAGGAACTTGAAGCTCTTAACCTGCTCCACTACAGCCCCGTCGATGAGAATGGGGGCGTGCTCGGTTGTCCTTTTCCTGTAGTCCACAATCATCTCCTTTGTCTTGATCACGTTGAGGGAGAGGTTGTTGTCCTTGCACCACATGGTCGGGTCTCTGACCTCCTCCCTATAGGCTCTCTCATTGTTGTTTGTGATCAGGCCTACCACTGTTGTGTCATCAGCAAACTTAATGATGATGTTGGAGTCGTACCTGGCTGTGCAGTCATGAGTGAACAGGGAGTACAGGAGGGGACTGAGCACGCACCCCTGAGGGCCTCCAGTGTTGAGGATCAGCGTGGCGGATGTGTTGTTACCTTCTCTTACCACCTGGGGGCGTGCCGTCAGGAAGTCCAGGATCCAGTTACAGAGGGTGGTGTTTAGTTCCAGGGTCCTTAGCTTAGTGATGAGCTTTGAGGGCACTATGGTGTTGAACACTGACCTGTTTAAAGGTCTTACCCACATCGGCTACAGAGAGCGTGAATATACATTTGTCCGAAACAGCTGGCGCTCTCATGCATGTTTCAGTGTTACTTGCCTCGATGCGAGCATAGAAGTTATTTTGCTCATCTGGTAGGCTTATGTCACTGGGCAGCTCTCGGCTGTGCTTCCCTTTGTGGTCTGTAATAGTTTGCAAGCCCTGTCACATCCGACGAGCGTTGGAGCCGGTGTAGTACAATTCGATCTTAGTCCTGTATTGACACTTTGCCTGTTTGATGGTTCGTTGGGGGGCACATCGGGATTTCTTATAAGCTTCTGGATTAGAGTCCCGCTCCTTGAAAGTAGCAGCTCTACCCTTTAGCTCAGTGCGAATGCTGCCAGTAATCCATGGCCTCTGGTTGGGTTATGTACGTGCAGTCACTGTGGGGATGACGTCATCGATGCACTTATTGATGAAGAGAATGACTGATGTGGTGTACTCCTCAATGCCATCGGAAGAATCTAGGAAACATATTCCAGTCTGTGCAAGCAAAACATTCCTGTAGTTTAGTATCTGCTTCATCTGACCACCTTTTTTATAGACCCGAGTCACTGGTCCTTCCTGCTTTCATTTTTTTCTTGTAAGCACGAATCAGGTAGATGGAATTATGGTTAGATTTGGCAAATGGAGGGCAAGGGAGAGCTTTGTACGCGTCTCTGTGTTTGGAGTAAAGGTGATCTGGAGTTTTTCCCTCTGGTTGCACATGCTGATAGAAATGAGGTAAAACTGATTTAAGTTTCCCTTTTTTTCAATTTTTGCCTAAAATGACATACCCAAATCTAACTGCCTGTAGCTCAGGACCTGAAGCAAGGATATGTATATTCTTAATACAATTTGAAAGGAAACACTTTGAAGTTTGTGGAAATGTGAAGTTAATGTTGGAGAATATAACAAATTAGATCTGGTAAAAGATAATACAAAGAAAAACATGTTTTTTTGTTGTACCATCAAGGCCATAATGTATTAGGCCATAATGTATTAAAGGCCATAATGTATTATTCCAGCCCTGGCGCAATTTAGATTGTGTCCACTAGATGGCAGCAGTGTAGGTACAAAGTTTTAGACTGATCAAATGAACCATTGAATATCTGTTCAAAATGTTGTATCAAGACTGCCCAAATGTGCCTAATTGGTTTATTAATACATTTTCAAGTTCATAATTGTACACTCTCCTCAAACAATATCATGGTATTCTTTCACTGTAATAGCTACTGTAAATTGGACAATGCAGTTAGATTAACAAGAATATAAGCTTTCTGTCCATATCAGATATGTCTATGTCCTGGGAATTTTTTTTGTTACTTACAACCTCATGCTAATCACACCAGCCTACGTTAGCTCAACCGTCCCGCCAGGGTGACACCAATTCCGTGGAGTTTAAAGTCCCCGGCCACTAGGAGCACCACCTCTGGATGTGCATTTTCCTGTTTGCTTATGGTGGTATACAGTTCATTGAGTGCGGTTTTAGTGCCAGCATCGGTCTGTGGTGGTATGTAGACAGCTAAGAAAAATACAGATAAACTCTCTAGGTAGATAGTGTGGTCTACAGCTTATCATAAGATACTCTACCTCAGGTGAGCAAAACCTCGACACTTCCTTAGATATTGTGCACTAACTGTTGTTTACAAATATATATAGGTCCCCGCCCCATGTCCTACCAGAGATTGCTGTTCCATCCTGCCGATAGAGTGTAAAACCCGCCAGCTGTATGTTATTAATGTCGTCGTTCATCCACGACTCGGTGAAAAATAAGATATTACCGTTTTTAATGTCCCATTGGTATAATATACGTGCTTTCAGTTCGTCCCATTTATTTTCCAGCGATTGAACGTTAGCTAACAGTACGGATGGCAAAGGCAGATTAGCCACTCCGCGAAATCTCTGTTTCTTTATCCAGCGAATGAAGGGGATGAGGGCCTGTTCAGGTGTTGAGTATATCCTTCCCGTCCAACTCATTAAAGAAAGATTATTCATCCAATTTGAGGTGAGTAATTACTGTTCTGATGTCCAGAAGCTCTTTTCGGTCATAAGAGACGGTAGCAGCAGCATTATGTACAAAATAAGTTACAAACAATGCAAAAAAACTAACGAAATAGCACGGTTATTTAAGAGCCAGTAAAACAACGCCATCTTTTATCTTTATTTTATTTGTATTTTTATGCTTGTCATCAACAAGGACTAGGGAGTTATTTAAGATAGACAGAGACATATTAGAGCTAAGCACTGGCAAAATCCTAGAGGAAAACCTGGTTCAGTCTGCTTTCCAAAATATACTGGGTGATAAATTCACCTTTCAGCAAGAATATAACCAATGACACAAGGCCAAATCTACACTGGAGTTGCTTACCAAGACAACATTGAGTATGTTTACTTGCACAATAATAATTTAATGTGAAACAGACTATGGTAGTAGGCAGATCATGCAATGGTCATGTAAACACCCTAATTGGCGTAAGGTCAAAATCGAAGTAAGCATAGTCCAATTAAAACACCTGGTTTTCTGATCATTCCAATTATTAGGACATGTAAACAACTTAATTGGCATTCCAGCTGAGTATTTGATTTGCACATGTGTTAGCACGAGTCGAGCGAGCCTCCCTCTTTAGCGCAACTTAAAGGAGTTTGGAACATCTGAATTTACGCGTCTGAGAAGTAGTTCTCACATACAAACTTTATATGTCCGAACTCAGAATCAAATATGCTTCCCAAAAATAACATGGCCGTTGTGGTAGAACGTTTTTAAAATATTTTTTAAATAATAATTGGCTAATATTGTACAATCCAGATGTGCAAAGCTCTTAGAGACTCAGCTGTAATCGCTGCCATAAGTTACTCTAACATGTATTGACTCAGGGGGCTGAATACTTATCTAAACAAGATATATTAGTGTTTTATTTTAGATTAATCTTTTAAAAATATATTATTTTTTGGGGGGACATTACAGATTATTGTGTGTAGCTCATTGACAAATTAAATCAATTTTATTCCCACTTTGTAACACAACAAAATCTGGAAAATGTGAAGAGGAAAACTTTCTGAAGGTACTGTATGCCAATATGGATTACTCATATGCATATGAGATGTGATTTAGCTAGTTATAGCCAGACAGTATATTCTCAGTCAATGTGATGAGAATATCATTCAAACAGCTATGACAAGCTAGCTAACTAGCTAGCTAAATGTTTTATTTGATAAGACATGTTGGATGATGATGATACAAAACATATATAATGAATGTTAGCTAGCTAGTTTCCTAGCTAATACATTTAGCAGAAATATTGTTTCCCAAGAAGGAAACTATCTAGCTAGCTACACTGGCTGCAGCCATTGGTGCTGCAGACAGAAAGCTAACTTAGCTAACTAAAATGTGTCTAAATACAAAGTGAAAATAACCCAGGTGAGAGATGTTCTGCAGGATGTACTGTAACCCAGGTGAGAGAGGTGTTCTGCAGGATGTACTGTAACCCAGGTGAGAGGTGTTTTGCAGGATGTACTGTAACCCAGGTGAGAGAGGTGTTTTGCAGGATGTACTGTAACCCAGGTGAGAGAGGTGTTCTGCAGGATGTACTGTAACCCAGGTGAGAGAGGTGTTCTGCAGGATGTACTGTAACCCAGGTGAGAGAGGTGTTCTGCAGGATGTACTGTAACTCAGGTGAGAGAGGTGTTCTGCAGGATGTACTGTAACCCAGGTGAGAGAGGTGTTTTGCAGGATGTACTGTAATCCAGGTGAGAGAGGTGTTTTGCAGGATGTACTGTATCCTAGGTGAGAGAGGTGTTTTGCAGGATGTACTGTAACCCAGGTGAGAGAGGTGTTCTGCAGGATGTACTGTAACACAGGTGAGGGAGGTGTTCTGCAGGATGTACTGTAACCCAGGTGAGGGAGGTGTTTTGCAGGATGTACTGTATCCTAGGTGAGAGAGGTGTTTTGCAGGATGTACTGTAACCCAGGTGAGGGAGGTGTTTTGCAGGATGTACTGTAACCCAGATGAGGGAGGTGTTTTGCAGGATGTACTGTAACCCAGGTGAGGGAGGTGTTTTGCAGGATGTACTGTAACCCAGATGAGGGAGGTGTTTTGCAGGATGTACTGTAACCCAGGTGAGGGAGGTGTTTTGCAGGATGTACTGTACTATGCCACAAACTAGGTCTGATATCAGACAATTTCCCATTATTTAGGTGTCCCTGTCGGACTGATACATGGGTGTAGGTCCGTCACTCCCTCTATCCACACACCACTTCCTTTTTGGGAAGGTCTCTACAAAAGCTTTGCGGACACAGGAAGTTGATAAAGGATGAAAGAGGAAGCTGGGCACCTTGGAAAATACAGGAGTGATCTATAACATGTCAGTGAGCAGCTCTGTTGATTTAGCAGCATGTGCGTCCACTCCCCCACTCATAAAAAAAACTACTTTGAGTCAGGGGCCCTGGGTTCTGAAGTCGTTTGTTTATATGGAACCATATCTCCAGATGACGAGGGTAACACAAAATCATAGAGCCCTGTCCGAGAGGAGGAACTCAGAGTAGCCATGTTAGACAGGTGCGTCATGAGAAATGAGTGTTCAGTTAGAATCCCATTTATGACAATGATTAAGAGGTTGAGCCTGGATGGCCATAGTCCACTCCAGCGCTCTGTGTCTGCACTCTTCCTGTTTCTGCCTACTTCCTGTGTCTGCCTACTTCCTGTGTCTGCCTACTTCCTGTGTCTGCCTACTTCCTGTGTCTGCACTCTTCCTTTACTTCAGTCGAGCCACCCTGAGTTTTGCATTTAGTGTGGTCAAGCATGCAGAATTTTTTTTTTACAAAATGGAATAACATTTGTAAATTGGGTTTTGTTCCTACGTCTGGGAGTTTCAGTGGGCGACTGTGACAATGTGCTGCATTGTCAACCTGTGTATGCTGAGCCTTTCAACAGCCGTTCAGTGTTTATTCACAAGGCAGTGTAGAACACATGTTCTTAGCTTGCTTATGGGAAATGAACATCGAGATTGCCGTGGTTGAACTCATACTTGAAATGACAGAAGCCAAGCTCTAAGCTGTACGTCACAACAACAGATTTTCAAACATGCATGGACTGTTTCTTGTAAAGACGAATTTATTGAGTTGCTTCAACCATTGAACTGGTTTAATGTCATTACTTTTAAATCCAGATTTGATTTCACTGTGGTCATTATGTAGCTAACATATTTACATTGCAGGACAAAACAGAGAGTAGAGTATTACTTAATTCATCCTGACTTGGGAAATTGTTTTATCACAGCGATGCGTCATCACTAAAACAAGGACACGTAACGACGACAGACACATGATAAAAACAACACATATTGAGACATATGAAAGCACCTGTACTATAGTAGCCCTAATAGAATAGAGTCAGATTCAAGTGCTCTTTTCTATCCTACTCTGGGGGAAGACAAGCAACAACAATGTTTACAATAGGAAGAAATCTTAAAACAGTTTGTCAATTACACTCGTTAAAAAGGTTTGTGGCTGTGGGTAAAAATGACCGTCTAAACGTCTCTGTGGAACATCTGGGCAGGATGAACCTGCTACTGAAGCTGCTCCTGTGGTTCATTAGAGAACTGTGGAGTAGGTGGGTCTGTTGTGGAGTAGGTGTAGGTGTAGGTGTAGTTCATTAGAATGCTGTGGAGAGGGTGTGGTGTCATTAGAGAGCTGTGGAGTGGGTGGGTGTGTTGTGGAGTAGATGTGTGTCATTAGAGTGATGTGGAGTAGGTGGGTGTGTTGTGGAGTAGGTGGGTGTGTTGTGGAGTAGGTGTGGTTCATTAGAGAGCTGTGGAGTAGGTGGGTGTGTTGTGGAGTGGGTGGGTGTCATTAGAGAGCTGTGGAGTGGGTGGGTGTGTTGTGGAGTGGGTGTAGGTGTAGGTGTAGTTCATTAGAATGCTGTGGAGAGGGTGTGGTGTCATTAGAGAGCTGTGGAGTGGGTGGGTGTGTTGTGGAGTAGGTGGGTGTGTTGTGGAGTAGGTGTGGTTCATTAGAGAGCTGTGGAGTAGGTGGGTTTGTTGTGGAGTGGGTGGGTGTCATTAGAGAGCTGTGGAGTGGGTGTGGTGTCATTAGAATGCTGTGGAGTGGGTGGGTGTGTTGTGGAGTAGGTGGGTGTGTTGTGGAGTAGGTGGGTGTCATTAGAGTGCTGTGGAGTGGGTGGGTGTGTTGTGGAGTAGGTGGGTGTGTTGTGGAGTAGGTGTGTGTCATTAGAGTGATGTGGAGTAGGTGGGTGTGTTGTGGAGTAGGTGGGTGTGTTGTGCAGTAGGTGTGGTTCATTAGAGTGCTGTGGAGTAGGTGGGTGTGTTGTGGAGTAGGTGGGTGTGTTGTGGGGTAGGTGTGGTTCATTAGAGTGCTGTGGAGTAGGTGGGTGTGTTGTGGAGTAGGTGGGTGTGTTGTGCAGTAGGTGTGGTTCATTAGAGTGCTGTGGAGTAGGTGGGTGTGTTGTGGAGTAGGTGGGTGTGTTGTGGAGTAGGTGGGTGTGTTGTGGAGTAGGTAGGTGTAATTGGAGTGCTGTTGAGTAGGTGTGGTTCATTAGAGTGCTGTTGAGTAGGTGGGTGTGTTGTGGAGTAGGTGGGTGTGTTGTGCAGTAGGTGTGTGTCATTAGAGTGTTGTAGAGTAGGTGGGTGTGTTGTGGAGTAGGTGGGTGTGTTGTGCAGTAGGTGTGTGTCATTAGAGTGTTGTAGAGTAGGTGGGTGTGTTGTGGAGTGGGTGGGTGTGTTGTGCAGTAGGTGTGTGTCATTAGAGTGCTGTGGAGTAGGTGGGTGTGTTGTGGAGTAGGTGGGTGTGTTGTGGAGTAGGTGGGTGTCATTAGAGTGCTGTGGAGTAGGTGGGTGTGTTGTGGAGTGGGTGGGTGTCATTGGAGTGCTGTTGAGTAGGTGTGGTTCATTGGAGTGCTGTGGAGTAGGTGGGTGTGTTGTCCATGATCGTGTGTTTTTGCTAGCCTTTTATGTCAAATTTTCGTGATGATTCTGTCAAGATTGTTTAAGTCCTCCTTGGTTAAATTCCCTTTCTACAATTGTATAGCTCACTACACTCGCCACAACTCTGCTGTAGAACATGTGAAGCATTTTGTCACAGACATTAAAAGATATTAACATCCTGAAAAAGTACAGTCTGGATTGGTCTTTTTGTAGACAAGTTTGAGTTTTCCTTCCAGTTCAGTTTGTTGTCTTCTATTACCCACAAATTCTTATGAGACAACAGCACCGATCTCTTCACCATGAATAAAAATAGAATTTAAAACATCTTTCTTTTTCCTAAGATCTACCTCCTTGGTCTTCAGTACATTCGGGTCCAGGTAGAGAAACATGCTAGCTTCCTTGTAAAATATTTGATAAGATAACATTTGATGAGAATATGGCGCTTTACACTCTCTTCAAGCACCTTTGTAAATCAAACATTAGGAAAAATATAACAATCATGCTTTACAACTAGTTGGCCACTGTTCAGATTGGTGTAACTGTGATTTAACAGTGACAAATACCAGTTTTCCTTTGAGCTAACAGAGCATAATCCCAGTCTGTGGTAGTCAGTGTGACAGGGGCCCTCAGGCAGAGCTAAAGAGAGGACATCAGCTGATCCAGAGTGCTGTGTGACCAGCCATAGACAGGGAGTTCTTAGAAGGACTAAACCGTAACATAAAGCGGCCACGCCCACTACATGACCTCATGCACTTGAGAACAAAAAAAAGGAATCACATCCCATTCCCCTCAGAAGAAAGACCTCCACCTATAGACAAAACAATAACGGAAATCCCAGCACCAAATGACACATACATAGCCAGGATATCTATTAGATGTGACAGTGGCAATATTATTGTACAAGCAGTCTTCATGCTTTACCAGCAGACCCTCCCTGAAAGTCAACACGATCAAGCAGGGGAAAGGGGGTCATGTGGATTCAATCAGAAACATTGTTACGCGGGGCCCAGTACTATTTCAAAGCTATCTGACCTCAGATTGTGCAGGTAACCCACAGAAACACAGGATCGGGTTTAAGGCGAGGTTAGAAAAAGGTAATGCCGCAACAGAAAACTGAAATCTTAAGATCCGTAGCCTATCGTTTTTCCTAGCGAATAGAACAGGATGTCAATGGCAGATATAGCCTATTATTGCTGTAAATCCTCAAAAAACACAGCGTAGGAAATGATTTATGGGCATAATGCTGCGTAGCGGGGAAAAAGTGTGGATGATGTTACTGTTTCTGTGTTTGTGCATCTGGGATGGATGGGTGGCGTGTAACTGATACCTTTGTACACACCGAGGGTTTTGCATAGATTGGCAGAGACAACTGTCACGTCATCACATAATTCAATCCACACACACACACTGATTAGTAAAAGCGCCTGGGTTCTGAGAACATTAAGCATTTGATTTTTCATGCTAGAATTCTTAAGCTACGTTTATACAGGCTGCCCAATTCTGGGCCCCTATCCACAAAGCATCTCAGAAAAGGTCCTAGAATTTTAAAACCTATTTGAAGACAAATACGACTCCCAGCTCAGAGTAGGTTTTAGGACGATGTTAAAGGAAACGTCGCATGGATATATCTTCCACAAATCTAACAACCTATTTTGATTCTATTCCATCTAAACAGTCTTTATGCAAACGTTTATTACATTATTTTTTTTTAAATACAGTTCTATTTTCGCAATTTGAATTATATTCATAAAAACACTAATGTACCAACAAAACATTGCAGCTTTGACATCAAGAAAAGAACAGCCCAATGGGGATGGAATAAGGGTATGGGGATGGAATAAGATAGCTAGCTAGCTAGCTAGAACAGAAGCTACAACAACTCCAACATCACCGCATGTTTGGTAGAAATGCTCCTGAGTGGCGCAGTGGTCTATGGCACTGCATCTCAGTGCAAGAGATATCACTATGGTACCTGGTTCAAAACCAGGCTGTATGTCATCTGGCTGTGATTGGGAGTCCCATAGGACGGTGCACAATTGGTCCAGCATTGTATGGAGTAGGCCATCATTGTAAATAAGAATTTGTTCTAAACTGACTTGCCTAGTTAAATAAAAAAGAAATGTTTTTAAATTAATGGTCAAATACCAATCATATTAATGTCATTGTTTATTTCAAGGTATGTCTTTATTTTCGCTGAACTGCCTTCACTCCTGGTATGTAGTCACTCGTGTTCTTCTCTTAATGTCACTTTCCGAACAGTTTTCCGACATGACTTCGGTCAAATTCGGATAAAATATACATTTCTCCCAAAATACACGTCAAGTGATATGTGGTATTGTGACTTTTAGGTGGAGGGATGAAACCAATCAGAATGTTTAACAGCAACCTAATTCTGCAATCTTCCCTTTAAGACACTGCCCAGACAAACTCTGAGCCAGGAGTAAAATCAAATCAGAAAGTTTATCTCAGCTGGCAATCACGACAGTTTGAGGTACTGTACCGCAAAAGGAAAGATGGTGATGACGTTCATTGACATTGTTGCAAAAATAATAGGGAATAACCAATCACAATGAGGCATCACCAGATGTGAACTCTATAGCACGCTTCAGACAACCACGGTGACTGTACTTCAAACGTTTGAAATCATTTTCACCTGACACAAACACTTTGCCTACTCTTACCACTTACCTGATATGTTGGCATGCATAGAGTCATGTTTTTTTTTTTTTTCTCTAATATTTTGAAAAATAAGATAGTTATATTGTACAGAATCATTTCGTATGATGGTTGCTAAGAGACGGATTTACTGAATATTACCGTTATATCAACACACTCATCACTGCCGTTCAACAACTCTAAATCCCTTTTGGCAAAATAGGCTAGGCATCAAGACACTTTCCGATAATGTTACATAAAACATTTAGGCCATAAATAATTGAACCTTTTTCCAAAATGTGTCTTTTGACTTATCACATCGGATCTTTTCGCGTGATAAAGACCAATTAGTGGAAAGAAAGATCAGACTTGGGCTGCCTGTGTAAACGCAGCCATGTTGGTTCAGATTTTGTAGATCGGGAAAAAAACAAAAACAAAGTGTATACAATTGAGTATAATAAAAACATTTTTTGTGTATTTTTAGGGTTATACCTGACAGAAATGAGCATGAATCTTTAGTAGATCCCAGGAATACACTGGGCTCAGGTTATTATAGGGGGAGATCCCAGGGACACACTGGACTCAGGTTATTATAGGGGGAGATCCCAGGGATACACTGGGCCCAGGTTATTATAGGGGGAGATCCCAGGAATACACTGGGCTCAGGTTATTATAGGGGGAGATCCCAGGGACACACTGGGCCCAGGTTATTATAGGGGGAGATCCCAGGGATACACTGGGCTCAGGTTATTATAGGGGGAGATCCCAGGAATACACTGGGCTCAGGTTATTATAGGGGGAGATCCCAGGGATACACTGGGCTCAGGTTATTATAGGGGGAGATCCCAGGGATACACTGGGCCCAGGTTATTATAGGGGGAGATCCCAGGGACACACTGGACTCAGGTTATTATAGGGGGAGATCCCAGGGACACACTGGGCCCAGGTTATTATAGGGGGAGATCCCAGGGACACACTGGACTCAGGTTATTATAGGGGGAGATCCCAGGGATACACTGGACTCAGGTTATTATAGGGGGAGATCCCAGGGATACACTGGACTCAGGTTATTATAGGGGGAGATCCCAGGGACACACTGGGCCCAGGTTATTATAGGGGGAGATCCCAGGGATACACTGGGCCCAAGTTATTATAGGGGGAGATCCCAGAGACACACTGGACTCAGGTTATTATAGGGGGAGATCCCAGGGACACACTGGGCCCAGGTTATTATAGGGGGAGATCCCAGGGACACACTGGACTCAGGTTATTATAGGGGGAGATCCCAGGGATACACTGGACTCAGGTTATTATAAGGGGAGATCCCAGGGATACACTGGGCCCAGGTTATTATAGGGGGAGATCCCAGAGACACACTGGACTCAGGTTATTATAGGGGGAGATCCCAGGGACACACTGGGCCCAGGTTATTATAGGGGGAGATCCCAGGGACACACTGGACCCAGGTTATTATAGGGGGAGATCCCAGGGATACACTGGACTCAGGTTATTATAGGGGGAGATCCCAGGGATACACTGGGCCCAGGTTATTATAGGGGGAGATCCAAGGTATCTGAAGGTTTAGTGGACATACTCTAAGAAAAAAGGTGTCCAAATGGGTTCTTCAGCTGTTCCGAGAATAGGACCGTTTTTGCTTCCAGGTAAAACCTGTTTTGGTTCCAGGTAGAACCCTTTTGGGTTTGATGTAGAACACTCTGTGGAAAGGGTTCTACGTGGAAAGGGTTTTACATGGAACCCAAAATGTCTCTACTTGGAACCAGAAAGGGTTCTTCAAAGGGTTCTCCTATGGGGACAGACAAAGAACCCTTTTAGGTTCTAGATAACACCTTTTTTTTCTAAGAGTGCAGCATGAGGCTCAGCTGAGGTATTCACACTTAGGTAGAGAACTTAGAGCAGAAAAGGTTAGAGAGGCCTATAAGGAACAGCCAAAATGTGGGATAGATTTTCACAAGAACCTAGGCAACAACAGGGCAAGGGAAGGCCAGGCATTGTTCCATTCGCAGGCCAGGGATTTGACAATAAAGCGTCAAGGCCAGAGATCAGGGTCTTGTTCAGTAGGCACAAATGGGAAAAAGTTCAGAAACACAGTGAAACTGGGAGGTACTATGTGAAATTGACCAATAAGAAAAACATTTTTTCTATTGCAAAAACATTTTTGTGAACACGACCCAGATCACATAAACCAGCTTTGACATGCATATCGAACCCGGTGACATTTGGGTGAAGCATTGCTTATTTGTTGTTATTAGAGGGGTGCATTTGCATATAAATATATAGAATTAAATCAAAACAATCATCATACAAGCGGTTGGTTTGGCAATAATAGTCACTATACACAATAATGATCTGATTAAAGTTGTGCTCTATCATTGAAAAAGTACAGCTGATTATCGAAACCAACCAATTATTGCCATAGCCTGCAGAAGTCTCCAAGTCGTACCAACCTGAAGTTGGCACATGATGTAACAAACATCATTTGAATTAATCATAAAAAAAGATTACAGGAAAAAGCTAATAAAGACCGTTCAACTTGTTCTCAACATGTTCATTTCCTCTGAATGACTAATACGATAAGAACAAAGAGATAAAGTGATTCATAGAAGACAAAATAACTATTGAAATGTTTGAAGACTTTAATACAAGTCTAATCCATAAAGGTATATTGCAATTGCAACACAATATTGCCATTTTAACGTTGTCAATACAATTGTCCCAACTGCCACAATTTGAGAAGCCAGGCCTGGTGTCAACCTCATGACCTCAATCCATTCACTATCATGTGCCAGAAGCACAAACAAAGATTGCTAATAACATAAGGGAAATGCAATATGAACCTATGGAATGAGCTGCTCACCTCAGGAACACCACGTGACTCGATTTGATTGCCAGCGTTTGAAACTTCTGCCTGAAAGTTACAATAAATGCGACAATTGACAACATCTATTTTTATCTTCTCTTCAAAGCCACAAGTGCCTATGAAACAAAATCCCTGTGCTAGCATTCGCCTTAACATATCCTTTCCGTTTTCTGCAGCGTTACGTTTTGAAAGGGAAGGAAGGTGAATTTGTTTTGAAGGGTTTTGTCTAGGAAACACCACTTGCAGTGCCCCTGTGCACTATGGACCTTTCCCCACCATATTAGTGATGGGAAATCTAAATGGAGCTCCCCTTTCACAGCCCTTGTTTGTAACGTCCCTCTTCATCAGCTACTTGCATTGAAGTTCTCGCCCACTGTCACCTGATACTGACATAAGCTAGGCATCCATAATTTCATGGATTATTGCTTCTCTCTACTATTTCTTTGAAACTTGAAACTAGTGCTCTGTTTTTTGTACGACATCAGAGTTACTCCAGCGGTATGCCCTAGCTAGCCTATCTGATTTGGCACCAGAGGCTAGGTGGAGAGGTAAGTGATCCCCACCTTGTTCCCCCCTTTCACTCCCTCTGTGACGGCCTGTCAGGATGAAAGGTGACGCATTGGCCACCTGACTGGAAAGTGGTGTGAACCTCTGAAGTTGCTGACTTCAATCATTGACTTTAGTCCGGTCATTTTGCAGACTCCTGTCTAAAGAAGGTTGGTGGTGGTTGAGTGACACATACGAGGGAAAGTGACACATAACGGATAATCAACGAGGGGCTGTGTGTTCTGTGGAAAATAATGCACGACGTGGAAGGTGTGTTCTACGATGAGCAACGGAGTGGCATTAACCTTCAACAGCAGAGTGGCATTAACCTTCAACAGCAGAGTGGCATTAACCTTCAACAGCAGAGTGGCATTAACCTTCAACAGCAGAGTGGCATTAACCTTCAACAGCGGAGTGGCATTAACCTTCAACAGCAGAGTGGCATTAACCTTCAACAGCAGAGTGGCATTAACCTTCAACAGCAGAGTGGCATTAACCTTCAACAGAGGAGTGGCATTAACCTTCAACAGAGGAGAGGCATTAAACTTCAACAGAGGAGTGGCATTAACCTTCAACAGAGGAGTGGCATTAACCTTCAACAGAGGAGAGGCATTAACTTTCAACAGAGGAGAGGCATTAACCTTCAACAGCAGAGTGGCATTAACCTTCAACAGAGGAGAGGCATTAACCTTCAACAGAGGAGAGGCATTAACCTTCAACAGCGGAGTGGCATTAATCTTCAACAGAGGAGAGGCATTAACCTTCAACAGAGGAGAGGCATTAACCTTCAACAGCGGAGTGGCATTAATCTTCAACAGAGGAGAGGCATTAACCTTCAACAGAGTTGCATTTTTTCCAGAGAGGAACATAGAACTCAGAGTTGATTATCACTGTTATACCCTGCTATAATGTAACCCATTTGCTGCTAGAAATGTATTCGTTTTGGCGGTATAAATGTGACAACAATTGAATTGCCTTTCTAACCAAACAAATAGACTAGCTAGTTTAGCTAACCAAACCATTCCTTCTAGCTTGTTATTATGAAAATTTAATTCAACATTACCAATAATGTATTCAATTCGAGTTTCGCTTTCAAAAGCAGCTCAAACATAGAACATGCAATAATAATGAACTTCGTAATGTAGCCATTGGTTAGAACGCCCTTCTAGAATGCCCTTCTAGAATTCCCTTCAAGCAAATGAGAAATGAGTATTCAACAATGCCGTGGTATAAATGGGCATAAGACATGGTGTAAGGACTCCTACTGACTGGTTGAGCTTTGCGTTCTCGCTCTATTGAATGGTTCTCCAGGTGATGGAGGTACGAGGCTGGGGGACGGTGGGGAGGTTCAAAACTAACAGTGACCAACAGTGGCTGAAAAGCATTATCAGATATAATGCTGTGACTAAAGAAGTTCTCACGCGGACCACAAGATTGTAACCTGGTTCAGCCCACTGAGCTAAAGCCTAGGCATTAGCTTGGGAAGATAACACAAGTCTTCAGGTCTCAGTTTACTCATCTTGCGAGTGTGCTTCATCTACAACCACGTCATAATGATCCTGTGTTGCCTTAGATTCTTTTCCCCATTTGCTTCATGAAGACACATTAAGTTGGAAAAAGAAAGTTAAATGTAATATCTCAGATATTAATGAGCAAGGAGGGACCAGAGGGACAACATTTGACACATTACATCGGTATTAAAAGTTCTGAAAAACTGAGGTTACAGAGAGCAGAATTAAGAGGGATAAATCCTTTGTGAAAATGTTTGAATTACATCACATTTATTATGTTTCAAATGTAATGATTGCACCAATACCTCTTGATACTCACTCAATCAATGATGTGAACCAAACTGTATGAAAGGAGCGAAGGAGTGTTATATGACAATCATTTGAACAACCAATACGGAAACATCTACAGTGTGATTCTTCACTCTGGTTGGCCTCTTCTAATGCGTGACGCAATGATTCATCTTGGGTTAATGGCTGCATTTTGGTGATGAGTGGAGCATCCAGAGGCCATTTCTCATCCTCCCATGGAGACGTAAAGCCTCTCTGCATGTCCTTGCATCTCTGACACCATCCATCCCCTTTTTGTTTTAGCTGTCCTCCAATGTCCTCCCCTCTCAGAACCTCCTGCCTCGGTGTCCTCCAGTCGCGTCGAGTGTTTATAGGTCACTTGGTGGAAGACAATGGAGGACAATAGGAAGGGTTTAAAGGTTTAATGACTTAGTCTATCATCCCCCAGGAGTAGCTACACTGCCCTCAGAAAGTATTCACACCCCTTGATTTTTCCACATTTTGATGTCACTATGGGGATATCGGAGTTGGTGGGAGGAAGTGGAGGAGGAATTGTCCCCCTGGACTAGACTGACCTCATGTCTTGTCAAGTGATCATTGTATTTTGATTGGTAGAAATGGTGTGGGGACCATTGCATGCTGGCAAGCAATCACTGTTTTATGTGACTGCATTAAATGGAAGTTGATGGTTACTTTAAATAGAAATGCTTCTCTTAGATTAGACTGATTTGGAGAATGTAGCTACATTCCTGGGAAGATAATAAATACTGGATGGTGATAAAATAATGATTATGGATGACATTGTCTCTCTGTGTATCCTATACCAACAACGCCAATAGAGATCCTACCATTGTGAAATCATGATGTAAGGATCATTGCGATGATTATTGGTGGGGTTATTTCAACACTTCCCATATTGAAGATATCCAAAGTGTATTTATGGACGATCCCATTCAAGAACATCTCTATTTAATTCAAAATGAGCTCACAGTGTACTGACAAAGTAATGATAGCACATCAGCACCATGTAGAAAAAAAGTACCTTTGATAATGGTAACCAGGCATACAAAGAGGTGAGACACTACAGTCAAGACAATATATACAGGATGAGATAACCTGTGTAGGGGAAAGTGTATTTAGGGGTAGAAACATGACATAGCGAATCTGAAACAATGTCTGTAATGTGTTTCTGCGTCCCAAATGGCATCAGAAAGTGTCTTCAGAAAGTACTCACACCTCTTCACTTTTCCCACATTGTGTTGTGTTACAGCCTGAATTTAAAATTGATTAAATTGAGATTGTTATGTCACTGGCCTACACACAATACCTCATTTATGTCAACTTGGAATTATGTTTTTAGAAATGTTTTAACAATGTATTAAAAATGAAAAGCTGAAATGTCTTGAGTGAATATGTATTTAACCAATTTGTTATGGCAAGCCTAAATAAATTCAGGAGTAAAAATGTTGCTTAACAATTCACATGATGCATTACATGGACTCACTCTGTGTGCAATAATAGTGTTTAACATGATTTTTTTTTTAATGACTACCTCATCTCTGTACCGCACTCATACAATTATCTGTAAGTTCCCTCAGTCGAGCAGTGAATTTCAAACAAAGATTCCACCCCAAAGACCAGCGAGGTTCGCCAATACCTCGCAAAGAAGGGCACCTGTTGGTAGATGGGTAAAAAAATAAGCAGACACTGAATATCCCATTGAGCATGATGAAGTTATTAATTACACTTTGGATGGTGTATCAATACACCCAGTCACTACTAAGATACAGGCGTCCTTCCTAACTCAGTTGCCGGAGAGGAAGGAAACCGCTCAGGGATTTCACCATGAGGCCAGTGGTGAAACAGTTACAGCATTTATTGGCTGTGATAGAAGCTGTGAGTATTTTTGGGTAAGTCTCTAAGAGCTTTACACACCTGGATTGTGCAACATTTGCCCTGTAATATTTTCTAAATTCTTCAAGCTCTGTCAAATTGGTTGTTTATCATTGCTGGACAGCCATTTTCAAGTCTTGCCATAGATTTTCGAATACATTTAAGTCAAAACTGTAACTCGGCCACTCATGAACATTCACTGTGTTGTTGGTAATCAACTCCAGTGTAGATTTGGCCTTTTGTTTTAGTTTATTGTCCTGCTGAAAGGTGAATTAATCTCCCAGTGTCTGGTGGAAAGCAGACTGAAGTAGACTGAACCTCTACGATTTTGTCTGTGATTAGCTCCATTCTGTTTCTTTTTTATCCTGAAAAACTCCCCAGTCCTTAACGATTACAAGCATACCCATAACATGATGCAGCCACCACTATGCTTGAAATATGGAGAATGGAACTCAGTAATGTGTTGTATTGGATTTGCCCCAAATGTAACACTTTGTATTCAGGACAAAACGTTTATTGCTTTGCCACATTTTTTTGTAGTATTACTTTAGTACCTTGTTGCAAACAGGATGAATGTTTTGGAATATTTGTATTCTGTACAGGCTTCCTTCTTTTCCCTCTGTCATTTAGGTTAGTATTGTGAAGGAACTACAATGTTGTTGATCCATCCTTTATAGCTTCCAAAGGTGCTTCTACAAAAGTTTTGACTCAGGGGTGTAAATTAGATATTTCTGTATTTAATTATCAATAAAATAGCAAAAATGTCTAAAAACATGTTTTCACTTTGTCATTTTGGGGTGTTGTGTGACGATGTGTGAGAAAAAAAATCAATATAATCCATTTAGAATTCAGGCAGTAACACAACACATTGTGGAATAAGTCAAAGGGGTATGAATACTTACTGAAGGCAGTGTATCTCCTATACAATACACGACTTTAGACCAGGACCCTTAGGGCTCTATTCATCTGATTCCGGCTGTGATTATATGAACTTGACGGTGGTATGCCGCTGCTGTTAGTCTCGTGGTGAAAACCTGCAAACAAAGATATTTAGGAAAGATATGATATGAAAGATATGGATAAAATGTTGTTCTGTTTGGGTCTACATGACCGGACAGATTTAATGGATACATTTTTCATTAATTAGGTTGCTGTAGGCCAGGGGGACCCCTTGCTGTAGGCTATAAAAACTATTTCTTATTCACAATGGACTAGGGACAACATGCATGCCCTCTCACAGAATCAACCTATCAAACAGCCATGTTGAACTGACACTCGCACTTGACTTTTCCCCCTTAACAGTTCTGAATTTGCTGATAGCTACTTTATTGAGGAAAAATGTATTTATTCTGACTGTGATATGTGGCTGTCCCACCTAGTTATTTTAACATGAATGCACTAACTGTTAGTTGCTCTGGATAAGAGCGTCTGCTAAATGACTAAAATGTAAATGATGTAAAATTAGCGTGTCCTGCTTGGACCAGTGAGGGGTCAAGCCCTCATCACATCTAAAACTTTTTACGGCACTAAAATTATTAACCATTGAACATACACTACCAGTCAAAAGTTTGGGCACACCTACAAATTCAACGGTTTTTCTTTATCTTTACTATTTTCTACATTGTAGAATAATAGTGAAGACATCACAACTATGAAATGACACTTATGGAATAATGTAGTAACCCAAAAAACTGTTAAACAAATCAAAATATATTTTATATTCTTCAAAGTAGCCACCCTTTGCCTTGATGACAGCTTTGCACAATCTTGGTATTCTCTCAACCAGCTTCACCTGAAATGCTTTTCCAACAGTCTTGAAGGAGTTCCCACATATGCTGAGCACTTGTTGGCTGCTTTTCCTTCACTCAGTGGTCCAACTCATCCCAAACCATCTCAATCGGGTTGAGGTTGGGTGATTGTGGGGGCCATGTCATCTGATGCAAGCACCATCACTCTCCTGCTTGGTCAAATAGCCCTTACACAGCCTGGAGGTGTGTTTAGGATTATTGTCCTGTTGAAAAACAAATGATAGTCCCATTAAGTGCAAACCAGATGGGACAGCATATCACTGCAGAATGCTGTGGTAGCCATGCGTGTTAAGTGTGCCTTGAAAAATAAATAAATCACAGACAGTGTCACCAGCAAAGCAGCCCCACACCATCACACCTCCTCCTCCATGCTTCACGGTGGGAACCACACATCATCAGATCATCCGTTCACCTACTCTGCATCTCACAAAGACACTGGGTTAGAACCAAAAATCTCAAATTTGGACTCATCAGACCAAAGGACAAATTTCCACCGGTCAAATGTCCATTACTTCTGTTTCTTGGCCCAAGCAAGTCTCTCCTTCTTATTGGTGTCCTTTAGAAGTGGTTACCTTTCAGCAATTTGACCATGAAGGTGTGATTCACGCAGTCTCCTCTGAACAGTTGATGTTGAGATGTGTCTGTTACTTGAACTCTGTGAATCATTTATTTGGGCTGCAATCTGAGGCTGTTAACTGTAATGAACTCATCCTCTGCAGCAGTTGTAAGTCTGGGTCTTCCTTTCCTGTAGCGGTCCTCATGAGAGCCAGTTTCATCATAGCGCTTGATGGTTATTGCGACTGCACTTGAAGAAACTTTCAAAGTTCTTGAAATTTTCCAGATTGACTGATCTTCATGTCTTGAAGTAATGATGCACTGTCATTTCTCTTTGCTTATTTGAGCTGTTCTTGACATATTATGGACTTGGTCTTTTACCAAATAGGGCTATCTTCTGTATAACACCCCTACCTTATCACAACACAACTGATTGGGTCAAACATATTAAGAAGTAAAGAAATTCCACAAATTAACTTTTAACAAGGCACAGCTGTTAATTGAAATGCATTGCAGGTGACTACCTCATGATGCTGGTTGAGAGAAAGCCAAGAGTTTGCAAAGCTGTCATCAAGGCAAAGGGTGGCTACTTTGAAGAATTTCAAATATATTATACACTTTTTTGCTTACTACAGGATTCCATATGTGTTATTTCATAGTTTTGATGTCTTCATTATTATTCCACAATGTAGAGAAAAGTATAAACATAAAGAAAAACCCTTGAATGAGTAGGTGTGTCAAAACTTTGGACTGGTACTGTATATGTATATATAATACTTTTGACTGGTACTGTATACGTATATATAATACTTTTGACTGGTACTGTATGTGTATATATAATACTTTTGACTGGTACTGTATATGTATATATAATACTTTTGACTGGTACTGTATATATAATACTTTTGACTGGTACTGTATATGTATATATAATACTTTTGACTGGTACTGTATATGTATATATAATACTTTTGACTGGTACTGTATATATAATACTTTTGACTGGTACTGTATATGTATATATAATACTTTTGACTGGTACTGTATATGTATATATAATACTTTTGACTGGTACTGTATATGTATATATAATACTTATGACTGGTACTGTATATGTATATATAATACTTTTGACTGGTACTGTATATGTATATATAATACTTTTGACTGGTACTGTATGTGTATATATAATACTTTTGACTGGTACTGTATATGTATATATAATACTTTTGACTGGTACTGTATATGTATATATAATACTTTTGACTGGTACTGTATATGTATATATAATACTTTTGACTGGTACTGTATATGTATATATAATACTTTTGACTGGTACTGTATATATTTTTCATATAGCCTTTAATGAAATGTGTATGCAGATTCAACTTAATTTCACAACAAACACTCACATTGTCTTTACTGGAACAGCTTGACAAACTCCTCTGATGTGATTAGTATATCAAAATACTATTTTTTGCAGACTTCTGCTAATATCAATAATGGCATTTCTTCAGTGTAAGCACCCGGGGTGGAGACCTATGTGTGTTTGTGGGAACTTCTCTTTGAGAGTGGTGAAAGATAACCTAGGAGTAGACAGTTGTCTGTGTATCCTATTACCCATGCGTAACATGTTCTCAATACAAAACAGAACTTGTACGGTGATAGCTGGCTCAACTTGCCGTTTAATTTTGAGTATTTAATTTTGAATGTCATATTGTAAATGGATTATAACAGTTCCACCAACCTTTTCAAACAGTTCTTGAACCCCCAGATCTCCTGTCAACTGTCAAAGCCTGCTCAACATTTTGTTAAAAATGTGAGTTAACTATTAATAGGATTTATATAGCGCTTTTCTACCAACTGAGGTACTCAAAGAGCTTTACATAGTAGGGGGAAACTCACCTCAACCACCACCAATGTGTGGCACCCACCTGGGTGATGGGCGGTGGCCATTTTTGTGCCAGAACGCTCATCACACATCAGCGATCAGCTGGAGAGGTGAGGAGTGATATATGCCAATTAGGAATGAGGGGGATGATTAGGTGGCCATGAGGGAATGGGGCCAAGGAATTTAGCCATGACACCGGGGTTAACACCCCTACTCTTACAATAAGTGTCATGGGATTTGTAATGACCACAGAGAGTCAGGAAACCTGTTTAATGCGCCATCCAAAAGATGGCACCTTACACTGGGCAATGTCCCCTTCACTGCCCTGGGCATTGGGATCTCCTTAGACCAGAGGGAAGAGTGCCCCCTACTGGCCTTCCAGCACCACTTCTAGCAGGATCTGGTCTCCCATCCAGGGACTGACCAGGACCAGCTCTGCATAGTTCAGAGGCAAGCCAGCAGTGGGATGCAGGCTGGTAATGCTGCTGGGGTGGATGGGGTGTTGATATGTTGTTTATATATGGAATATGATCATAATGTGTTACGATGTGCTGTGTCTGTTGACACAATAAATGTAAAAAAAAAAGGTTGAATGTGAAATTCCCTTTGGAGAAAAAACGTGCATTTCCTAGCACATTGTTAGTGCCTCTGAGGGAGAAAAGAAATTAGATACAATATACACAGCCCCAAACTATTAAACAAAGAAACGGACGTTATAAACACGCAAACCTGTCTCCAATCGCCGAGCTAGCACCACAACGCTTTCCCTGGCGAAAGTGCCTCACGTCAGCAATATGGAGTCAGACTTCAAAGTTTCCAGAGTGCTAAAGGCAGAGGGAGGAAATGAAAAGAGTTTACGGGCAGCCCTCACCGTCTCACGTTGAGAAAACCACACTGGTCCAGCCACTCATGTTGTTATTGGTTCTCATCTTATCTCCCGCAGTGATAAAATGGACTTACAGTATGTGCATTTTGAATAATCCCCCTTATTATGCCCCAGCAGCCCTTCTAGGATGAAGTATACTGACAGTGCTATATTCAGTGGGGTACAACATGATCTTCATCTTCATCGTGGCCCAAAACAATGAAGAAAATACAAGAAAATGACTCATGGTTTTCGTGAGATAAGCACGGTGATGTACAGTACATGTGACCTACATGTAAATCCTATAAACTCTCTCGTTGCCATGAATTATGTCATAGATATGAGTTGCTCAGCAGCTGCCAAACTTGACAATGTACACATCCCTGATACATGCAGTAAGCTACACCCAGACCGTGGTACACCACCCAGATCGTGGTACACCACCCAGACCGTACACCACCCAGACCGTGGTATACCACCCAGACCGTGGTACACCACCCAAACCGTGGTATACCACCCAGACCGTGGAACAACACCCAGACCGTGGTACACCACCCAGACCGTACACCACCCAGACCGTACACCACCCAGACCGTGGTATACCACCCAGACCGTGGTACACCCCCCAGACCGTGGTACACCCCCCAGACCGTGGTACACCACCCAGACCGTGGTACACCCCCCAGACCGTGGTACACCCCCCAGACCGTGGTACACCACCCAGACCGTGGTACACCACCCAGACCGTGGTACACCACCCAGACCGTGGTACAACACCCAGACCGTGGTACAACACCCAGACCGTGGTGCACCACCCAGACCGTACACTACCCAGACCGTGGTACACCCCCCAGACCGTGGTACACCACCCAGACCGTGGTACACCACCCAGACCGTGGTACACCACCCAGACCGTGGTACACCACTCATACCATGACTTCACAGGGCTCCCAAATCACAGTTTTACTCTGATTGTGCTTCGATGTCTAATTAAGGGCCGTGAGGAAAAACAAGTCGAGAAGCGAAGGGAGCGCAAAGGGAGCGCCTAGAGAGAAAAATAACATTTAGCCTTTCACCCCAGTTGGGGGAAAAAGTACAACACTGTGCAGACCCTGGCCTGAGTGCTCCGGTTCCTGACTTTCCACTGGACCACCTGAAAAGCAGCTCCATAAACCCAGCATGCTCTGAGAAAACTCTTGGGTTCTCTCTCAACCCGGCTGACGCCCTCCTCACTATGTGTTCATCGGCCTCGCCCGCCTTCCCTCCCTCCTTACCGCCCGCCCTCCCGCCTGCCATCCTGCCCTCCCTCTCGCCATCCCTCCATTTCAGGAAAACAGCACAAACAGCACTGATACATGTGAACTGTGGCTAACACTGTACGACAGTGTTGTACAAGCCTTATAACACAGTTACAATAGTGAATTAGTTCTCAGAAATATCTTCGTAAGGTACGCTGCCCAGTCTATGGTGAAATTGATATTGGTGTTAAGTGTATTCGGATTGTACGCACTGAATGCCCTTTTTTAGTTGCTGGAAATTAATATTTTGCTTTCAAACCAAACCTCAGAGACAGACAGACACACACCAATGCAGAGGTTGTTGGAGAACAAGGTCGCTGATTTTGGTGGTTTGTTCTAGGGCTGTGGCGATCATGAAATTTTGTTAGCTGGTTATTGACTGCCGGTCTCACGGTATTTAACATAAACATGTCTCCAAGCCTCCACGCATACAAGCTGCTGATGACACCTTTGGAACTTCTTACATTTAAAAAAAAAGTCTAATTGACTATTAAATACAGACCATCAGAATAAATCCATTATTTATTTTAGGCAGGTCTAAAGAAACATTATGATATGAAGAAAATATATTTCAGAACAACAGAATATGAGTAATTTAGCAGACACTCTTATCCAGAGAGACTTACAGTAGTGAGTCATTTGGCAGCGGCTCTTATCCAGAGAGACTTACAGTAGTGAGTCATTTAGCAGCGGCTCTTATCCAGAGAGACTTACAGTAGTGAGTCATTTAGCAGACTCTCTGATCCAGAGAGACTTACAGTTAGTGAGTCATTTAGCAGCAGCTCTTATCCAGAGAGACTTACAGTAGTGAGTCATTTAGCAGTGGCTCTTATCCAGAGAGACTTACAGTAGTGAGTCATTTAGCAGACTCTCTTATCCAGAGAGACTTACAGTAGTGAGTCATTTAGCAGACTCTCTTATCCAGAGAGACTTACAGTAGTGAGTCATTTAGCAGCGGCTCTTATCCAGAGAGACTTACAGTAGTGAGTCATTTAGCAGACTCTCTTATCCAGAGAGACTTACAGTAGTGAGTCATTTAGCAGACTCTCTTATCCAGAGAGACTTACAGTAGTGAGTCATTTAGCAGCGGCTCTTATCCATGGAGACTTACAGTAGTGAGTCATTTAGCAGCGGCTCTTATCCAGAGAGACTTACAGTAGTGAGTCATTTAGCAGCGGCTCTTATCCAGAGAGACTTACAGTAGTGAGTCATTTAGCAGTGGCTCTTATCCAGAGAGACTTACAGTAGTGAGTCATTTAGCAGCGGCTCTTATCCAGAGAGACTTACAGTAGTGAGTCATTTAGCAGTGGCTCTTATCCAGAGAGACTTACAGTAGTGAGTCATTTAGCAGCGGCTCTTATCCAGAGAGACTTACAGTAGTGAGTCATTTAGCAGCGGCTCTTATCCAGAGAGACTTACAGTAGTGAGTCATTTAGCAGTGGCTCTTATCCAGAGAGACTTACAGTAGTGAGTCATTTAGCAGCGGCTCTTATCCAGAGAGACTTACAGTAGTGAGTCATTTAGCAGCGGCTCTTATCCAGAGAGACTTACAGTAGTGAGTCATTTAGCAGCGGCTCTTATCCAGAGAGACTTACAGTAGTGAGTGCATACATTTTAATACTTTTTTTGGCACTGGTCCACCGTGGAAATCGAACCCACAACCCTGGCGCTGCAAACTGAGCTACACGGGACTATTTGGCTATGCGCCATACCATTGGCTGTAGGGTAGCTAGTTCATTTAGCAGACAAAATATGCTTATAAGTGTCAATATTTTATATTATATGATTTTATAGTAAGAAGAATATAATTGAACGTAGCTGAAAAAAGTAAAAAGCATATTTTTCCCATTCCGGAGCGAGTGTGCATGCTAAGTGATTATGTTGATTGTAAAAGTTATAATTTGAAACAAATCCCATATGCTAGATTTATAATTATTTGGCAAATTTAGTTGTGAATGATACAAACCATAGAATGTCTTAGGAATCAAAATACACTGCTCAAAAAAATAAAGGGAACACTTAAACAACACAATGTAAGTCCAAGTCAATCACACTTCTGTGAAATCAAACTGTCCACTTAGGAAGCAACACTGATTGACAATACATTTCACATGCTGTTGTGCAAATGGAATAGACAACAGGTGGAAATTATAGGCAATTAGCAAGACACCCCCAATAAAGGAGTGGTTCTACAGGTGGGGACCACAGACCACTTCTCAGTTCCTATGCTTCCTGGCTGATGTTTTGGTGACTTTTGAATGCTGGCGGTGTTTTTACTCTAGTGGTAGCATGAGATGGAGTCTACAACCCACACAAGTGGCTCAGGTAGTGCAGCTCATCCAGGATGGCACATCAATGCGAGCTGTGGCAAGAAGGTTTGCTGTGTCTGTCAGTGTAGTGTCCAGCGCATGGAGGCGCTACCAGGAGACAGGCCAGTACATCAGGAGATGTGGAGGACGCCGTAGGAGGGCAACAACCCAGCAGCAGGACCGCTACCTCCGCCTTTGTGCAAGGAGGAGCAGGAGGAGCACTGCCAGAGCCCTGCAAAATGACCTCCAGCAGGCCACAAATGTGCATGTGTCTGCTCAAACGGTCAGAAACAGACTCCATGAGGGTGGTATGAGGGCCCGACGACCACAGGTGGGGGTTGTGCTTACAGCCCAACACCGTGCAGGACGTTTGGCATTTGCCAGAGAACACCAAGATTGGCAAATTCGCCACTGGCGCCCTGTGCTCATCACAGATGAAAGCAGGTTCACACTGGGCACGTGACAGACGTGACAGAGTCTGGAGACGCCGTGGAGAACGTTCTGCTACCTGCAACATCCTCCAGCATGACCGGTTTGGCGGTGGGTCAGTCATGGTGTGGGGTGGCATTTCTTTGGGGGGCCGCACAGCCCTCCATGTGCTCGCCAGAGGTAGCCTGACTGCCATTAGGTACCGAGATGAGATCCTCAGACCCCTTGTGAGACCATATGCTGGTGCGGTTGGCCCTGGGTTCCTCCTAATGCAAGACAATGCTAGACCTCATGTGGCTGGAGTGTGTCAGCAGTTCCTGCAAGAGGAAGGCATTGATGCTATGGACTGGCCCGCCCGTTCCCGAGACCTGAATCCAATTGAGCACATCTGGGACATCATGTCTCGCTCCATCCACCAACGCCACGTTGCACCACAGACTGTCCAAGAGTTGGCGGATGCTTTAGTCCAGGTCTGGGAGGAGATCCCTCAGGAGACCATCCGTCACCTCATCAGGAGCATGCCCAGGCGTTGTAGGGAGGTCATACAGGCACGTGGAGGCCACACACACTACTGAGCCTCATTTTGACTTGTTTTAAGGGCATTACATCAACATTGGATCAGCCTGTAGTGTGGTTTTCCACTTTAATTTTGAGTGTGACTCCAAATCCAGACCTCCATGGGTTGATAAATTGGATTTCCATTGATTATTTTTGTGTGATTTTGTTGTCAGCACATTCAACTATGTAAAGAAAAAAGTATTTAATAAGATTATTTCTTTCATTCACATCTAGGATGTGTTGTTTAAGTGTTCCCTTTATTTTTTTGAGCAGTATATATATGGGCTGCATGATGTGACTATAGTCTATTTATCAAGACTCAGGATAAACCCAGATGCAGACAGTTCGAATCACAGATGTTTATTAGCAAAACAGGGGGGCAGACAAACGACAGGTCAAGGGCAGGCAGAGGTCAGTAATCCAGGGAAGTGTCAAAACGATATATGCATGGACAGGGCAGGCAGAATGGTCAAAACTGGGAAGACCAGGAAAACCAAAAACTAGAGCACATGAAACACGGGAACACGCTAGTAGGACTTGATGGGACAAGGTGAACTGGCAACAGACAAACAGAAAACGCAAGTATAAATTCACAGGAGATGATGGGGACAAATGGGAGACACCTGGAGGGAGGTGGAGACAAGCACAAGACAGGTGAAACAGATCTGGGTGTGACACTATTGACTATTTGAAAATGTTGCAAAAAAAGCTTGCACTCTGTTCCTTGCCTCAGGCTGCACACGCTGTTCTCTCATCAAGTGATCATATTTTTACCCATCAGACACTTGTCTTTACTAATATGCAAAAAAAAAAAAGATTTAGAATGACTCATTATCAGATGGGCAGGAACAGACATAAATGTCATCAGTATGCACTCCAGTAGTGAATGGAGGCCGCTTTCCCACAGTTTAAATCATGCGGGTTAGGCTACTATTATTACTATTATTTCTACTATTACTACTATTTATAGCAGAGCTGCTGAGAAATACATTTTTAAATAATGCCCTATTACTAAAATCAAATACAAATTCACTATAATTGTATGCTAACTCTGTTACGCCGCCCTCCACAATCAATGACTGGGGTTGTAGTGGAGCGGGTCGAGAGTTTCAAGCTCCTTGGTGTCAACATCACCAACGAACTATCATGGTCCAAACACACAAAGATAGTCGTGAAGAGGGCACAACAAAACACCTTTTCCCCCTCAGGAGACTGAAAATATTTGGCATGAGTCCCCAGATCCTCCAAAAATTCTGCAGCTGCACCATCGAGAGCATCCTGACCGGGTGCATCACTGCCTGGTATGGCAACTGCTCTGCATCTGCGTACGGCCCTGTAAATCACTGGAACCAAGCTTAATGACATCCAGGACTTATATACTACGTGGCGTTAAAGGAAAGCGCAAAAAATTGTCAAAGACTCCAGTCACCCAAGTTATAGACTGTTCTCTCAGCTACCGCACGGTAAGCGGTACCGAAGCGCCAAGTCGAGGACCAAAAGGATGCTTAACAGCTTCTACCCCCAAGCCATAAGACTGCTGAACAATTAATCAAATGGCCACCCGGAGTATTTATATTGACACCCCCATTTTTTTTTACACTGCTGCCACTATTTATTATCTATGCATAGTCACTTTACCCCTACCTACATGTACATATTACCTTGACTAACCTGTACCCCTGCACATTGACTCGGTACTGGTACCCCCAGGCTACAGCCTTCCCTGTAGCTCAGTTGGTAAAGCATGGTGTTTGCAACGCATGGTGTTTGCAACGCCAGGGTTGTGGGTTCGATTCCCACGGGGGGCCAGTACGGGAAAGAAAAAAAACATTGTATGAAATGTATGCATTCACTACTGTAAGTTGCTCTGGATAAGAGCGTCTGCTAAATGACGTAAATGTATATAGCCTTATTAATGTTATTTTATTGTGTTACTTTTTATTATATTTTACTTTAGTTTATTTGGTAAATATTTTCTTAACTCTTGAACTTCAGTGTTGGTTAAGGGCTTGTAAGTAAGCATTTCATGGTAAGGTCTACACCTGATGTATTCGGTGCATGTGACAAATAAACTTTGATTTGATCTGATTTGAACCAACAGTATTCCCTAATCCAGGCATTCCCAAACTGGGGTATGCGTTCCCCCCAGGGGTAGGCGCAATGCCGTCAGGGGTACGCCAAATAAAAATGTGATTCCCATTTATTTATTTTTTAACAAGTGTTTTTTTGTAAAAAAAACAAAAACATTTTCAACAGTCAAACAGTTTATATTTTCCTAGGGGGCTATACATCTGGGTGAGGTTTTTTTCTCGCCAAAGTTGCCTCATTTCACTGCCAAAAATAATGTTCTACGAAATAACAACACAATGTCAAATACAGGTTGCCTAGTCAAATAATTAACATCCAATCACATTAAACGTTACTCTCTCGTGGGAATTCCACTAACGGTCCGTATGTAGCCAAACGTAGCTGCTGCTCATGTTGGTATCTGTACTGAAGGTTCAAAAGCCATGACAGGGAGACATAGTGGAGTGGTAACGCACGTGCAAACAGTTGCTCCCGGCACCACTTGGGTACACTGCAGCATCCACCGAGAGGCTCTTGCTGCCAAGGGAATGCCCGACAGCTTGAAAGACGTTTTGGACACTACAGTGAAAATGGTTAACTTTGTTAAAGCAAGACCCCTGAACTCTTGTGTATTTTCTGCACTATGCAATGTTATGGGCAGCGACCATGTAATGCTTTTACAACATACACTGGTGCACTGGTTATCAAGAGGCACGTTTTTTTAAATTGAGAGACGAGCTTAAAGTTTTCTTTACTGACCATAATTTTCACTTTTCTGACCGCATGCATGATGATGAGTTTCTCACACGACTGGCCTATCTGGGTGATGTTCTTTCTCGCCTTAATGATCTGAATCTAGGATTACAGGGACTCTCTGCAACTATATTCAATATGCGGGACAAAATTGAGGCTATGATTAAGAAGTTGGAGCTCTTCTCTGTCTGTATTAACAAGGACAACACACAGGTCTTTCCATCATTGTATGATTTTTTTGTGTGCAAAGGAACTCAAGCTTACGGACAATGTCAAATGTGATATAGCGAAGCACCTGAGTGAGTTGGGTGCGCAATTACGCAGGTATTTTCCCTAAAAGGATGACACAACAACTGGATTCGTTATCTGTTTCATGCCCTGCATCCAGTCCACTTACCGATATCTGAACAAGAGAGCCTCATCGAAATTGCAACAAGCGGTTCTGTGAAAATTTAATTTAAACAGAAGTCCTGACAGATTTCTGGATTGGGCTGCGCTCAGAGTATCCTGCCTTGGCAAATCACGCTGTTAAGACACTGATGCCCTTTGCAACCACGTACCTATGTGAGAGTGGATTGGCCCTCACTAGCATGAAAAATCAAATCTGTGCCTGTATTTAGTTAAGATTGAGACTTTCTCCAACAGAACCCAACATTGCAGAGTTATGTGCATCCTTTCAAGCACACCCTTCTCATTAACCTGTGGTGAGTTATTCACCATTTTCGATGAACAAAAAGGTTTTACATGTAAGATGGTTAAATAAAGGGCAAAATTATTGATTATTATTATATTATTATTTGTGTCCTGGTCCTATAAGAGCTCTATGTCACTTCCCACGAGCCGGAACAAAAACTGACACTCATTCTTATGTTTAATAAATGTACTGTATAGTGTGTGTGTGAGGCAGGCTTACAACGATGGCAAAACAACATTTGAGAGTGCGCTGACCCTGGTGCTAGAGGGGATACGTAGCTGGAGGTTGAATGTTTCACGGCGTACGGGACGATAAAAACCTTTGGGAACCACTGTCCTAGACCACACGTTCTCTCCCAGAGTCATCCAGTATGCATAATAGCACAGCCAACACTCAGGTGATTACTAGATTTTTTAGATTAGATATTTTAGATTTTTTTTGTTTCATTTTGGAGTTTAGACTAGACCACTTATAGTCTCGTAAAGAAAACATTTTGTTTATATGTTACTTTTTTTCTAAACTCCTAATTTTCAGAAAAGTGTTTTTATGCAACTTCAATAGATTTTCTTGAATTTTCCTTCAACTATTTTGTCCACCAAATACATCTTAAATCTATGTTGCTGTTGTTTTTTGTATGTGTAATATGCAGTAGGCTATTAGGCTATGTATTGTATAATGTACAATGATTATTTTAATTCAGTTTTTTTTTCTTTCATGCTTGGGCTCATACGGTATACAGGCCTATGCATACAGTGAGGGAAAAAAGTATTTGATCCCCTGCTGATTTTGTACGTTTGCCCACTGACAAAGAAATGATCAGTCTATAATTTTAATGGTAGGTTTATTTGAACAGTGAGAGACAGAATAACAACAAAAAAATCCTGAAAAACGCATGTCAAAAATGTTATAAAATGATTTGCATTTTAATGAGGGAAATAAGTATTTGACCCCTCTGCAAAACATGACTTAGTACTTGGTGGCAAAACCCTTATTGGCAATCACAGAGGTCATACGTTTCTTGTAGTTGGCCACCAGGTTTGCACACATCTCAGGAGGGATTTTGTCCCACTCCTCTTTGCAGATCTTCTCCAAGTCATTAAGGTTTCGAGGCTGACGTTTGGCAACTCGAACCTTCAGCTCCCTCCACAGATTTTCTATGGGATTAAGGTCTGGAGATTGGCTAGGCCACTCCAGGACCTTAATGTGCTTCTTCTTGAGCCACTCCTTTGTTGCCTTGGCCGTGTGTTTTGGGTCATTGTCATGCTGGAATATCCATCCACGACCCATTTTCAATGCCCTGGCTGAGGGAAGGTTCTCACCCAAGATTTGACGGTACATAGCCCCGTCCATCGTCCTTTTGATGCGGTGAAGTTGTCCTGTCCCCTTAGCAGAAAAACACCCCCAAAGCATAATGTTTCCACCTCCATGTTTGATGCTGGGGATGGTGTTCTTGGGGTCATAGGCAGCATTCCTCCTCCTCCAAACACGGCAAGTTGAGTTGATGCCAAAGAGCTCCATTTTGGTCTCATCTGACCGCAACACTTTCACCCAGTTGTCCTCTGAATCATTCAGATGTTCATTGGCAAACTTTAAACGGGCATGTATATGTGCTTTCTTGAGCAGGGGGACCTTGCGGGCGCTGCGTACTGTGTTACCAATTGTTTTCTTGGTGACTATGGTCTCAGCTGCCTTGAGATCATTGACAAGATCCTCCCGTGTAGTTCTGGGCTGATTCCTCACCGTTCTCATGATCATTGCAACTCCACGAGGTGAAATCTTGCATGAGGGAGATTGACAGTTCTTTTGTTTCTTCCATTTGCGAATAATCGCACCATCTGTTGTCACCTTCTCACCAAGCTGCTTGGTGATGGTTTTGTAGCCCATTCCAGCCTTGTGTAGGTCTACAATCTTGTCCCTGACATCCTTGGAGCTCTTTTGTCTTGGCCATGGTGGAGAGTTTGGAATCTGATTGATTGATTGCTTCTGTGGACAGGTGTCTTTTATACAGGTAACAAGATGAGATTAGGAGCACTCCCTTTAAGAGTGTGCTCCTAATCTCAGCTCGTTACCTGTATAAAAGACACCTGGTAGCCAGAAATCTTTCTGATTGAGAGGGGGTCAAATACTTATTTCCCTCATTAAAATGGAAATCAATTTATAACATTTTTGACATGCGTTTTTCTGGATTTTTTGTTGTTGTTATTCTGTCTCTCACTGTTCAAATAAACCTACCATTAAAATTATAGACTGATCATTTCTTTGTCAGTGGGCAAACGTACAAAATCAGCAGGGGATCAAATACTTTTTTCCCTCAATATAAGCTCTACTGTAATATGCATATGGTTGTTCTTCATGCAACGCATTAACGGCTTTGAATTAATAAATCACCTTAGAAAGCAATACCCATTTCGTTGTGTTGTGGCTTTGAAGCAAGATTTACAATGACCATGCTTTCCACTCAGTTTCAACCTATTGTTTAACTACTTTCTTCAAATTGATCATCACATTAATGTCAATTTTTTTTTTGCCTAACGGTGAGTTTTAAAAGCATGATACTGTTTTGATGATGAGTGTTTGATGGGATTTTCAATTGCATTTGCATTGATGTCAAAGTGGTTAGAGGGACATTATAAACTGGGCGGTTCGAGCCCTGAATGCTGACTGGCTGACAGCCGTGGTATATCAGAGGGTATACCATGGGTATGACAAAACATTTATTTGTACTGCTCTAATTACGTTGGTAACCAGTTTATAATAGCAATAAGGCACCTCGGGGGTTTGTGGTATATGGCCAATATACCACGGGTTAGGGCTGTATCCATGCACTCCGCGATGCGTCGTGCGTAAGAACAGCCCTTAGCCGTGGTATATTGGCCATATACCACATCCCCTCGTGTCTTATTGCTAAAATATAGCGCTGAGTACCAGGTCATTAGCGACCTGATGGTCGTTAGCAAGTTGGGAACTACCAACGCATGTCCAGAGTGCATAAAAGGAGATTACCGTGACTCAACAGTCACGTGGAATTTGACTGCAGTCATGACTCATGACTGCCGTAGTGCTGGTAATACGGTCAGCGAAACAGCCATGACCTGTCCCCAGGCTAAAGCTGTTCCCAAAATTGTCCCCAATTAGCAACTCTAAAGTTAAATTGAAGCTGATATTTTATTAAACAAAAGTTGTGTCCAATTAGATTTGCAGGTAATAATGTCAATCCCTGTACTAAACTTGTTTGTTCCTGCAGGTTTCGGGCGCTAAACTTTTATGATAATGTTTGATCAGTGATATATTGTAACCACTGCATGAACAACCATGAACCACTATAATGAAAATCTATAGTTCTTTCTTTTTTTTCCACCCAGCTACATCCCCACTCTGGTTGCCAATCCATTCCCCACCAGATTATTCCAGTCAGACCTGGGATTCAAACCGCCAACCCTCTGGTTACTGGCCTGCCTCGTTAACCTTGAAGCTACCTAACAAAAAATTGAATTGGGCCTTAATTTGCCACTGTACATTACATGTACGATAAAACATTATGTCCACATGATGTACTGCAAAATCTCTCATAACCCACTTTGTATTATGACCCATTCGTTGGAGTGGTCACTCACTCTACAAGTAAAGATGCCTTGAAGAACTTTTTGGGTTGTCACACCGGTGGAACTTTTTCAGTTGAAAAAAAGGTTCCTTGAGGAACCCCTCTAAAAAAGGGTCTTCAACAAACCCCTTGTGTAAAGGTTCAAACAGGAACGTTTTTGTTATGAAAGGAGGGGTTAGATATTGAACCTTTTTCATAATATATTGTAGCGGTGGCAGCCTATCGGATTGGAGGCATGGCGTATTGGATGCGTGGATTTCAGATAGTCCTTTTTTTTGCCAAAATAACTATCTTAAAGCCACACCTCCACTCCAGGAACCTGTTGCTACGTTGAACCATTAAAGGTTCCTCCAAGAACCCCTCAACGAACCAAAGGTGCAAATATGAATGGTTCCTTGAGTATCTCCAGGGGTTTCTTGAGGTTCTCCAGGGTTCCTCAAGTCACCACTAATTCTAAGAGTCTACATAAGCCAGTAATCAATGTCCACTGTCCCTCATATGCATGGGCTCAGAGAGCATTATAGAAGGAAGTCAGGATAACTTGTGTACCAAGTTACACATGTGAGTGAATGAGACACAATACCGTCAATATCATCCAATGCAGTTATTTTCTTAGAACAGAAGAGGTCTGTGTTTACACTGTGCAGATGGCTAATCTAACACGGCTCCACTCTCACAAAGAGAGGTCCAAAACTAACATTATGAAATGAACAGCACAAATTACTATAACAATAGAGAAGTACTTTAAAATAAACCCAGCTGATTTTGTATTCACTGAAATATTAGTTCATCTGGACCTTTTTCCCCCCTCCTGTTACTTTTCTTCCCCCCCCCCCCGAAATGAAAAATCTAAAGTCAACACCAGACGAGGTCTGTGCTTTTTCTTTGGTGAATGACTGGGGTAACATTTCCTTCTCTCTGAAGATCAAAGACCCCAATAAACACAAGGCCCATTAGAAACCTTTAGCATACCTACACTGTAAAGGGGTTAGCATTTAGCTATTTAATTATGAATTTTAGGGCCCCAATAGGTATCAAAAATATATAAAAACATTTTTTTTTAAATATGGTATTTGGCCTTCACTATCATAGCCCATAGAAACGCATTGAATAACATTTATAAATGGCAAAACAGAGAGTTAAAAAATAAATCATAAGGAATAAGGTTTTAAGTCTCTTTCCTATATCTAGAAGGTATAAGAAAGCTCAGGATTTTTTATATATATATATTGTATTTGTATTATTTTAGGGGTACATTTTTTCGGGGGGGGGGCACAAAACTACCTCCATACACCAGTACCTGGTTAAATTTAGACGATTCCCGTGACACTTGTGTGGGTCGTTGAGCAAAACGAAGAACACCATCGTGTTCATGAGAGTCTACCCTTTCCACAGAGTGGTTAGTTTTTGTAGGCCAAACCGTTCGGACGCTACAGATGTTTTTGTGAGAAAACCGATTTTCGGGATGTCTCCTAGTCTGACAAACAGTACTCTATCTCTGCCTTTACACCGTAGATGCGGAAGGTAATGCAAAAAGACTGATATCTCTAGCTTAAACAGACAGATTTTGATGGGGAGTGCGTCAATAGACTCTAAAGGATTAATGAATTAGTAAATGAATGAATGAATGAATGAATGAATGAATGAATGAATGAATGAAATTCATTGAGGGGAGGGGTTTGTATTTCACAATATTTTACTGTATTACAAGAGATTGGTTCAAGCAGGTTGGCTGCTGGGTAAAGTGTTTACACAGAATATTAATGTTAACATACATTGTATTTCTCAACTCTCAATAAGGGGATACTATTAAAGCGACCCGTTTTACACTGGGCAATGTCCCGTCATTGAAAGAGGTGCTCCCTGTTCAAATGGAACAGTAATCCACACCGCTCGGTCATGTTGTCAACATATGGCGGCGTGACCAAAGGTTCAGAAACATACAACAACTTATTTCCATAAAATATATGTTTGAATTTTCGGTCACACTTTATTTTGGATAGTCCACATTTTCCATCTGTAGATGTTCCACAGATGCTCATACTACCACCAAACTATCTGTTGATAAGCAACTGCTTGATAAGGATAGCTAAAGATAGAGGAAGATGTCTTTCCAATAACATCATCAACCAATTAGTAGACAATTAGTAGACAATTAGTAGACAATTAGTAGACAATTAGTATACCTTTGTAGGTATTTAGTAGACAATTAGTAGACACTTAGTAGACAATTAGTAGACAATTAGTATACCTTTGTAGGTATTTAGTAGACAATTAGTAGACAATTAGTATACCTTTGTAGGTATTTAGTAGACAATTAGTAGACAATTAGTAGACAATTAGTATACACTTTGTAGGTATTTAGTAGACAAATCATAGACAATTAGTAGACAATTAGTAGGCAATTAGTAGACAATTAGTATACCTTTGTAGGTATTTAGTAGACAATTAGTAGACAATTAGTATACCTTTGTAGGTATTTAGTAGACAATTAGTAGACAATTAGTATACCTTTGTAGGTATTTAGTAGACAATTAGTAGACAATTAGTAGACAATTAGTATACACTTTGTAGGTATTTAGTAGACAAATTATAGACAATTAGTAGACACTTAGTAGACAATTAGTAGACAATTAGTATACCTTTGTAGGTATTTAGTAGACAATTAGTAGACAATTAGTATACACTTTGTAGGTATTTAGTAGACAAATCATAGACAATTAGTAGACACTTAGTAAACAATTAGTAGACAATTAGTATACCTTTGTAGGTATTTAGTAGACAATTAGTAGGCGATATCTACTCATACCTGGTTAAAATCACATGATTCACACCAATGATGGAAACACTGATCTTCCTCCATCTCTTTGACTACAAAACATAGAAACGCTCCATTTTCAAATCTGTTGATATTGAGGTGGTCCTGGAGATGATGAATATGAAGTTGAAAATGTTTGACATTTCCCATTACGAGTACAATCACTTGTCACCTGGTGTAAACTACACCTACCTGGGTACCCCGGTCAGCTTAATCGAATCCCTCATTATTGAGCTAATTGCACTGTATGTCGTATGTCTTTTTTTGAGATATAAAGTGCGCAAAATGTGCGTCTTCATTTTTGATGGAGACAAAATCATGGGCTGGTGCCACCAACTGAAAAACAACATTCCAGCAGGGAAGATGTTAGTCTGGAGTTGCTGGTGTCTTTCCTGGAAGTTAGTGTCTGATTTGGACCAGGTAAACCAGGTGTGTAGCTAATAGATCACCTAGATCAATTAAAGACACAGTCAGTCACAGTCTTGTTGAACATGGCATCAGAGGCGTCTGTCTTGTCCACAAAGTCAAAGAGAAATAGCTACAATTCAAACTAACCACATTAGAATATGCTCATTGCAATAAATGGTAGCAATTTAGTAAGATTCACCTAACTATCTTTGTCTGTCATGACTACAACACTAAGCATATTGAAACAATGAGACCCGATTCAAATATTTCTCCAATTCCCGTTCACAGAATGAGAATCAATAGAATGAGGAATCAAATGTGCAAACGCAATAACTTTTACAAAAATCATGCATTTAGGTAAATTAAGAAATAATTAACCAAAAGTTGGATTTTAACAACCCCTTTAAGTCAAGATGTGGCTCTAAACCTGTACTTTCCTCATTAGTGAATTTATAGACCCCTTTATTTTTAACTTTATTAATCTGTACATTTACCTTCTCTATAAACATCCAGTACTATATTTAAGTTCCATGTACTCCTTGAGCATGTTAAATCATGTTTCATTTTAATAGCACCATATTGTCATGATCCGTCCTCAGTAACACATTTGGCGCTCTATTTGAATAAAGCAAACCAGGATGTTTGGAACTCCATGGAATTGGCAGGATTATTAACAGCCTTTAGGACTGGTATTATTAACATCAGTGCCTTTATATTTGAATAAACAGATGAAAGAAAAAATCATGCTTTTCCTTATCTCCCAGCTTTAAGAATGCCAGGGAGTCAGAGCTTAGAAAGCCAGGGAGTCAGAGCTTAGAAAGACAGGGAGTCAGAGTTTAGAAAGCCAGGGAGTCAGAGCTTAGAAAGACAGGGAGTCAGAGTTTAGAAAGCCAGGGAGTCAGAGCTTAGAAAGCCAGGGCCAGAGCTTAGAAAGCCAGGGACTCAGAGCTTAGAAAGCCAGGGCCAGAGCTTAGAAAGCCAGGGACTCAGAGCTTAGAAAAACAGGGAGTCAGAGCTTAGAAAGCCAGGGACTCCGAGCTTAGAAAGCCAGGGAGTCAGAGCTTAGAAAAACAGGGAGTCAGAGTTTAGAAAGCCAGGGAGTCAGAGTTTAGAAAGCCAGGGACTCAGAGCTTAGAAAAACAGGGAGTCAGAGCTTAGAAAGCCAGGGACTCAGAGCTTAGAAAGCCAGGGAGTCAGAGCTTAGAAAGCCAGGGACTCGGAGCTTAGAAAGCCAGGGAGTCAGAGCTTAGAAAAACAGGGAGTCAGAGTTTAGAAAGCCAGGGACTCAGAGCTTAGAAAAACAGGGACTCAGAGCTTAGAAAGCCAGGGACTCAGAGCTTAAAAAAACAGGGAGTCAGAGTTTAGAAAGCCAGGGAGTCAGAGTTTGGAAAGCCAGGGACTCAAAGCTTAGAAAAACAGGGAGTCAGAGCTTAGAAAGCCAGGGACTCAGAGCTTAGAAAGCCAGGGACTCAGAGCTTAGAAAGCCAGGGGTCAGAGCTTAGAAAAACAGGGAGTCAGAGTTTCGAAAGCCAGGAAGTCAGAGTTTAGAAAGCCAGGGAGTCAGAGCTTAGAAAGCCAGGGACTCAGAGCTTAGAAAGCCATGGAGTCAGAGCTTAGAAAGCCATGGAGTCAGAGCTTAGAAAGCAAGGGACTGAGAGCATGACTTAAGTGGAATGAGTATCATATAGCGGGCCTGTCTGCTTCACAAATGAGTTTGGTCTGTTTGCATGTTGCTCAGATACAGAACAAGCAGTGCCAAGAGGAGAGCCCTGTGCAAGACAGTTGGAATATGGCTCCAATATGGTGACATTCTCTCCCCAAGAAAAATAAACATTTTTTAAATGCAGATCCCGCTGCGGTGGAAAAAGTGTAACTATTGCCATCATATTGCACGCTTAAAATAAAATGATCCGATGCTCAGAAAATATTACTTTAACACATTTTCTGCTGCTTTGTAATGGAAAGGAATTGAACCAGGGGTGTAAGAGGAAGGAAACGTATTAGCCTCACATGCCGTAGTGGCTCTTCGTGGAGTACAATTAAAGTCACTCCTCAGTTTTCCTTACACCTGAAATTCCCCAAATACTTAACACAAGTCTATAATAAAACATGGTATCATTGATAAGCCACCGAAAATGAAGCCTATGCGACAAGATAGATCGAAAAAAACAAACATTTATTCTCTAGATTTGGCCCAGAGAATTAATGTCTTCATAAAAAGAAACTAGAGACTGCAGCAGGAACTGGAGAACTCCCAACTGGCCCAAGTGTCCTCTGGGACTTGAGCCACACACCAACCTCAATGCTACTGGGTCCTGGTTTAAAGATGGAATCCTTAGTTGCTATATCATTGTTTTGACTTATAAATTAATTATATATACACCCATTGATTCTTGAAAAATATTACTTATAAATGCCTCATGAGCTTAGTTCAACTGTCGTGCCTCATCAGAAACCAAAATAGAAGCAATGTTTATAAACAATGCAATTGTAAACAAAGGCTGTCAAAACATGGTTAAAACGATCAAGTTGATATTTAATTAAACCTTTATTTAACGACGGCCTACCCCGGGCAAACCCGGACGACGCTGGGCCAATTGTGCGCCACCCTATGGGACTCCCAATCACGGCCTGATGTGGTACAGCCTGGATATCATGGATGATCAGTCCTAGCGTAATCTTTGGATTTGAGAAGTGGTGACATTTCTCTAGGCCAATCCCTCAGCTGTTTACTATAACAGAGGTGGCCGCTTTGTTGTTGTTTCAATTAAGGATTGTAACTTTAAAGTAACTTTCCACAATACCTGTCTATGGACATGGCAGTAACATGGGCATGTAGTTACTTTTAGTTAAACTTTTAGACCAGTTTTCTTTTAACAAAGTATGCCACTTACCAGATGCTTTTATTCAAAGAGACTGGATAAAATGATTGCAAAAATGTTAATGATGCGATCCCTGCAGGAATTGAATCCACAACCTCTGTATTGCTGGCACCTTCCTCTTACCAACTGAGCAACACAGGACCACAATGGTGAAGAGTTGTTTTGGTTGTCCACTAATAGCTGCAAGCCCTACTGCATAGATGTGTAATTATTACACACACTATGGTTGAACATCACCAGGGCTGATCAGCAGAGTCGTGTTTATGAGGGTCTGTTTCTGTCTGTTTTCCTTAGTTTGGTGCCTAATTAGGGGCCATCGATCCATATCATATATATAGATCTCTCTGTCTCTGTCTCTGTCTCTGTCTCTGTCTCTGTCTCTGTCTCTGTCTCTGTCTCTCTCTCTCTCTCTCTCTCTCTCTCTCTCTCTAAAGTGATTGCCAGCTGTATGAATTCAGACTCTGCTATGGTTACAGCCGGAATAAAGCTCAGTGTTAAAATCATTATGGCACCACTGATGATGTTTTCAACGTTACTTCCACTCGGGAGAGATTCCAGGTGTTCTGGCGTTCCCTTGGAAATGTTTAATTATAGCCATATCTTATTCTGTAATTTCATTTTCTTTCATGTTGCATTTCCCAGAAGAAAGGTGATTCATCGAGTAATTGTTTAAGCATCATACGTGGTGCTACTGTTGTGTCAGTCCATTGGGTTATTCCATAAACTGATTTAGAAATGGGTATAAAATGATTCAGGAGGTCTATTGTCTCCAGTGTTACAATGTTGTTGTTAACAGTAAGTACGTAGCTCAAGCAGGATAGTGTTTATAGTCATAATATATAGTCATATTATTTCTCATTCTTGTACGAAATTGGACATAGGCCTTTTTCATTCTCATCTCATTCTCAGAAATCATCAAATGTGGAAATGACTCAGTAAACTTCATGATTCATGGTTAACATAAAGGAAGTGACTTGGCTTCTAATCCCAGGTTTAACGTGGGTTCTTCAGACAGAGAGCAAGGGTTCCCTTTGAGCTGGCAGCCTCGGTAGTGCCCCTCAACAGTTATCCTGTTAAATGCTCTACGTGACCCCAAACCCCATCCACTCACCCACAGCCGCCCACCCCCCAAACACCAGGGTACCCCTCACAGGGTGGCATTAGAGGAGGGGGACATTACGTCAGCGTAGCTGGAGAGCAGGGGATAACGTAGCCGTAATGTGTGTGTTACACTGACATCATGCTGCTTTCATATACGCCTGATCACAACCATCTCGCTTGCCCCCGGGTGCCCCCTCCTTTCCCACCTGATTGCTTTCTTCTTGGGGCTTTGGGGCCCCATCTGTCAGCAATCATCGACCCTTCAAGCCCCGGTCGGGGCCATTGTTCGACAATTGGCTCCACATGCCAGCAATCTTCCGCCTCGGCATAAGGCATGGTTCAGAATCGGGTCCATCGCCGTTTGTTTCCCCCCCCCCCCTCTGATGCTAATCACCTGTTTGTTGTGAGTGTCTCGGTTCCTGCTACGTGTCGGGAGACACTGCTGCTTCGGGAAAGATCAACAGGGGCAGTAGTTTGGACCACAGAGAAGGATGGAGGCCTCTAGTAGCCAAAAGTCTGTTTTAGCATGGGCAGCGCCATCTAGGGCCTCCACCATGCTTCCGCCATTTTAAAGTAGTCAAAGTAGTCAACTGAGTGGGGATTCCTATGGGTTGGAGTCTCAATGACGCTGCCCATGCTGTAACAGACGCTATAATAGTACAGATATAAAGATGAGTCCTCTATCTAGCTCTATGGTTTGGACTGCAAGGGGGACCTGGAGAAGAGAACTGGTGGGCCCAAGCCTTAGACATACTGGCCCAGTTTGGGGGTCTCTGAACCTGATCTTGAACCGCTAGATGGTTTCTTTGTTCCTGTTGTGGCTAGTTGGTCCAGAAGGTCCAGAATATCTCATCTATTGTGGCTAGTTGGTCCAGAACATCTCATATGTTGTGGCTAGTTGTACCAGAAGGTCCAGAACATCTCATCTATTGTGGCTAGTTGGTCCAGAACATCTCATCTATTGGGGCTAGTTGGTCCAGAACATCTCATCTATTGTGGCTAGTTGTACCAGAAGGTCCAGAACATCTCATCTATTGTGGCTAGTTGGTCCAGAACATCTCATCTATTGTGGCTAGTTGGTCCAGAACATCTCATATATTGTGGCTAGTTGGTCCAGAACATCTCATCTATTGTGGCTAGTTGGTCCAGAACATCTCATCTATTGTGGCTAGTTGGTCCAGAACATCTCATCTATTGTGGCTAGTTGTACCAGAAGGTCCAGAACCTCTCATTGAGACCCTAAAGTTGGAAGGTGTTGACAAGATTGAGGACTTTTGTTGAGACCTGTGTTATTACACAGACCATATTTCCTTTCCTGTTTTATCAAATGGACATGAATTAAATGGCCACCGGACTATTTACATTGACCTACATTGATTTGTTTTGTACACTGCTGCTACTCACAGTTTATTATCTATGCATAGTCACTTCACCCCTACCTACGTGTACATATTACCTCTAACCTGTACCCCCCGCACACTGACTCTGTACCAGTACCCCCTGTATATAGCCTCCACATTGACTCTGTACCGGTACCCCCTGTATATAGTCTCCACATTGACTCTGTACCGGTACCTCCTGTATATAGCCTCCACATTGACTCTGTATCGGTACCCCCTGTATATAGTCTCCACATTGACTCTGTACCGGTACCTCCTGTATATAGCCTCCACATTGACTCTGTACCGGTACCCCCTGTATATAGCCTCCACATTGACTCTGTACCAGTACCCTCTGTATATAGCCTCCACATTGACTCTGTACCGGTACCCCCTGTATATAGCCTCCACATTGACTCTGTACCGTAACACCATGTATATAGCCTCCACATTGACTCTGTATCAGCACCCCCTGTATATAGCCTCCACATTGACTCTGTACCGGTACCCCCTGTATATAGCCTCCACATTGACTCTGTACCGTAACACCCTGTATATACCCTCCACATTGACTCTGTACTGGTACACTCTGTATATAGCCTCCACATTGACTCTGTACCGTAATACCCTGTATATAGCCTCCACATTGACTCTGTACCGGTACCCCCTGTATATAGCCTCCACATTGACTCTGTACCGGTACCCCCTGTATATAGCCTCCACATTGACTCTGTACCAGTACCCTCTGTATATAGCCTCCACATTGACTCTGTACCGGTACCCCCTGTATATAGCCTCCACATTGACTCTGTACCGTAACACCATGTATATAGCCTCCACATTGACTCTGTATCAGCACCCCCTGTATATAGCCTCCACATTGACTCTGTACCGGTACCCCCTGTATATAGCCTCCACATTGACTCTGTACCGTAACACCCTGTATATACCCTCCACATTGACTCTGTACTGGTACACTCTGTATATAGCCTCCACATTGACTCTGTACCGTAATACCCTGTATATAGCCTCCACATTGACTCTGTACCGGTACCCCCTGTATATAGCCTCCACATTGACTCTGTACCGGTACCCCCTGTATATACCCTCCACATTGACTCTGTACTGGTACACTCTGTATATAGCCTCGTTATTGTTGTTATTGTGTTACTTTTTATTATTTTTTTACTTTAGTTTATTTAGTAAATATTTTATTAACTCTTTCTTGAACTGCACTGTTGGTTAAGGGCTAGTAAGTAAGCATTTCATGGTAAGGTCTAAATCAACATAAAGTCTGATTTGATTTGATACTTGTAGATATAGTATCAAGTGTTCAGTTATGTAATGATTGAAGAGGATGGGGGAATATTGTGTGGAAACCAAGTGATATTGTCCGTCAATATTATACCCACCAACGCGCCGGTCTGGCTGCCTGCCGTACGTACACAATTTTCCCTCTTAATCATCCAAATGTTAAATCTAGTCCTTTCTAAACCTTAATTTCAGAAAACCTAGAAAGTCAGCATATTCCTAACACAATATTAAAACACAGTTTACGGTTCTATTTTAAGCGTGTAAATTAAAGCAATGTGTTGATTACATAGCAAGGAAACATATCTCCCCTGCCCCAAACACACAGGTATTGGGCTGGATATTCCACTTGGCTGCAAATGGAACTGGGTCCCATGAGGTAACCGTGTTGACAAAAAAGGCTGAAGTCTTCAAATTTACACCAAATGAGTTGCCGATTTACGACTGCTTATTTCACGAAAGAGAGCGGTATTCGCCAAAAAACGTGCGTTGTAGGGTTGAGCTACGTTGTTTTTAAAGGGGTAGGTTGGGATGCGTCTCATCCTAATTGCCTTTGAAATGTTGAATGGCTCAGTTTTGGTGCATTCTTGGGAAGGAAAAGCATTGTGGACTCTGTGTGTGGATTACGGTGAAAACATCTTGACAAGCCCGAGTATTGAGCTGCATGTCATATAAGTGTAAAAAGCCAGACCAGACATGACAGAAAAGTTATATTTTGACATGGTTCACTGGCAGCCATCAGCCATATTACAGTACTATGACATGGTTCACTGGCAGCCATCAGCCATATTACAGTACTATGACATGGTTCACTGGCAGCCATCAGCCATATTACAGTACTATGACATGGTTCACTGGCAGTCATCAGCCATATTACAGCAATATGACATGGTTCACTGGCAGTCATCAGCCATATTACAGTACTATGACATGGTTCACTGGCAGCCATCAGCCATATTACAGTATTATGACATGGTTCACTGGCAGCCATCAGCCATATTACAGTACTATGACATGGTTCACTGGCAGCCATCAGCCATATTACAGTACTATGACATGGTTCACTGGCAGCCATCAGCCATATTACAGTACTATGACATGGTTCACTGGCAGCCATCAGCCATATTACAGCACTATGACATGGTTCACTGGCAGTCATCAGCCATATTACAGTACTATGACATGGTTCACTGGCAGCCATCAGCCATATTACAGTACTATGACATGGTTCACTGGCAGCCATCAGCCATATTACAGTACTATGACATGGTTCACTGGCAGCCATCAGCCATATTACAGTACTATGACATGGTTCACTGGCAGTCATCAGCCATATTACAGTACTATGACATGGTTCACTGGCAGTCATCAGCCATATTACAGTACTATGACATGGTTCACTGGCAGCCATCAGCCATATTACAGTACTATGACATGGTTCACTGGCAGCCATCAGCCATATTACAGTACTATGACATGGTTCACTGGCAGTCATCAGCCATATTACAGTACTATGACATGGTTCACTGGCAGCCATCAGCCATATTACAGTACTATGACATGGTTCACTGGCAGTCATCAGCCATATTACAGTACTATGACATGATTCACTGGCAGCCATCAGCCATATTACAGCACTATGACATGGTTCACTGGCAGTCATCAGCCATATTACAGCACTATGACATGGTTCACTGGCAGCCATCAGCCATATTACAGTACTATGACATGGTTCACTGGCAGCCATCAGCCATATTACAGTACTATGACATGGTTCACTGGCAGCCATCAGCCATATTACAGTACTATGACATGGTTCACTAGCAGCCATCAGCCATATTACAGTATTATGACATGGTTCACTGGCAGCCATCAGCCATATTACAGTACTATGACATGGTTCACTGGCAGTCATCAGCCATATTACAGCACTATGACATGGTTCACTGGCAGTCATCAGCCTTATTACAGTACTATGACATGGTTCACTGGCAGCCATCAGCCATATTACAGTACTATGACATGGTTCACTGGCAGCCATCAGCCATATTACAGTACTATGACATGGTTCACTGGCAGTCATCAGCCATATTACAGTACTATGACATGGTTCACTGGCAGCCATCAGCCATATTACAGTACTATGACATGGTTCACTGGCAGTCATCAGCCATATTACAGTACTATGACATGATTCACTGGCAGCCATCAGCCATATTACAGCACTATGACATGGTTCACTGGCAGTCATCAGCCATATTACAGCACTATGACATGGTTCACTGGCAGCCATCAGCCATATTACAGTACTATGACATGGTTCACTGGCAGCCATCAGCCATATTACAGTACTATGACATGGTTCACTGGCAGTCATCAGCCATATTACAGTATTATGACATGGTTCACTGGCAGTCATCAGCCATATTACAGCACTATGACATGGTTCACTGGCAGTCATCAGCCATATTACAGTACTATGACATGGTTCACTGGCAGCCATCAGCCATATTACAGTACTATGACATGGTTCACTGGCAGCCATCAGCCATATTACAGTAATATGACATGGTTCACTGACAGCCATCAGCCATATTACAGTACTATGACATGGTTCACTGGCAGTCATCAGCCATATTACAGCACTATGACATGGTTCACTGGCAGCCATCAGCCATATTACAGTACTATGACATGGTTCACTGGCAGCCATCAGCCATATTACAGTACTATGACATGGTTCACTGGCAGTCATCAGCCATATTACAGTACTATGACATGGTTCACTGGCAGTCATCAGCCATATTACAGTACTATGACATGGTTCACTGGCAGCCATCAGCCATATTACATTACCTTGACATGGTTCACTGGCAGTCATCAGCCGTATTACAGTACTAAGACATGGTTCACTGGCAGTCATCAGCCATATTACAGTACTATGACATGGTTCACTGGCAGCCATCAGCCATATTACAGCACTATGACATGGTTCACTGGCAGTCATCAGCCGTATTACAGTACTATGACATGGTTCACTGGCAGTCATCAGCCATATTACAGTACTATGACATGGTTCACTGGCAGCCATCAGCCATATTACAGTACTATGACATGGTTCACTGGCAGTCATCAGCCATATTACATTACCTTGACATGGTTCACTGGCAGCCATCAGCCATATTACATTACTATGACATATTTCTACTCACACTTCCCACAGGAGAGAAGCTATATCTGAAGCTGTTGACATTCCCACATTTCATAATAGTAAAGTGGTTATTTCTGCGCTGTGGAGAACACTGTAAAGATCCAAATAATGAGGAACGTGTATTCATAAAACCCGCATACCATCTGGGAGTGGTTGTGGAGGACAAGGCTTCATCAAGGGTCTTTGGCAGGAACAGTCTATCGTGGCTACGCATTCTTTCCAACATCTCCGAACAAAAACAAAACAAAACAAGTGTTTCGGCATTACTACAGGATCACTGGGAAACACCACCATAAACATATGCCTCAAGGAATTCCAATGGAAAATTACACCATCACTACTGGAAAAACTTGCAGAGGACTCCCCTCTTCATGTGGACTACTAGGGCCTGCCAGGCCATTGTTAAAAACATGACATGGGGTTTTTACAGGAACAATGGTTTTGATTTGGCAGATACCAAACGTGGAGGGGGGGAAAACAGGCTTTTGGGAGGAAATTAACCTTGATCAAGTTCAAATGTTTTGGTAAATAAATTTTAACAGATTAATGCCGATATGCCTTTTCCATTGCCAAAATAAAGAGGTGTTTGGCTCCAGGGGTCAAAAATGGTATTTGGTTTCTGATTTTTATCGTTGTAATAATAGCTGTGCAAATCCTCCCCACGAGGGATAGAAAGGTTTACATCTCGTTAAAAAAAGGTTAAGCTCGAGGTTCAGTGGACCATTGGGATCACAAGCAGCAGTAGAAGGTCAGCTGGCGAAAAGGAGTGGACCATGGATGATGCACCAACTGCCAATGGTTCATTTGCACACTTTGTTGAAGAGAACAAGTACATTACTTTGATTTAAATTATGTAATTCTAACTTTACATTGATTGCCCTGAATAGATATACATGTTTAGGCTAGTTGCATAGGCATGAACAGTTTATTTAAAGTGTTATTGCATTGTACAACTGTTATATGAAGGGGTTGGGTTAAATGCGGCAGACACATTTCGGTTGAATGCATTTAGTTGTTCAACTGACTAGATATTCCCTTTACCTTCTTCTCTTCACCGTTTAATTAACTGTACAAAAGTAGAGACATAACAACACAAAATTAACACAGATGTAAGTAGGTGGGCAAGTCAGTTAAGAACAAATTCTTATTTACAATGACGGCCTAGGAACAGCGGGTTAACTGCCTTGTTCAGGGACAGAACGACAGATTTTTACCTTTTCAGCTCGGGAATTATATCTAGCAACCTTTCGGTTTTCCTTTAACCTCTACAGGATTGGTGGGTCCCCCTCAGGACCCATTGAGCTAGCATAGGCTAATGAGTTAGCATGAGGTTGTAAGTAACAAGAACATTTCCCAGGACATAGACATATCTGATATTGTCAGAAAGCTTAAATTCTTCTTAATCTAACTAAACTGTCCAATTTACAGTAGCTATTACAGTGAAAGAATATCATGCTATTGTTTGAGGAGAGTGCACAGTTATTAACTTGAAAAGTTATTAATAAACCAATTAGGCACATTTGGGCAGTCTTGATACAAAATGTTGACCAGAAATTCAATGGTGGATTGGATCAGTCTGAAACTTTTCTCTGTGTGTTTCCTTTCAAATGGTATCAAGAATATGCATATCCTTGCTTCAGGTCCTGAGCTACAAGCAGTTAGATTTGGGTCATTTTAGGTGAAAATTGAAAAATAGCGTTAGATCCTTAAGAGGTTTAGGATCAAAGCTGGAGTTAGAAATTCAATTCATAGTTATCAAATAACATCCCACAAGTTGTTCATTTATGCCAAATAAAGATGTTTTTAATTCATGATTTACTTATGACAGTCATTTTAGTGCCCCAAGATTTCTCTATCAGTGCTCACAAATGTCCATCATCACTAGTCCACAAACAATCCCTTGTTCAACACAGACATTCATGTGGTACCAAGGTCAAAGACCTGGGTAGCATAAGACTTTTGGGCCTTGTGGAAATGGGTCCACCAGATAACCCCTGTGTAGACATTGTGTGTCTCACCAGAGCCTCCATTGTGTGCCCCACAGCATTGTGTTGTATGCTCCCTCCATTCACACTCAGTGTTAGCCTCAGTTTTAAAGTTGCTGAGATAATTCGTCTGATCGAGGCTCCGCTCATTCACTGTCTTTATCTTCTTCTGCCATACTGCCTCTCAAAGCTAGATGCATCAAGCAGCCTTGGTGCTGTCTATATGATTGCCAGGGCCAACCACCACCACACCCCAACATGGAACAGTTTTTCCTCAGGATCAAACTTTCTCCTCTTGACTGAGCAGATGTAGTTGTTCTGTGTATAAACTGGTCAGATGGCAGCATTAATGAAATGGGAAAAAACATAGATAACCCTAGCTAAATGTTATGTTTCTGTGATACCTCATTCCCTTCAACAAAGACAAAACAACTACCACTGTTTCCAAAGTAACCCAGATTCTACATTCCTTTAAAACAAAAAGCGATATCTGCCCCTTTTCCCCAAAATGGCTGTAACTTACAATATCAATAAAGCTGAAGTAGGGAGGTGCGGCGGCAATCAGCCAAACAAACATATGACCTTTGGGAATTGAAAACTCCACATTAATGCCTTACATTTGTTGATGGTGGGGCTCCGTTTTCTGAAGATAGGGGTTGCTCTATTTATAGGCTGTCAAGTTTTGGTTTTAGAGGGCCTCCGTCGTTACTTAGCCTCCCAAAGATCTGCTTTTTCCACGTATATTGCTCAAATTTCCGACACTTTATTGTTACCCTTTATAACCCAGCTATTTGTCTTCTCATATTAAAAACACATTTCTACCCAACAGATTTTCCTTGGAAGGCAACGGGTGATTCCGTTAGCAGACCGGTACTAATCTCAAATGTGTTATTTAAAAAAAAAAAGGGATACTGGTTTCAATTAAACAACAACAGACTTCACACCAAGGGGAATGTGCTTTGCTGCAATTACGGTGCATGTGAAAACTGTAAATACACTAGCAAGAACTCCAGTGAAATGAGTACTTGTCCTTTATACAGTGGGCCACATCAGGCCATGTCGATGTCAACACAAACCACAACACCAAACACTTCAACTGTCCACCAAATGTGACGGTGAAGGTAGAAGTGCATACAGTGTTATGGTGCATGCAGCAGCAGGAAGATACAATTCATCTTCCTATTGCTGTAACCAATTAACCCTAACTCCTGACTAAAATACAGCAATTAAAAGCGTGATTCATTATTTCCTCAATGCCACTGTTGCCTATTAAAGAGGTAGAGCAAAAGACAAAAGAGGGCTACACAGCTGGCCCACAGCGAACTGATAAAAACAAAATGGCAACCCCTTTCCTGTATGAAAACACCAGAACCACCTTCTCACCACAGAATGCCTCCAGTCAAGACTGCTGCTGTTAACAGAGCTATGAGAGGATGCCAGGATTGATAGCCATTACATGTGTATTTATTCACTGTTGACAAGGAAATATAAGAAATACCATATTGACTTAAACCTGTGATGGGGTTTGGTTTTGGGGGTTTTGTATTGTGGAGACTAGCTTGAATGAAGTAGGTCACAGTACAGTGTGTCATTGAAACCAATTGGCAAGATGGTTGTTAAGTTTCCTTAAACAACAATATGTGTAAGTGTTTGCTTGTTATGGTAACTGCTAAGGGCAAACAGTCATTGGCTTCAGACCAGTACCCTTTGATTTTCAATGCAAATTTCAGTCCCTTGCATGAAAATCGCAGGCAATGCTCTGGGTTGAATTAGGACTATTGTCCAAAGTGTAAACACACTTCGACAGAAATGGTTTGCAGGGGAAAACGGAATCCCCGGAAAACTTGCTGAATGTGTACTAAATGAATCGTAGGTAAGGGGCACGCCAGGCATGGGGGAGCTAGGAAAGAACATTAACATTTTACATTTTACATTGTGTGGTTTGCGAAGTCCATTGGTGGTGCGTGCAAGGCACTGCAAGTGGACATCACAACATGGAGCCAGCCATTGCAGAACCCATAACAAGAAAAGTCAGTAATTATTGAGTCTTTTTTTGGGGGGGGGGGGGGGGGGGTGTTGGAGTAGTTGCTGCGGCCTGATGAAAGGGAGGAAGAAGGAAACCTCTAATGCTTTTCGGGTGGGGACTTCCCAGAGATTCACAACAACAGAAAATTAAGATAAATTTGGGAGCCAGTAGATTGAAAGGAAATGGCTATAAAAACAAGACAATACAGAGATACAATGCTAGCGAGAATAGCATCTCCCATTTTCTCCTCAGCTTATACTAAACACCAAATCCACCATACAGTGAGGGAAAAAAGTATTTGATCCCCTGCTGATTTTGTACATTTTCCCACTGACAAAGAAATGATCAGTCTATAATTTTAATGGTAGGTTTATTTCAACAGTGAGAGACAGAATAACAACAAAATATCCAGAAAAACGCATGTCAAAAAATGTTATAAATTGATTAGCATTTTAATGAGGGAAATAAGTATTTGACCCCTCTGCAAAACATGACTTAGTACTTGGTGCCAAAACCCTTATTGGCAATCACAGAGCTCAGACATTTCTTGTAGTTGGCCACCAGGTTTGCACATATCTCAGGAGGAATTTTGTCCCACTCCTCTTTGCAGATCTTCTCCAAGTCATTAAGGTTTCGAGGCTAACGTTTGGCAACTCGAACCTTCAGCTCCCTCCACAGATATTCCATGGGATTAAGGTCTGGAGTTTGGCTAGGCCACTCCAGGACCTTAATGTGCTTCATTTTGAGCCACTCCTTTGTTGCCTTGGCCATGTGTTTTGGGTCATTGTCATGCTGGAATACCCATCCACGACCCATTTTCAATGCCCTGGCTGAGGGAAGGAGGTTCTCACCCAAGATTTGACGGTACATGGCCCCATCCATCGTCCCTTTGATGCGGTGAATTTGTCCTGTCTCCTTAGCAGAAAAACACCCCCAAAGCATAATGGGATGGTGTTCTTGGGGTCATAGGCAGCATTCCTCCTCCTCCAAACACGGCAAGTTGAGTTGATGCCAAAGAGCTCCATTTTGGTCTCATCTGACCACAACACTTTCACCCAGTTGTCCTCTGAATCATTCGGATGTTCATTGGCAAACTTCAGACGGGCATGTATATGTGCTTTCTTGGGCAGGGGGACCTTGTGGGCGCTGCAGGATTTCAGTCCTTCATGGCGTAGTGTGTTACCAATTGTTTTCTTGGTGACTATGGTCCCAGCTGCCTTGAGATCATTGACAATATCCTCCCGTGTAGTTCTGGGCTGATTCCTCACCGTTCTCATGATCATTGCAACTCCATGAGGTGAGATCTTGCATGGAGCCCCAGACCGAGGGAGATTGACAGTTCTTTTGTGTTTCTTCCATTTGCGAATAATCGCACCAACTGTTGTCACCTTCTCACCAAGCTGCTTGGCGATGGTCTTGTAGCCCATTCCAGCCTTGTGTAGGTCTACAATCTTGTCCCCGACATCCTTGGAGAGCTCTTTGGTCTTGGCCATGGTGGAGAGTTTGGAATCTGATTGATTGCTTCTGTGGACAGGTGTCTTTTATACAGGTAACAAAATGAGATTAGGAGCACTCCCTTTAAGTGTGTCCTCCTAATCTCAGCTCGTTACCTGTATAAAAGACACCTGGGAGCCAGAAATCTTTCTGATTGAGAGGGGGTCAAATATTTACTTCCCTCATTAAAATGCAAATCAATTTATAACATTTTTGACATGCGTTTTTCAGGATTTTTTGTTTGTTATTCTGTCTCTCACTGTTCAAATAAACCTACCATTAAAATTATAGACCGATCATTTCTTTGTCAGTGGGCAAACGTACAAAATCAGCAGGAGATCAAATACTTTTTTCCCTCACTGTAGATCTGGGTAAGAATATAGAATACATGAATCTTGAAGGGTGAATGGAAGTTGCCTAATGACTCATACTGAATTGAATCCCCCTGCTATATCTATGGCTACATACATTCAGTCTGATGCTGCCATCCTAGAAGCATTTTCTGTTAAAGTCAAAGTGAGGGGCGTTGAACAAAACAAGTCATCAGCAATTGGATCATCTCTAACCAATCAGGTATCAAAGACAATTACTATTTCTGAAAGGCCGCTTTGCCGACCCATCGGTTTCTGGGACCAATCATAACGGTTTGAATGTCTTCGCATTCTAGAAGTCGTCGGGGAGGAGATCAAATCTAGACTCAACGTTGAAAAGAAAGGTTAGTGGGCGTGGCTTTTGGCCAGAGCGATGCGGATGGATATCCAGGCTAAATTGAAAGGCCTTGAAGGACCAAATACACAATAAATCACCTTTTACATTTACTGTGGGTTACACAACAAAATTAGGAATGATCTTTGTTGTCAGCTGTCCAGCCAAAATATAAAAAAATTACGGTCTAAAATAAAAATAATAAATTATTAGAAATTTTCATGGACGCATACAAGAAAGCCCGCTACGACCTCGGATAAGACATCAAAAGTTCAATATAGGAGGAAGGTGGAATCCTAGTACACCGGCTCAGACGCTCGTCGTATGTGGCAGAGTTTACAGATGACAACGGATTACAAAGGGAAACCCAGCCGTGAGCTGCCCAGCGATGCAGAACTCCCAAACCAGCTAAATGCTTTCTATGCTCACTTTGAGGAATATAACACCGTGCCTTGTGTGAAAGCCACTGTTTTTCCAGATGACTCTCGCTATCCGTGACCGTTGTGAGCAAAAACCTTTAAACAGGTTAGAAATCAGACAGAATACAAGGGAGAATTCTCAAAGCATGACCAGCTGGCAAGTGTCTTCACAGATATTTTCAATCTCTTCTTGTCCCAGTCTGTAATCCCAATGTGTTTCAAGGTGACCACCATTGTCCTTTTTCCCAAGAGCTCCAAGGTAACCTGCCTAAATGACTATCACCCGGTACCACTCACTTCACTGATTATGAAGTGAATTGAAAGGCTGGTCATGACACACATCAACACCATCATCCCAGACACCCTAGACCCACTCCAATTTGCATACCGCCCCAGCAGATCCACAGATGACGCAATATCAATTGCACTTCACACTGCCCTCTCACACCTGGACAGGAGGGGAAATAACTATGTGAGAATGCTGTTCGTAGACTACAGCTCAGCGTTCAACACCCTAGTCCCCTCCAAGCTCATCACCAAGCTAGGGACCCTGGGACTGAACCCCTCCCTCTGCAACAGGATCCTGGACATCCTGATGGTCGGGCCCCAGTAGGGCAGCAGGTAGCCTAGCGGTTAAGACCATTGGGCCAGTAGTGGAAGGTTGCTGGATCAAATTCCAGAGGCAACTAGTTGAAAAAAATCTGTCGATGTGCCCTTGAGCAAGGGATTAACCCTAATTGCCCCTGTAAGTCTCTCTGGATGAGAGCAAAATAACTCAAACGTTAAAAATTGAAATGTGGTGAGGGTAGGACACAACACATGTGACCCTCAACATGGGGCATCTCAGAGGTGTATGGTTAATCCCCTCCTGTACTCCCTGTTCACCCACGACTGCGTGGCCACGTCAACAACACCATCAAGGTTTCTGACGACATGACGTGGGTAGGCCTGATCACCGATGCCGATGAGACAGCCTACAGGGAGGACTTAGCAGTGTGGTGCCAGGACAACAACGTCAGTAAGACCAAGGAGCTGATCATGGGCTATAGGAGAAAGAGGAGAGGGCAACCCCCAAAAGTTATTCTTTATAATCAACTGCATGCAAGAGTTTCCTCTGTGTTGTCTTAGGAATTCAGCATTCTCTGACATTTCTTCATTACTTATTACTGTAACTCAACTATAGTGTTCTGTTACTGTAACTCAACTATAGTGTTATATTACTGTAACTATAGTGTTATATTACTGTATCTCAACTATAGTGTTCTATCACAGTAACTCAACTATAGTGTTATATTACTGTAACTATAGTGTTCTATTACTGTATCTCAACTATAGTGTTCTATCACAGTAACTCAACTATAGTGTTCTATTACTGTATCTCAACTACAGTGTTCTATTACCGTAACTATAGTGTTCTATTACTGTAACTATAGTGTTCTATTACTGTAACTATAGTGTTCTATTACTGTAACTCAACCATAGTCTTCTATTACTGTAACTAAGCTATAGTGTTATATTACTGTATCTCAACTATAGTGTTCTATTATTGTAACTATAGTGTTCTATTACTGTAACTATAGTGTTCTATTACTGTAACTATAGTGTTCTATCACAGTAACAATAGTGTTCTATTACTGTAACTATAGTCTTCTATTACTGTAACTCAACTATAGTGTTCTATTACTGTAACTATAGTGTTCTATTACTGTAACTATAGTGTTCTATTACTGTAACTATAGTCTTCTATTACTGTAACTATAGTGTTCTATTACTGTAACTATAGTGTTATATTACTGTAACTATAGTCTTCTATTACTGTAACTCAACTATAGTGTTCTATTACTGTAACTCAACTATAGTGTTCTATTACTGTAACTATAGTGTTCTATTACTGTAACTATAGTGTTCTATTACTGTAACACAACTATAGTGTTCTATTTCTGTAACTATAGTGTTCTATTACTGTAACTATAGTGTTCTATTACTGTAACTATAGTGTTCTATCACAGTAACTCAACTATAGTGTTCTATTACTGTAACACAACTATAGTCTTCTATTTCTGTAATTATAGTGTTCTATTACTGTAACTATAGTGTTCTATTACTGTAACTATAGTGTTCTATTACTGTATCTCAACTATAGTGATCTATTACTGTAACTATAGTGTTCTATTACTGTAACTATAGTGTTCTATCACAGTAACTCAACTATAGTGTTCTATTACTGTAACTCAACCATAGTGTCTATTGCTGTAAATATAGTGTTCTATTACTGTAGCTATAGTGTTCTATTACTGTAACTATAGTGTTCTATTACTGTAACTCAACCATAGTGTTCTATTACTGTAACTATAGTGTTCTATTACTGTATCTCAACTATAGTGTTCTATTACTGTAGCTATAGTGTTCTGTTACTGTAATTATAGTGTTCTATTACTGTAACTATAGTGTTCTATTACTGTAACTCAACTATAGTGTTATTTTACTGTAACTCAACTATTGTGTTCTATTACTGTAACTATAGTGTTCTATTACTGTATCTCAACTATAGTGATCTATTACTGTAACTATAGTGTTCTATTACTGTAACTCTAGTGTTCTATTACTGTATCTCAACTATAGGGATCTGTTACTGTAACTATAGTGTTCTATTACTGTAACTATAGTGTTCTATTACTGTAACTCGAGTGTTCTGTTACTGTATCTCAACTATAGTGTTCTATTACTGTATCTCAACTATAGTGTTATTTTACTGTAACTCAACTATTGTGTTCTATTACTGTAACTATAGTGTTCTATTACTGTAACTATAGTGTTCTATTACTGTAACTCAACTATAGTGTTCTATTACTGTAACTATAGTGTTCTATTACTGTAACTATAGTGTTCTATTACTGTAACTCAACTATAGTGTTCTATTACTGTAACTATAGTGTTCTATTACTGTAACTATAGTGTTCTATTACTGTATCTCAACTATAGTGTTCTATTACTGTAACTATAGTGTTCTATTACTGTAATTCAACTATAGTGATCTATTACTGTAACTCAACTATAGTGTTCTATTACTGTAACTATAGTGTTCTATTACTGTAACTATAGTGTTTTATTACTGTATCTCAACTATAGTGTTCTATTACTGTAACTCAACCAAAGTTTCTGGAATATTGCTAATTGTCTTTATGGAGTCAGATAAACATTTTAATAGGCTAATTGCTTAGTCTTATTACGAGTCGAATATGATGTGTTTTGTAATATCCCCATGTAAAACATTACGGCCTACTACACCCCTATCCACATCGACAGCCCTAATTGTGGAGCGGGTTTGAGAGCTTCAAGTTCCTTGGTGTCCTGATCACTAAGGACTTGTCCACACACAACCGCACGGTCGTGAAGATGGCACAGCAGCGAGGCTGAAAAGACCTGGTGTAAACCAGTGTGAAATGGCTAGCTAGTTAGCGAGGTGCACGCTAATAGCATTTCAATTGGTGATGTCACTTGCTCACTTGAGACCTTGAAGTAGTTGTTTCCTTTGCTCTGCAAGGGCTGCGGCTTTTGTGGACCACTGCCCACTCTGTACTACAGAGTGGTCACATCAAACAGTCTGTACTACAGAGTGCCCTACAGTCACATCAAACAGTCTGTACTACAGAGTGCCCTACAGTCACATTAAACAGTCTGTACTACAGAGTGGTCACATCAAACAGTCTGTACTACAGAGTGCCCTACAGTCACATCAAACAGTCTGTACTACAGAGTGGTCACATCAAACAGTCTGTACTACAGAGTACCCTACAGTCACATCAAACAGTCTGTACTACAGAGTGGTCACATCAAACAGTCTGTACTACAGAGTACCCTACAGTCACATCAAACAGTCTGTACTACAGAGTGCCCTACAGTCACATCAAACAGTCTGTACTACAGAGTGGTCACATCAAACAGTCTGTACTACAGAGTGACCTACAGTCACATCAAACAGTCTGTACTACAGAGTGGTCACATTAAACAGTCTGTACTACAGAGTGGTCACATTAAACAGTCTGTACTACAGAGTGCCCTACAGTCACATCAAACAGTCAGAGAGTGAACCGTGGGCTTGGAGATCGGTGGAGTGAGATCATGGTGTAATCCCAGTTGCTGCTGTTCGCACCGACCAGACCCTCCGCTTGCAGCATGTTCACTTCCCAGTGGAGGCCAGCCACGAAGAGCCTACCTGGAAATTAAGTGAAGGCAGATTGGGAGCCTGGCTAGAGATTTCCTAGTTCGGGGTGGGGGGGTATGGAACAAATTATAGGGCCTTTTAATGGTTGCAGATCCAGAAGATATTCTAAGACTCTTAATGCCCTGATGAGGTTGGATCAAACAGTCCTCGCTAAGCAGACAAGCATCACAAGCTGACCAGGTCTGGTCTTGTTCTCTGTCTTTCCCATGTATATACACACACACACACACACACACACACACACACACACACACACACACACACACACACACACACACACACACACACACACACACACACACACACACAAACACACACATGCCCACACACACATGCATGTGCATACTTAAACACACACACACACATATATGTACGTGCATACACACACACACACACACACACACACACACACACACACACATATGTACGTGCATACACACACACAGACACACACACCCACACACACATGCATGTGCATACACAAACACACACACACATATGTACATGCATACACACACACACACACGTAGGCAAGTGCATACACACACTAATGTACACATGTACACACATACACCTACACACATAAATATGCACAGACACACATAAAGTACACCTTAGATCAGCCACAGTTAATTTCAAATGATTCCTCATTCACACTGTGTTGCATACATGGAGAAAATCTGGGTGAATCAGCGCTAATTTTCCTATAATTCTAGGTTCCCCACCAACAGTCTGTTGTTATTGACGTTCTCTAGGGGATAAGTGGCTCAACGTGCCGTCTTGTGGGTTGGTCTCTGAGGTCACATCCTCACATGAATTAAAGGCTTATATTTCCCCACTTCCACTTAGATGCATTGATCTCGCTTAGCCTGAAGCAAGCTTATACAAAAGCATTACCCAATTTAAAAGGCAAAGAGATTGTCTGGAAGAACCTCTGCTGCACGTGTGCTGGCTGATATGACCTAAGCTGCAGAAGAACGTCAATGAGACGGATACAATAGTGAAATGTATCTATTTTGAAATTATCAACTTAATTTTGGAAATTATGTTCCGGCAAGACTGTTATTGTTAGAGTTGACTTGGATAATTTAAGTCATCCAATATAATCCTGTACGTCTCTTCAGATTGTCTCACAGTTGCTTGAGAGAGACAGTAATTTGTCTGAATTTCTTTGTAGTGACCTTGTCTACTGCAGCTGCACACAGCTGCATCTACTTCCAGTTCAGAGATCTACAAGTCCTTTTGAGACAATTGTTTATCAATGGTCTCACTTCATTTGAGCAATTAGCCACATTTTAGCTAATGTTTAGGCTGTCGTTTAAGCTGTCGTTAAGGCTGTTGTTTAGGCTAATGATATTACTCATAAAAAACCCGTATAGGAATACGGAGCTACTACTTCTGAAACTCCAACTTCTTTGCACTTTCTCAAAAAACTGAAGCCAAAGCAGCTGTTATTTACCAGATTTTTTTTGGTACATGATTGTGAATATTCTCAGCCAGCCAACTAACCTGTAAAGTTATGAAGGCAACACTTGATTTATGATATACTTTCAAAACAGAAACCTAACAGAATTGCACAAGAACATATGCATGGCCAAACAGCCTGTTTGAGGAGACTATTCTGTAATCTTTTTAGGACTCATTACTATGAACAGCCTCTGGGAATGAAAGGGGGGAAGCCAAATCTTCAGGATTTGAAAAAAAGAAAAAAAAATATTTTTCCCTTTTTGGACTCAATGGCAGCAGGGAGTTAAAGACAAAATCACTTAAACAACAGGATTGGGTACCTGGACCCGTAACCACAAAGCATCTCCGAGAAGTAGTTCTGAAAAAGGATCAGTTTATCCTTTTAGATCAAAATGAATATGGACTGGTGGACCGGATCCTAGATCAACACCGTTACTCTGAGACAGCAACACTGATCGACTGTGTGATTTAATACGGACCCCTGAGGTGTTCTGAACATGTTCCCGCTGCCATTTGGGGCGCAGGTAGACTGTTCAGGTAAGTTAGACTTTTTATTGTTCGCGCTGCTCTTTGATGTTTATTCCAACCAGAAGCCATGGATTAAAGGCAACATCCACACTGAGCTAAAGGAGCGGGACACTAATCCTGACGCGTATAAGAAATCCCGCTACACCCTCTGACGAACCATCAAACAGGCAAAGCATCAATAAAGAACTAAGATAGAATCCTACTACACCGACTCTGAACCTCGTCAGATGTGGCAGGGTTTGTAAACTATCACAGATTACAAAGGGAAACCCAACTGTCAGCTGTCCAGTGACACGAGCGTACCAGATGAGCTAAATACCTTCTATGCACGCTATTCAAGGCAAGGCAAGCAACACTGATCCATGCATGAGAGCACAAGCTGTTCTGGACGACTGTGTGATCCCGCTCTCCATAGCCGATGTGAGTAAGACCTTTAAACAGGTTAACACTCACAAGGCCGCAGGGCCAGACGGATTACCATGGCCGCGTACTCAGAGCATGCACCGACCAGCTGTCAAGTGTCTTCACAGACACTTCAACCTCTCCCTCACCCAGTCTGTAATGCCTACATGTTTCAAGCAGAGTACCATAGTCACTATGCCCAATAACACCAAGGTAACCTATCTACGTGACTATCGCCCCCTAGCACTCACATCTGGCCAGGTTCTGGTTGGCTAAGATCAAGGTGTAAACAGTTACGGACCAGAGGCGTAAAGTACTTAAGTAAAAATACTTTGAAGTACGACTTAAGTCATTTTTTGGGGTATCTGTACTTTAATGTTCTATTTATTTTCAATTGTCGTACTTCAGTAAAAATAAAGATACCTTAATAGAAAATGACTAAAGTAAAAGAAAAAACAATTTCTGTGTTTTTATTTATCACAAATTCCATGTTTTTATTTATTAACAGATTGCAGGGGCACACTCCAACACTCAGACATCATTTACAAATGAAGCATTTAGTGAGTCCACCAGATCAGAGGCAGTTTAATAATGGCACTGGAGGAGAGGGCTTTGTTTTACTGTCTCCCTACCAACTGTGCTATCTAAAAAAAAAAAGCATTGTTTGTAACTCATGTTGTACATAATGTTGTTGCTACTGTCTCTTATGACCGAAAAGAGCTTCTGGACATCAGAACAGTGATTACCCACCTCGAACTAGACAAAGATTTTTTCTTTAATGAGTCTGACACGAAGGATATGCTGCTTTGTCGAGACAAGGCCCAAATCCCCGTCATCAGCATGAAGAAAAGTCGGGGTGCTTTGTAAGAATTTGCCGACGAGTAGGTAAACCACCACTACCCTCTGTATTATTGGCCAACGCGCAATCATTAGAAAACAAACTGAATGATCTAAGATTAAGACTATCCTACCAACAGAATGTTAAAAACTGTAACATCTTATGTTTCACAGAGACTTGACTGAACGACGACACAGATAATATAGAGCTGTCTGGCTTCTCTGTGTTTCGGCAGGACAGAGCAGTTACGTCTGGTAAGATGAGGGGCGGAGGTGTGTGTCTATTTGTCAATAACTGCTTGTGCGCAATGTCTAATATTAAAGAAACCTTGACGTATTGCTCGCCTGAGGTAGAATACCTCATGATAAGCTGTAGACCACATTACCTACCAAGAGAGTTCTCATCTATATTACTCACAACTGTCTATTTATCACCACAAACTTATGCTGGCACTAAGACCACACTCAACGAGCTGTATAAGGCCATAAGCAAACAAGAAAATGCTCATCCAGAAGCGGCACTCCGAGTGGCCGGGGACTTTAATGCAGGGAAACTTAAATCCGTTTACCTCATTTCTACTAGCATGTCACATGCAACCAGAGGAAAAAAAACTCTAGACCACCTTTACACCAAAGCGCTCCCTCGCCCTCCTTTTGGCAAATCTGACCATAATTCTACCCTCCTGAATCCTGCTTATAAACAAAAACTAAAGCAGGAAGTACCAATGACTTGCTCAATACGGAACTGGTCAGATGACGTGGATGCTATGCTACAGGACTGTTTTGCTAGCACAGACTGGAATATGTTGCAAGAGTGATCCAATGGCATTGAGGAGTATACCACCTCAGTCACCGGCTTCATCAATAAGTGCATCGACAACATCGTCCCCACAGTGACCGTACGTACATTTCCCAACTAGAAGCCAGGCAACATCCGCAATGAGCTAAAGGCTAGAGCTGCCGCTTTGAAGGAGCGGGACACTAATCCAGACGCTTATAAGAAATCCCGCTATGCCCATCGAGGCAAGTAACAGTGAAGCATGCATGAGAGCACCAGCTGTTCCAGACGACTGTGTGATCTCGCTCTCTGTGGCCGATGTAAGCAAAACCTTTACACAGGTGGGCCAGACGGATTACCTGGATGTGTACTCAAAGCATTCGTGGACCAACTGGCAGGTGTCTTCACTAACATTTTCAATCTCTCCCTGTCCGAATCTGTAATACCTACATGTTTAAAACAGACCACTATTGTCCCTGTACCAAAGAAAGCGAAGGTAACCTGCCTAAATGATTAACGCCCCGTAGCACTCATGTCGGTAGCCATGAAGTTCTTTGAAAAACCCCATCATGCCAGAAACCCTAGACCCACTCCAATTCGCATACCACCCCAACAGATCCACAGATGATGCAATCTCCATCGCACTCCACACTGCCTTTTCACACCTGGACAAAAGGAACACCTATGTGAGAATGCGGTTCATTGACTCAGCGTTCAACACCATAGTGCCCACAAAGCTCATGACTAAGCTAAGGACCCTAGGACTAAACACCTCCCTCTGCAACTGGATCCTGGACTTCCTGACAGGCCGCCCCCAGGTAGTAAGGGTATGCAACAACACATCTGCCACGTTGATTCTCAACACTGGGGCCCCTCAGACGTGCATGCTTAGATCCCTTCTGTACTCCCTGTTCACCCATGACTGCATGGCCAAGCACGACTCCAACACCAACACATTTGCTGATGACACAACAGTGGTAGGCCTGATCAATGACAATGATGAGACAGCCTAGAGGGAGGAGGTCAGAGACCTGGCAGTGTGGTGCAAGGAAAACAACCTCTCTCTCATTGTGAGCAAGACAAATTAGCTAATCATGGACTATAGGAAAAGGAGGGATGAACAGGCCTCCATTAACATCGACGGGACTGAAGTGGAGCAGGTCGACAGTTTCAAGTTTCTTGGTGTCCACATCACCAACAAACTATCATGGTCCAAACACACCAAGACAGTTGTGAAGAGGGCACGACAAACCCTTTTCCCCCTCAGGAGACTGAAAAGATTTGGCATGGGTCCCCAGATCCTCAAAAAGTTCTACAGCTGCACCATCGAGAGCATCCTGACCGGTTGCATCACTGCCTGGTATGTCAACTGCTCAGCATCTGACCGTAAGGCAATACAGAGGGTAGTGCGTACAGCCCAGTACATCACTGGGGCCAAGCTTCCTGACATCCAGAACCTACATACTAGGCAGTGTCAGAGGAAGGCCCCAAAAAATTGTCACCAACTTTAGTCAACCAGGTCATAGACTGTTCTCTCTGCTACCGCATGGCAAGCGGTACCGGAGCGCCAAGTCTAGGACCAAAAGGCTCCTTAACAGCTTCTACCCCTAAGCCATAAGACTGCTGAACAACTAATCAAATGGCCACCCGGACTATTTACATTGACGCCCCCCCCCCCCTCTTTATTTTTACACTGCTGCTACTCGCTGTTTATTATCTATGCATACTCACTTTACAAATTACCTCGCTTAACCTGTAGGTTCCAATCATAAGAATATAAAAACACAACCAATTGAAATGTACAACTATTTCACGGTTAGCACACAAAGTAACTGGACAACTAAAGTTTAAAGTGGAATTGACAGCGTTTTAACTACCATGCAGATATGAAACAAACAGACAATTATAATTTCAGTCAAAAATTATAATTAAGAGGTTTAAAAAATAGGTTATATTTGACTCAACGTTCGATGACGTACACTAAGGCATTGCTGGCAGAATTGCTGGATGCAGCTCAATGCATAATTAATATAATTGACCAATACATTTCTTGGTATTCCAAAAAATATTGCTATCAGGTTCAAAGTCACAGCTGGCCTGGTACATTGTTTGCTGCCTCCATCCGGAATGAACTGTTTCAGATTCAATGACTCAATATTCGGGACAGAAATGGATGAATTTAACTAAGACTGGGAATGTCAATACAATGAAACTAGCAAGGGCAATGATCACAAATCAGTCATAACGTGGCTAATAGGCTAGTGTATCTATTTATGTAGCAAGCTAAAAACACTAATGTTAGCTAAATAGCTAGCTAGCTAGCTGCTAGGAGGATGTCATGTCATGCCATTGGAGGAGTGGGAAAGTGAATTACTTTTTCCCCAATATATTTTTTTGGTGGCTACACACAGCTAGAGATGCAGCTGTCATTTGGTTAGCGAGCAAGAACTTGAATGACTGTTATCCAGTTAGCAAATCTATTGCGTTCGCAAATTAAGAACAACTGATGAATTTACAAAACGCTCAACAACCGCTGAATATGACCGTAGTCAGTAAACATAGATAAAAAAGTAATAGCTAGTCAAAAACACTCTAAATAAAATGTAACCAGCTCTGCTACAGCGAGTAAAATGGTCAGAGTGAGGTGTTCTCTTCATTGTGTTTGGAAGTAGCATGCTAGCTAGCTAGCCAACTTTAGCCAGTTAGCTTGGGTGCTTGATTGGGACAAGCATGCATTGGCAGGCAAGCTGCAGAAGGATGAGGAGGCTACAATATGAATACAAAAATACTGGACATTTTGAACTCTTATTATGGTGGTGCGATCATTGCGATCACGGTCTTGAATTGGACTCACATTTTTCTGGTTTCGATCTTGACTCAATCTCTGAACCCTTTGTCTCCCTCCCGGTCTCAGTCTTGACTCGGTCTCACCCCCTCTCTCCGGTCTTGATATTGACTTGGACTCGATTTGCTCCGGTCTTGGTCTTGAATTGGTCTCGCATTAGGTGGCCTCGAACACAACACTGGTGTCAAAATACAATAGTTATTACAAAGCACACAGACAGACAGGCCTTATTGATATTCTAAGATTGTAATTATCTGTCATAACCAAATCAAATCAATATTGGGATTAAGAATAAATTATCAAAAATACATGTTCAGAAATTCATTGTTTAAAATCATATAGTTGTCTGACCTGTTCTAAACCCAAATATGACAAATGTATGATTCAACTCACTGAGATTTTCAACTGCTGTTTCTGTTTCTGTATCTACAACTATAATACACTGCTCCAAAAAATAAAGGGAACACTAAAATAACACATCCTAGATCTGAATGAATGAAATAATCTTATTAAATACTTTTTTCTTTACATAGTTAAATGTGCTGACAACAAAATCACAAAAAAATAATCAATGGAAATCCAATTTATCAACCCATGGAGGTCTGGATTTGGAGTCACACTCACAATTAAAGTGGAAAACCACACTACAGGCTGATCCAACTTTGATGTAATGTCCTTAAAACAAGTCAAAATGAGGCTCAGTAGTGTGTGTGGCCTCCACGTGCCTGTATGACCTCCCTACAACGCCTGGGCATGCTCCTGATGAGGTGGCGGATGGTCTCCTGAGGGATCTCCTCCCAGACCTGGACTAAAGCATCCGCCAACTCCTGGACAGTCTGTGGTGCAACGTGGCGTTGGTGGATGGAGCGAGACATGATGTCCCAGATGTGCTCAATTGGATTCAGGTCTGGGGAACGGGCGGGCCAGTCCATAGCATCAATGCCTTCCTCTTGCAGGAACTGCTGACACACTCTAGCCACATGAGGTCTAGCATTGTCTTGCATTAGGAGGAACCCAGGGCCAACCGCACCAGCATATGGTCTCACAAGGGGTCTGAGGATCTCATCTCGGTACCTAATGGCATTCAGGCTACCTCTGGCGAGCACATGGAGGGCTGTGCAGCCCCCCAAAGAAATGCCACCCCACACCATGACTGACCTACCGCCAAACCGGTCATGCTGGAGGATGTTGCAGGCAGCAGAACGTTCTCCATGGCGTCTCCAGACTCTGTCACATCTGTCACATGTGCTCAGTGTGAACCTGCTATCATCTGTGAAGAGCACAGGGCGCCAGTGGCGAATTTGCCAATCTTGGTGTTCTCTGGCAAATGCCAAACGTCCTGCACGGTGTTGGGCTGTAAGCACAACCCCCACCTGTGGACGTCGGGCCCTCATACCACCCTCATGGAGTCTGTTTCTGACCTTTTGAGCAGACACATGCACATTTGTGGCCTGCTGGAGGTCATTTTGCAGGGCTCTGGCAGTGCTCCTCCTGCTCCTCCTTGCACAAAGGCGGAGGTAGCGGCCACAAAGGAGGTAGCGGCCTCCTCCACATCTCCTGATGTACTGGCCTGTCTCCTGGTAGCGCCTCCATGCTCTGGACACTACACTGACAGACACAGCAAACCTTCTTGCCACAGCTCGCATTGATGTGCCTTCCTGGATGAGCTGCACTACCTGAGCCACTTGTGTGGGTTGTAGACTCCGTCTCATGCTACCACTAGAGTGAAAGCACCGCCAGCATTCAAAAGTGACCAAAACATCAGCCAGGAAGCATAGGAACCAAGAAGTGGTCTGTGGTCATCACCTGCAGAACCACTCCTTTATTCGGGGTGTCTTGCTAATTGCCTATAATTTCCACTTGTTGTCTATTCCATTTGCACAACAGCATGTGAAATGTATTGTCAACCAGTGTTGCTTCCTAAGTGGACAGTTTGATTTCACAGAAGTGTGATTGACTTGGAGTTACATTGTGTTGTTTAAGTGTTCCCTTTATTATTTTGAGCAGTGTATATATATATACATATACATATACACAGTTGAAGTCGGAAGTTTACATACTCCTTAGCCAAATACATTTAAATTCAGTTTTTCACAATTCCTGACATTTAAACCTAATAAGAATTCCCTGTCTTAGGTCAGTTAGGATCACCACTTTATTTTAAGAATATGAAATGTCAGAATAATAGTAGAGAGAATTATTTATTTCAGCTTTTATTTCATTCATCACATTCCCAGTGGGTCAGAAGTTTACATACACTCAATTAGTATTTGGTAGCACTGCCTTTAAATTGTTTAATTTTGGTCAAACGTTTTGTGTAGCCTTCCACAAGCTTCCCACAATAAGTTGGGTGAATTTTGGCCCATTCCTCCTGACAGAGCTGGTGTAACTGAGTCAGGTTTGTAGGTCTCCTTGCTCACACACGCTTTTTCAGTTCTGCCCATACATTTTCTATAAGATTGAGGTCAGGGCTTTGTGATGGCCACTCCAATACCTTGACTTTGTTGTCCTGAAGCCATTTTGCCACATTTTTGGAAGTATGCTTGGGGTCATTGTTCATTTCGAAGACCCATTTGTGACCAAGCTTTAACTTCCTGACTGATGTCTTGAGATGTTACATTAATATATCCACATCATTTTCTATCCTCATGATGCCATCTATTTTGTGAAGTGCACCAGTCCCTCCTGCAGCAATGCACCCCCACAACATGATGCCGCCACCCCCGTGCTTCAAGGTGGGGATGGTGTTCTTTGGCTTGCAGGCCTCCCCCTTTTTCCTCCAAACATAACGATGGTCATTATGGCCAAATAGTTCTGTGTTTGTTTCATCAGACCAGAGGACATTTCTCCAAAAAGTACGATCTTTGTCCCCATGTGTAGTTGCAAACCGTAGACTGGCTTTTTTATGGAAGTTTTGGGGCAGTGGCTTCTTCCTTGCTGAACGGCCTTTCAGGTTATGTCGATATAGGACTCGATCTACTGTTGATATAAATACTTTTGTACCTGTTTCCTCCAGCATCTTCACAAGGTTCTTTGCTGTTGTTCTGGGATTGATATGCACTTGTCACGACAGTGACGGATGGTGGCGCCCCTCCTCGGCCGGGCGGAGCTCGGCGGTCGTCGTCGCCGACCTACTAGCTGCCATCGATCCCTTTTTGTTTCACTTTCGTTTGGTTAGGTCTAGGTAGGCACGCACCTGTTTTGGGTTAGTCATTAGTAAGGGGGGGTTATTTAGGTTAGCGTAGGATGTATGTGGTTGTACGTGTTTGTGTTGCTTGTCCGGGTTTTTTGTGTGCGAAAAGAACGTGTACTAAGTTTTCCTTCTGCCAGTGGTTTATTTTATTTGTGTACACCATCGCAGAATATTTAAGGGCTGCGCCCCTATACTTTGACGACCACATCCAGTTACTTCAAATAAAGAAGTGTGGTCACGAACTCTCTGTCTCCTGCGCCTGACTCTACCTCTCCTGTTGTTCTTCGAGCCAGCCCGTGACAGAAAACACGTACCTCAACTTAATGGAGTCAGCAGGAGCTTCAGCTTCAGCCATGTCCATGGAGGAAACCGTGGACCAACACTCCACCCTGCTCCACCGGCTGGGGAACGCCATGGATCAGGTGTGTGCGTGCCTGGAGAGCTGGGACCGACGCGATCTCGGCCCCCCGAACGCGGCAGTCCAACAGCCTGCGCCCCCCCCCAGCACCCACAGCCCCCAGTACCAGTGGGGTGAAACTCGCTCCCCCCAGGGAGTACGATGGAATGGCCGCTGGGTGTAAGGTTTTCTTACTCCAGTTGGAGTTATACCTGGCGACCGTTCGTCCCTCTCCCTCGGGGGAGGAGAGCGTCAGCGTCCTCGTCTCCTGTCTCACGGGTAAGGCCCTGGAATGGGCAAATGCCATGTGGGACAGTCCGGACTCAGCCAGGGACAACTACCCAGAGTTCACCCGCCGCTTTCGGGCAGTATTCGATCATCCCCCGGAGGGGAGAGCGGCGGGTGAGCGGCTGTTTCACCTGAGGCAGGAGACGAGGAGTGCGCAGGATTTCGCTCTCGAGTTCCGGACCCTGGCCGCGGGAGCAGGGTGGAATGAGAGGGCCCTTATAGATCACTACCGTTGTAGTTTGAGGGAGGACGTCTGCCGGGAATTAGCCTGTCGGGACACGACCCACACACTGGACCAACTGGTGGATCTGTCCATCCGACTGGACAATCAGCTGGCCGCCCGCGGACGTCCGACCCGGGCCCTGCTCATTCCACCCTCCAGCCCTCCTGCTCCCACGCCTATGGAGATAGGGGGGGCAGCAGCCAGGAAGACTGGAGGGGGAGGTCGCTCCTGCACCTCATGTGGTCGCAGAGGGCACACTGTGGACCGGTGCTGGGGAGACTCCCCTAGGAGTCCAGACGGCAGGCAGAGCGCTCCTTTGACACCTCAGGTGAGTCAGCACCAGCCTCACCCAGAGCCCCCTGTATGTCACATGTATGTGTCAGTGTCTTTTCCTTGTTTCTCCCCTCACTCCCGGTTTAAGGCGCTAGTCGATTCAGGCGCAGCAGGGAGTTTTATGGACCGTGGGGTCGCGGCTAAGTTAGGGATTCCCCTGGTCCAGTTGGACCAACCCTTCCCCGTGCACGCCCTAGACAGTCGACCACTAGGGTCAGGGCTGGTCAGGGAGGTCACTGTACCTCTGGTCATGGTAATGCGGGGGGGTCATGAGGAGCGGATTAGTCTTTTCCTCATCGATTCCCCAGCGTTTCCAGTGGTTCTAGGGATTCCCTGGCTAGCCACTCACAACCCTAAGATTTCGTGGGGACAGAGGGCTCTTAAGGGGTGGTCAAATGAGTGCTCGGGCAGGTGCATAGGAGTTTCCATCGGTGCGACTACGGTGGAGAGTCCAGACCAAGTCTCCACCGTGCGCATTCCCTCAGAGTATGCCGATTTGGCTATCGCCTTCAGTAAAACGAAGGCGACCCAATTACCACCTCATCGACGAGGAGGCTGTGTGATAAACCTCCAGGTGGGCGCTGCCCTTCCTCGTAGTCACGTTTATCCCCTGTCTCAGGAGGAGACAGCGGCTATGGAGACATACGTCACTGAGTCCTTGAGGCAGGGATACATTCGGCCATCTCACTCACCCGTTTCCTCGAGCTTCTTTTTCGTGAAGAAGAAGGAGGGAGGTCTGCGCCCGTGCATTGACTATAGAGGTCTAAATGCCATCACAGTGGGTTTCAGTTACCCACTACCTCTCATCGCCTCGGCGATGGAGTCATTTCACGGGGCGCGCTTCTTCACGAAATTGGATCTCAGGAGCGCATATAATCTGGTGCGTATCCGAGGGGGGGACGAGTGGAAAACTGCATTTAGTACCACATCTGGCCATTATGAGTACCTCGTCATGCCGTATGGGTTAAAGAATGCTCCCGCAGTCTTTCAATCCTTTGTGGACGAGATTCTCCGGGACCTGCTCGGTCAGGGTGTAGTGGTGTACATCGATGACATTCTGGTCTACTCCGCTACACGCGCCGAGCATGTGTCTCTGGGGCGTAAAGTGCTTGGGCGACTGGTGGAGCATGACCTATACGTCAAGGCGGAGAAATGTGAGTTTTCCAAACCAGCCGTCTCTTTCTTGAGGTATCGCATTTCCTCATCAGGGGTAGTGATGGAATGTGACCGCGTCTCAGCCGTGCGTAATTGGCCGACTCCCACCACGGTGAAGGAGGTGCAGCGGTTTTTGGGATTTGCCAATTACTACCGGAGGTTTATCCGGGGCTTTGGGCAGGTGGCGGCTCCCATTACCTCACTGTTGAAGGGGGGCCCGGTGCGGTTGCAGTGGTCCGCGGAGGCGGACAGGGCCTTTAGTCGTCTGAAGGTTTTGTTCACCGACGCTCCGGTGCTGGCGCACCCGGACCCCTCTTTGCCCTTCATAGTGGAGGTGGACGCGTCCGAGGCTGGGGTAGGAGCCGTGCTGTCCCAGCGCTCGGGCGCCCCCCCCAAGCTCTGCCCCTGCGCCTTCTTCTCTAGGAAGTTGAGTCCGGCGGAGCGTAACTATGATGTGGGGGACAGGGAGCTGTTGGCTGTGGTCAGAGCCCTGAAGGTGTGGAGACATTGGCTTGAGGGGGCGCGTCACCCTTTTCTCATCTGGACTGACCACCGCAATCTGGAGTACATCCGGGCGGCGAGGAGACTGAACCCGCGTCAAGCCAGGTGGGCGATGTTCTTTACGAGATTTCGGTTTAACATCTCGTATAGCCCAGGTTCCCGGAACACTAAGGCCGACACACTGTCTCGTCTCCATGACGCCGAGGAACGGTCCACCGATCCCACGCCCATACTTCCAGCCTCCTGCCTGGTGGCACCGGTGGTCTGGGAGGTGGACGCGGACATCGAGCGGGCGTTACGGACGGAGCCTACTCCTCCGCAGTGTCCAGTGGGTCGTAAGTACGTTTCGCTCGGTGTTCGCGATCGGCTGATTCGGTGGGCTCACACGCCGCCCTCCTCGGGTCACCCAGGGGTTGAGCGGACAGTGCGTGGTCTTAGTGGGAGATACTGGTGGCCCACCTTGGTGAGGGACGTGAGGCACTATGTCTCCTCCTGTTTGGTGTGCGCTCAGAGTAAGGCTCCCAGGCACCTGCCTAGAGGGAAATTACAACCCCTCCCGGTTCCACAACGACCATGGTCCCACCTGGCGGTGGATTTCTTGACCGATCTCCCGCCGTCTCAGGGCAACACTACGATCCTGGTCGTTGTGGACCGGTTTTCTAAGTCCTGCCATCTGATTCCGTTACCCGGTCTTCCTACGGCCCTGCAGACCGCGGAAGCCTTATTCACCCACGTCTTCCGGCACTACAGGGTGCCCGAGGATATCGTCTCAGATCGAGGCCCCCAGTTCACGTCCCGAGTGTGGCGGGCGTTTATGGAGCGACTGGGGGTTTCGGTCAGTCTGACCTCGGGGTTTCACCCCGAAAGTAATGGGCAGGTGGAAAGGGTAAACCAGGAGGTGGGCAGGTTCCTGCGGTCCTACTGCCAGGACCGGCCAGGGGAGTGGGCAAGGTTCGTGCCATGGGCCGAAATGGCTCAGAACTCTTTGCCCCACTCCTCCACCAACATGTCACCATTCCAATGTGTGTTGGGTTATCAGCCGGTCCTGGGGCCATGGCATCAGAGCCAGACGGAGGCCCCTGCGGTGGAGGAATGGGTGCAGCGCTCAAGGGAGACCTGGAACGCTGTGCAGGAATCCCTGGAACGAGCCAGGGAGCGACAAAAAGCGAGCGCTGACCGGCACCGCAGCGAGGCCCCCGTGTTCACCCCAGGGGAGAGAGTCTGGCTCTCGACCCGGAACCTGCCCCTCCGCCTGCCCTGCCGGAAGCTGGGTCCGCGGTTTGTGGGGCCATTTAAAGTCCTGAGGAGAATAAACGAGGTGTGTTACAGATTACAACTTCCTTCTTATTATCGTATTAACCCCCCGTTTCATGTGTCTCTCCTCGGGCCGGTGGTAGCTGGTCCGCTGCAGGAAAATGAGGTACGGGAGGTCCCTCCACCCCCCCTGGACATCGGGGGGCCCCCGGCGTACACAGTCCGGTCCATCTTGGACTCCAGACGCCGGGCGAGGGGCCTGCAGTACCTCGTGGACTGGGAGGGGTACGGCCCGGAGGAGAGGTGCTGGGTACCGGTGGAGGACATACTGGACCCAGCGCTCATCCGGGAGTTCCACAGCCTCCATCCGGATCGCCCTGCGCCTCGCCCTCCGGGGCGTCCTCGAGGCCGGCGACGGCGCGCTGCGGGAGCCACACGTCAGGGGGGCGTACTGTCACGACAGTGACGGATGGTGGCGCCCTTCCTCGGCCGGGCAGAGCTCGGCGGTCGTCGTCGCCGACCTACTAGCTGCCATCGATCCCTTTTTGTTTCACTTTCGTTTGGTTAGGTCTAGGTAGGCACGCACCTGTTTTGGGTTAGTCATTAGTAAGGGGGGGTTATTTAGGTTAGCGTAGGATGTATGTGGATGTACGTGTTTGTGTTGCTTGTCCGGGTTTTTTGTGTGCGAAAAGAACGTGTACTAAGTTTTCCTTCTGCCAGTGGTTTATTTTATTTGTGTACACCATCGCAGAATATTTAAGGGCTGCGCCCCTATACTTTGACGACCACATCCAGTTACTTCAAATAAAGAAGTGTGGTCACGAACTCTCTGTCTCCTGCGCCTGACTCTACCTCTCCTGTTGTTCTTCGAGCCAGCCCGTGACAGCACTTTTCTCAGCAAAGTATGTTCATCTCTAGGAGACAGAGCGCATTTCCTTCCTGAGCGCTATGACGGCTGCGTGGTCCCATGGTGTTTACACTTGTATACTATTATTTGTACAGATGAATGTGGTACCTTCAGGCATTTGGAAATTGCTCCCAAGGATGAACCAGACTTGTGGAAGTCTAAATTTATTTTTCTGAGGTCTTGGCTGATTTCTTATGATTTTCTCATGATGTCAAGCAAAGAGGCACTGAGTTTGAAGGTAGGTCTTGAAATACATCCACAGGTACACCTCCAATTGACTCAAATTATGACAATTAGCCTATCATAAGCTTCTAAAGCCATGACATCATTTTCTGGAATTTTCCAAGCTGTTTAAAGGCACAGTCAACTTAGTGTATGTAAACTTCTGACCCACTGGAATTGTGATACAGTGAATTATAAGTGAAATAATCTGTCCGTAAACAATTGTTGGAAAAATTACTTGTCAAAACTATAGTTTGTTAACAAGAAATGTGTGGAGTGGTTGAAAAACGAGTTTTAATGACTCCAACCTAAGTGTATATAAACTTCCGACTTCAACTGTATATATATATATATATATATATTTACATTTACATTTTAGTCATTTAGCAGACGCACTTATCCAGAGCGACTTACAGTAGTGAATGCATACATTTCATACAATTCCATGCATTTAAAAAAAATATATATATATATTATTTAGTCGTTGTACACATTGGGTTACTCTTTTTTACACATTTCATAAATCATGTCATGTGAATAGAGTGCCTTTGGAAAGTATTCAGACCCTTTGACTTTTTCCACATTTTGTTACGTTACAGCCTTTATTCTAAAATGGATTCAATAAAACTATTTCCTCAGCAATCTACACACAATAGCCCATAATGACAAAGTGATAACAGTTTTTAGAAATGTATTAAAAACAAAAAACATATTTACCTTATTTACATAAGTATTCAGACCCTTTGCTATGAGACTCGAAATTGAGCTCGGGTGCATCCTTTTTCCATTGATCATCCTTGAGATGTTTCTACAATTTGATTGGAGTCCAACTGTGGTAAATTAAATTGATTGGACATGATTTGGAAAGGCACATATCTGTCTATATAAGGTCCCACAGTTGACAGTGCATGTCAGAGCAAAAACCAAGCCATGAGGTCGAAGCAATTGTCTGTAGAGCTCCAAGACTGGATTGTGGTACAAAACATTTCTGCAGCATTGAAAGTCTCCAAGAACAGAGTGGCCTTCATTATTCTTAAATGGAAGAAGTTTGGAACCACCAAGACTCTTCCTAGAGCTGGCCACCTGGCCAAACTGAGCAATTGGGGGAGGAGACCCTTGGTCAGGGAGGTGACCAAGAATCCGATGGTCACTCTGACAGAGCTCAAGAGTTCCTCTGTGGAGATGGGAGAACCTTCCAGAAGGACAACCATCTCTGCAGCACTCTACCAATCAAGCCTTTATGGTAGAATGGCCAGACGGAAGCTACTCCTCAGTAAAAGGCACATGACTGCCTGCTTGGAGTTTGCCAAAAGGCACCTAAAGGACTCTCAGACCATGAAAAACAAGATTCTCTGGTCTGATGAAACCAAGATTGAACTCCTTGGCCTGAATGCCAAGCGTCATGTCTGGAGGAAACCTGGCACCATCCCTATGGTGAAGCATGGTGGTGGCAGCATCATGCTGTGGGGATGTTTTTCAGCGGCAGGGACTGGGAGACTAGTCAGGATCGAGGGAAAGAAGAACGGAGCAAAGTACAGAGATCCTTGATGAAAACCTGCTCCAGAGCGCTGAGGACCTCAGACTGGGGCAAAGGTTTACCTTCCAACAGGACAATGACCCTAAGCACACAGCCAAGACAATGCAGGAGTGGCTTTGGGACAAGTCTCTGAATGTCCTTCAGTGGCCCAGCCAGAGCCCGGACTTGAACCTGTTCGAACGTCTCTGGAGAGACCTGAAAATAGCTGTGCAGCGACGCTCCCCATCCAACCTGACGGAGCTTGAGAGGATCTGCAGAGAAGAATGGGAGAAACTCCCCAAATACAGGTGTGCCAAGCTTGTAGCGTCATACCCAAGAAGACGAGGCTGTAATTGCTGCCAAATGTGCTTCAACAAAGTACTGGGTAAAGGGTCTGAATACTTATGTAAATGTGATATTTAAGTTTTGTATTTTTTATAAATTAGCAAAAAAATCTAAAAACTGTTTTTGCTTTGTCATTATGAGCTATTGTGTGTAGATTGATGTGGGGGGGAAATATTTAATACATTTTAGAATAAGGCTGTAATGTAACAAAATGTGGAAAAAGTCAAGGGGTCTGAATACTTCCCGAAGGCACTGTACATATTTAAATGATCAGATCTTAAAAAAAAATATATATATATATATATATATAGATTGTCCGGACCAATATACAGTACATGCAGTATAAACTAATCTAATGTAAGAAAGAGTTTTCTCTCTTTCTCAGATCATAAACAAGTTCAGATCTTTATCATTTTTTGTTATATAGATTTTCTGGATACACTGAATGTACAAAACAGTATGAACACTTTCCATGACATAGACCAGGTGAATCCAGGTGAAAGCTATGATCCCTTATTGATGTCACTTGTTATAATCCACTTCAATGAGTGTAGATAAAGGGGAGGAGGACAGGTTAAAGAATAATTTTTAAGCCTTGAAACAATTGAGACATGGATTGTGTATGTGTGCCATTCAGCAGAATGGAGAGTGAGTCATTTTACAGCGTTTTTTTTCTCTTTTCTCAGATTTTAAATCTTAATAATTGTCTGGACCAATATATAAAAACAATATATTAAGAAATCCACACACACGCACACCGAGCCCTTTTACACCACCACCAGCTACTGTGCCCATAATTCTGTTTGTGAAAATAGCTCAAATATTTCTGACACACCCTGAACCTATAACGCTAACGTCAACGCTAAGATTTATCATTGTGATAGGTAAACTGCTGGACCAATCACAGACCAGCCTGTCGTGACCAAGGAGGATGATGTCATTCTCCAAGCAAATTTCAAGCATTTTTGGAAATAGTTTGTTGGGGTTTTACGGAGAGGTCTAATTTATGCTCTGGACACAACTACAAGTAAAGGACAACATTATTTGGGTATGAACTTTTAAAAAAAATGTTATTTTCACTAGACAATTGCTTCAAGAAAATCACTGCAGTTTTAGAATGAGGCGTATATGTGCAGCATATGTGGCAAACATTGTAGTATGCAGCTCTGTACTAGGCCTAGTACTGAAGCCTCACCCATTGTGGTCATTGATTATCTCTGGAAAGGCCTTTCTTCAGGGTCTGGATGTTGGATCGCTTTCCTCAGCCTGAAATGACTTTCTCTCCACGGTCCTCCTCTGTCGTATCCTAATTGCCTGAGAAGTGCAGAGTCAGTAGCAAAACAAACCGAACCTTCAGGAGGAGGAGATAAAAAAAAAAGTGCCCCAGAGAAAAACATTACTGGGCTTTACACCAAACCTGGACCACAGCTCTTTAGGCTAATCATTATAACCATGCACTTTTGCTCATAATCATTTTGAATCTCAGGGAACAAAAGCCTTGCTAGCACAGAGCAAGGAGGTCTTGTTGTGATATGTCTAGTGGGAAAGGACCCCTACTAGATTGTTCCTCTTTCTTTTAATCTGGCTCAGGATCTACTCTGAACTTTCTATGCTTCAGAGCACCAGCCACTGGGTTCCCTATTGACTACAATAAAAACCGAATGAGGAGAGGATATGGAAGTAATTACTGCTCCCCATCTTACCGTCAGGGAGCTTTGAAGGGTGTTATCAACAACAGAGTGAGGGTCAGCAGGTTTCAGATATTATCCCTTCTAGAACTATACCGACTGTCTTGGCCAAGCCATATTGTATGTCTGCATCACTCTTCTTGACACATAACCATAGATTTATAGCCTATAGTGCTGAGCGATTAACCATATATATATATATATATATATTTTTTTTTTTACAATTGTATTATTATCAAACAACTAATTGTCCGAAGTTGGTTAAATTATTTGAAATCCTTTTTTTTTTGTGAGCTCAACATGCCGTTTCTCTAGAGAGAAATCATAGCAAGCACAAGAGACAAATAATAATCTAAAATAAATTGTGGGACACTGTAGGGAGTTTTAGTTTTCAATGGGCAAATATTCAAACCAGTACAGGGCAGAAAATGAGGCAATTAACTACAATGTGCCTATTCTTCCCGGCCCAGCACACATGAGAGAGGAATGTACACAGCACAGTGACAAGAGGGATAGAGACAGTTTGTAAGGTAGTCCTACCCGAAGTATGCCTTATCTACAGTACCAGGACACACTGACTCATTCGCGGGTTTTTCTTTATTTTTTACTATTTTCTACATTGTAGAATAATAGTGAAGACATCAAAACTATGAAATAACACATATGGAATCATGTAGTAAACAAAAAGGTGTTAATACAAATCTAAATATATTTTAGATTTTAGATTGTTCAAAGTAGCCACCCTTTGCCTTTATGACAGCTTTGCACACTCTTGGCATTCTCTTAACCAGCTTTACGAGGTAGTCACCTACTTTGAAGAATCTAAAATGTAAAATATATTTTGATTTATTTAACACTTTTTTGGTTGCTACATGATTCCATTTATGATATTTCATAGTGAAGACAGTTTTGATGTCTTCACTATTATTCTACAATATAGAAATGAGTAAACATAAAGAAAAACCCTTGAATGAGTAGGTTTGTCCAAACGTTTGACTGGTACTGTACTTTGAAGAACTACTAAAATAGGGATTTTGTCAGACAGCTCTGCAGCGTTGGCAGCTGTGGCAACCCTTTTCGCTAGCCAAGGGTAGCTTGGCCCGTTGGATAACACAGATATAACATTAGATGATTGTGTGTCTGTCTGGCTGCTACTGCCTGAGCAGAGATGAAATGCTGACTTTAAGAAATGAAATAATGAAGTAATATACACATCTGAAATACTTCATTTAAGTAAAGTAATGTGAATAAATGATGGTAAATAAGTGATTAGTATTAATGTCACTACCATCATGGGGCTCTTATGAATTGCTTTATTCTGTGTCGTTAGAGACAATGGAATGCTTTTAATGTTTTGGCAATTGAATGTTCTCAATATTTGGCTTTGGAATTTTTATTAAAAAGCTCTGAAATCATTCCATGGTCATATTGCATATAATGCGTTGAATGATGAATTTAATGTAATTTTTAAAATCAAAAACCAAAATCTAAAAACCGTGATTTAAAAAAAAAAAACATACCGAAACCGAACCCACCTCAAAAAACACTAATCGCTAAGCAGTAATAGCCTAGTCTACACAATGAAGACAGCCCTTGTCTCAAAATAATGCCTAAAAATAATTTGTTTAAGGATCTCTAAAACTGGAAACACTTATCTCCCTCACTAGCTTTAAGCACCAGCTGTCAGAGCAGCTCACAGATTACTGCACCTGTACATAGCCCATCTATAATTTAGCCCAAACAACTACCTCTTCCCCTACTGTATTTATTTATTTATTTATTTTGCTCCTTTGCACCCCATTATTTCTATTTCTACTTTGCACTTTCTTCCACTGCAAATCTACCATTCCAGTGTTTTACTTGCTATATTGTATTTACTTTGCCACCATGGCCTATGTATTGCCTTTACATCCCTTATCTCACCTCATTTGCTCACATTGTATATAGACTTATTTTTCTACTATATTATTGACTGTATGTTTGTTTTACTCCATGTGTAACTCTGTGTTGTTGTATGTTGTCGAACTGCTTGCTTTATCTTGGCCAGGTCACAATTGTAAATGAGAACTTGTTCTCAACTTGCCTACCTGGTTAAATAAAAGGTGAAATAAAAAGGGTTTTTCTTTATTTTTACTATTTTCTACAGTGTAGAATAATAGTGAAGACATCACAACTATGAAATAACACATATGGAATCATGTAGTAAACAAAAAGGTGTTAATACAAATCTAAATATATTTTAGATTTTAGATTGTTCAAAGTAGCCACCCTTTGCCTTTATGACAGCTTTGCACACTCTTGGCATTCTCTTAACCAGCTTTACGAGGTAGTCACCTACTTTGAAGAATCTAAAATGTAAAATATATTTTGATTTATTTAACACTTTTTTGGTTGCTACATGATTCCATTTATGATATTTCATAGTGAAGACAGTTTTGATGTCTTCACTATTATTCTACAATATAGAAATGAGTAAACATAAAGAAAAACCCTTGAATGAGTAGGTTTGTCCAAACGTTTGACTGGTACTGTACTTTGAAGAACTACTAAAATAGGGATTTTGTCAGACAGCTCTGCAGCGTTGGCAGCTGTGGCAACCCTTTTCGCTAGCCAAGGGTAGCTTGGCCCGTTGGATAACACAGATATAACATTAGATGATTGTGTGTCTGTCTGGCTGCTACTGCCTGAGCAGAGATGAAATGCTGACTTTAAGAAATGAAATAATGAAGTAATATACACATCTGAAATACTTCATTTAAGTAAAGTAATGTGAATAAATGATGGTAAATAAGTGATTAGTATTAATGTCACTACCATCATGGGGCTCTTATGAATTGCTTTATTCTGTGTCGTTAGAGACAATGGAATGCTTTTAATGTTTTGGCAATTGAATGTTCTCAATATTTGGCTTTGGAATTTTTATTAAAAAGCTCTGAAATCATTCCATGGTCATATTGCATATAATGCGTTGAATGATGAATTTAATGTAATTTTTAAAATCAAAAACCAAAATCTAAAAACCGTGATTTAAAAAAAAAAAACATACCGAAACCGAACCCACCTCAAAAAACACTAATCGCTAAGCAGTAATAGCCTAGTCTACACAATGAAGACAGCCCTTGTCTCAAAATAATGCCTAAAAATAATTTGTTTAAGGATCTCTAAAACTGGAAACACTTATCTCCCTCACTAGCTTTAAGCACCAGCTGTCAGAGCAGCTCACAGATTACTGCACCTGTACATAGCCCATCTATAATTTAGCCCAAACAACTACCTCTTCCCCTACTGTATTTATTTATTTATTTATTTTGCTCCTTTGCACCCCATTATTTCTATTTCTACTTTGCACTTTCTTCCACTGCAAATCTACCATTCCAGTGTTTTACTTGCTATATTGTATTTACTTCGCCACCATGGCCTATTTATTGCCTTTACATCCCTTATCTCACCTCATTTGCTCACATTGTATATAGACTTATTTTTCTACTATATTATTGACTGTATGTTTGTTTTTACTCCATGTGTAACTCTGTGTTGTTGTATGTTGTCGAACTGCTTGCTTTATCTTGGCCAGGTCACAATTGTAAATGAGAACTTGTTCTCAACTTGCCTTTCTGGTTAAATAAAGGTGAAATAAATAAATGTGACGCAGATATAATCTTACAGCTGTGTAAAATAAATGTATTTGTCCATCGTTCTTGGAGATGCTTATAACACCTCAGAATTAATTAATTTAGCACCCAAAAGGTATTTTTATCAACATATTTAAACTAATGCTCGCAATTATAAGACTGTTACTGACGATGTCGAATGCTTGAATGCAAAATATTATGCTTCTTTGAGAAAATATACAGCTTGGATTGGATAGGATTGGATATGATCAAGAAAGTGGAGCGAATAGCACTCTGAAAACCTGAAAGTTTATGTTCAAAGAACTCACCCTGAATGAAAAGAGTACTGGAATGCTAAGTAGTATCAGATATGCATCAGAATATGTACAGACCTTCCCTACACTGGCAGAGAACCAACAAAAGAGAGATCTTGTGTGCCTAACTATTCTAAACAGTGTCATAGTTGTAATGACCCAGGTATCTGTTTTTTCTCTGTTACAAAAATAAGCTGTACTGCTCAAATACGCATAAACTCTGAGATCTAATCTGTAAGGTTATCGTATTACTCAGAAGATATACATGTATTGCCATAAAAAAATGTAAACATCGTTCCATCAATTAACAACATAGATTAATTAGATAATTACAACCTATGGACAACACACCATTCAGAGATTCATGCATTTTTGTTACGGCAAAGGAAGTATAAGTAATACAGTTCACTCGATGATGAAAGTTGTAAACTGAAAGGTACACTAGGACATTATCTCCCAAAACACTGCCAACCGCAGTAAATTATCCGTGTCCTAATTGATTTCTTTCTTCAGATAATGATCAGGGGAGTCTTCTATTAGACTCACTTGACCTCCCTACAGATTCAAAACAAAGTATCCATGTAACCATACTAACATCAATTCGATTCCTTGAAAAGTTATTCTCATGTCCTGAGTAGACATCCTTGCATTGGCAGAATAAATAAAGAATAACATTACTGGAAGTGAGAGGATTTTAAAAAAAATAATGCTGGACAATGCATTCATCAACGATTAAATCCTTTCACGGTTTCCATGACAATGTGGAGGGGAAGTTTTAAGAATGCGGAAAATGACGTAGTAGCTAACGTAGTAGTAGCTAACGTAGTAGCATAACTAATCTATAAATAGCCCAAAAAACTACCTCTTCCCCTACTGTATTTATTTATTTTGCTCCTTTGCACCCCAGTATTTCTACTTTGCACACTCATCTACTGTCAAATCTACCATTCCAGTGTTTTAATTGCTATATTGTATTTACTTCGCCACCATGGCCTATTTATTGCCTTTACCTCCCTTATCTCACCTCATTTGCTCACATTGTATATAGACTTATTTTTCTACTGTATTATTGACTGTATGTTTGTTTTACTCCATGTGTAACTCTGTGTTGTTGTATGTGTCGCACTGCTTTGCTTTATCTTGGTCAGGTCGCAGTTGTAAATGAGAACTTGTTCTCAAGTAGCCTACCTGGTTAAATAAAGGTGAAATATATTTTTTTTTAAATAAGGCCAGTATAATGCAGTCATGGACATGACAAAACATGTCATTACAGCTGATGTCAACGTATTAATGACTTACAACGCCATGATGAACCTCTGTTTAGCTGTGTTAGTTGCCTGGCAACATAATGGAGTCACTTCATGACTGCGTACATCGGTTGTCGTCAGCTGTCATAACTGTTTATTACTTTATTATGTCTGCTTTTCAGACATAGAAATAGAATTATCCCAATTCCTTTCCAATTACCATTCATGTCGGAAATAGAGAACACTCTACTCAAATTCTATTCCAAATTCAATAAGGAATTTACAGTATGCAGTATGGAAAAGCGAAGACCGTTGGACTATGACTATTTAAACATTAATATTTGCTGGATGCCATTGACAATCATTCCTTATTGGTTTTCTAACCAATTTCAGAACATGTCAAGCATTTCTATTCTGTGTGGGTGGCTTTATTGGAAAACACCTGTTGAAAAATGCCAGCACTAAAATAACTAATATATATACATATATTTGCTTCTGCTCCTCCGAGATGTTTCATTACATCCAGATTACTTTTTCCATTCTCTTGTCTGAATTAGAAATAAGAACAGCGAGTTGTCAGGTTAACTAATACAAACAGATCATTTTTTGGAACCCCACTAAATATTCCTACTCCGAGAGCCTCGAGTCAGACTTGGCGAAGGGAGATAACATGAATTGTTCATCTGGTACTTGCAATACAATCACTTCTTTCATCTACTGTGTTCTCTCAATTGTTTCATATTCTAAATCAGAGCTGATACTTTGGGACCGGTTTCAATATTATACTGTGGGCTGTCACTACCGATGAATTCATCAAATACTCTCAAGCTATGTAGAGAGTTTTTACTATGCAAGTTCGGACATAGTCCCCTCCCCGAGCCTGCTGAAGCGAAGGAGAAAATAGTTAGCACTTGTTAAATACTTCAACCAGTGCTGATGTCCTCATCTGATACCTTTTTCAAAGAAAATGTCTTACTAATGATACTATGTTGATTTGTGTTGTAAACACTCCCAACACCATACTAGATGGATGATTATGAAATATAATTGGGGCCATCATTTTGGCTGATACTGGCTGATACTGGCTGAGACTGGCTGAGACTGGCTGAGACTGGCTGATACTGGCTGATACTGGCTGATAATGGCTGAGACTGGCTGAGACTGGCTGATACTGGCTGATACTGGCTGATACTGGTTGAGACTGGCTGATACTGGCTGATACTGGCTGAGACTGGCTGATACTGGCTGATACTGGCTGATACTGGCTGAGACTGGCTGATACTGGCTGATACTGGCTGAGACTGGCTGATACTGGCTGATACTGGCTGAGACTGGCTGAGACTGGCTGATACTGGCTGATACTGGCTGATACTGGCTGAGACTGGCTGATACTGGCTGATACTGGCTGATACTGGCTGAGACTGGCTGATACTGGCTGAGACTGGCTGAGACTGGCTGATACTGGCTGAGACTGGCTGATACTGGCTGAGACTGGCTGATACTGGCTGATACTGGCTGAGACTGGCTGATACTGGCTGATACTGGCTGAGACTGGCTGATACTGGCTGAGACTGGTCAACCACTGTGGTCATTTTTCTCTATTATTGAATGATAAACACTCAACACCAGTATGAGAATTGCTCATAAATCCCACGGAATAAGCTGTGATAAATTATTTGACAGCAGTCACACTTCCTCTACAAAACACAAGTCAATGAAGATACTTCTCTCTCTTTTACCCAGATTGCTCATGTTGAGTCGCTCGTCAAAGTAAAAACAGCTTTCCAGATTTCTCCTCCAGTTTGCAGGGAAGGAAGCTGGGGCAGTGTTTCTCTTTATGGTAAATGATACAACTTTCGTAATGGGAATAAGGGCAGGGGATTTGTGTCACGGTTCCCTTCCTATTCGCCCAGGCCAAAGGCAGGCCTTTAGCCCAAGAGAAGACTCCAGCCTGGGCTCTCTCAGCCTGCTCATATTGACGAAGGTGAAAACCTTCCCCATACTTAATAAAAGAGCTTTCCTGTGCTGTTTGGGCACTGAGCCATGTCTGCTCTCCTCTTAACACATCATCAACAACAAGGGACAGCTAGAACTCTCCCTCTAACACATCAACAACAAGAGACAGCTAGGAATCTCCCTCTTAACACATCAACAACAAGAGACAGCTTGGACTCTCCCTCTTAACACATCAACAACAAGAGACAGCTAGGACTCTCCCTCTTAACACATCAACAACAAGAGACAGCTAGGAATCTCCCTCTTAACACATCAACAACAAGAGACAGCTAGGACTCTCCCTCTTAACACATCAACAACAAGAGACAGCTAGGACTCTCCCTCTTAACACATCAACAACAAGAGACAGCTAGGACTCTCCCTCTTAACACATCAACAACAAGAGACAGTTAGGACTCTCCCTCTTAACACATCGACAACAAGAGACAGCTAGAACTCTCCCTCTTAACACATCAACAACAAGAGACAGCTAGAACTCTCCCTCTTAACACATCAACAACAAGAGACAGCTAGGACTCTCCCTCTTAACACATCGACAACAAGAGACAGCTAGAACTCTCCCTCTTAACACATCAACAACAAGAGACAGCTAGAACTCTCCCTCTTAACACATCAACAACAAGAGACAGCTAGGACTCTCCCTCTTAACACATCAACAACAAGAGACAGCTAGGACTCTCCCTCTTAACACATCAACAACAAGAGTGCTAGGATCGGAAGGTCCTAGAAAGGTAGTTAGTATGAGTCCTAGCTCGGGGGATCCTGAAAGGTCATCAGTGTGAGTCTTTGAGTCTGTGTCTGTTTAGCATCCTGACTAATGGAATATTTTGGAATCGACTGATGCAGCGGGCCAAAGGAAGACGACACAGACAAAGAGGACAATGGGTAGTTCCAATGACGATATGCCCTTCCAAAACACAGGGAAATACTTAGAGCAACACTCCCCATATGGATTCCATGGTGAATCGGGGGTCCGATTATTTCATGGGTTTACATTTACGTTGAAATTAACTCGCAAATGAGGCGCAATGGTGAGTCATTGTTAGTCAGCGGATACCGTGAATGGTAACCATAAACACAGTCCCTCTGTTTGGGCTGAGACACTGTGCTCCTTTATCAATGCTCAACAATGACAACGTAGCATCTCAATTTAGGATACTCCTGCTAAGACACGCATATTGACTTCCTGCCATAAACAAATAGACATATTTCTGGTAACGATTAAAGATATTTATACGAATCAAAACGGCAACCTAGAAATAATGTTTTTTTTCTGCATTCTTTTAAGACAAGTTGCGACCTATGTTTGGGTTTCTGGTTTGCAGCACTCAGCCCTGTTTCTTGAGACCAGGCGGGGGAATTTACCCTAAGATTTGAAGCATCACCATGGTGACCTTTCATTGGTAGAGCCTGGCATGGGGGCACTAGCCCCTCCTCTGGCTCCGGGCGCGTCCTGATTGGAGCACATTACACCAACAGGCAGAACAAATCTTGTCTCCAAGTGACCAGGGATAATAGCAATTCACATTGTTTTAAGAAGGTCATACCAATGATCATTTTGCTATTTGATATCGAATTTTAAGACCCCTTGAAGCATAAAAACGGTCATGTTTGGCCTTACCGCTGTTAGCCCATACAAATACATTAAATAACAGATTCACTACATGGAACAACAGATAGTCTCCCCCCCAAAAAAAATCTAAAGGAAGTTTGTTTTTTTACATATATTTAACCCCTTATTTTTGACACTAAACAGTCTCTATATATACTTCCATTCTATCACTCCCCCTCCAACCTCCAACATGAGTATATCACTTCCCCTTCAGCCTCCAACATGAGGATATCCCTCCCCTCCAACCTCCAACATGAGGATATCACTGTTAGTCAGTGGATGGTGGAGAACTGCTAAAGGAAGGGGCTCGAGGTGGAGGACTGCTAAAGGAAGTGGCCCGAGGTGTAGAACTGCTAAAGGAAGTGGACCGAGGTGGAGAACTGCTAAAGGAAGTGGTTTGAGGTGGAGAACTGCTAAAGGAAGTGGCCCGAGGTGGAGAACTGCTAAAGGAAGTGGTTTGAGGTGGAGAATTGGTAAAGGAAGTGGCCCGAGGTGGAGAACTGCTAAAGGAAGTGGCCCGAGGTGGAGAACTGCTAAAGGAAGTGGTTTGAGGTGGAGAATTGGTAAAGGAAGTGGCCCGAGGTGGAGAACTGCTAAAGGAAGTGGCCCAAGGTGGATAACTGGTAAAGGAAGTGGTCTGAGGTGGAGAACAGCTAAAGCAAGTGGTTTGAGGTGGAGAACTGGTAAAGGAAGTGGTCCGAGTTAGAGAACAGCACACCTGGTCCGCCGCCAAAACAAGCAATAGGAATGTCCAGCTAATTCGACCAGTCTGCTAAGATTCCCTCCTTATTTTCCCGAAGTTCAATAGAGAAAAAAACTGTTCTCTGTAATTGGACAATGCAGTGAAGAATAATTTATAAAAGCTATCAAATGAAGAGTCAGTAAGTACTTCACGTTGTAAACATAGCAGGGATGGTGGCTCACCTGCGAGGTGGAGTGGACTATTAAAACGCCCTATTAAGTGACTTTAGTGTAATGGAACTCCTGAGGTGTCTGAATTATTTCAAACTTAGAAGAAAAAAAAGGGAAAACATAGCTTCAGAGAGTCTTGTAAGTCGGGCCAACTATTGACAGCAATGATGTGATCTGACAAAATCCTCAATTTTGCTACTTTTCCAAGTGGGAGAAAGCTGAAGAGCTAAAGTATAATACAATCTTTGGAAGGCTCAACCATTATGGTGAATCTAATTGAGGGAGAAAACACCAAAAAGTCTCTTTGTCAAGTCAAGTCAAGAATCACCACAGGCAGCTTAGCAGCACCACTTCCCTCAGTTTACCACTAGCACATATTCAAGTAAAGTCATTTAACTAAACACTCAGGTCCTATACTTAAAGTCACCTCCATATGCGTTTACTGAACACATAATATGACCTATCCGTCATCGTGCAGGCCCCACAGGTGCAATTCTCTGACAGAATTATGTCTCAGTTTAGTATCAACTGTATCTGTGCAGGCCACCAATGGCAGCCAATGACAAGTAGTTCATATTACTAAGTTCATAATTCACAAGAAGGCCAGAGAACAAAACAAAGGCAGAGAAAACTGCAGCTTTTGGAAAACCTTCTGGAAACATTGCTAGACACAAACATGCTTTGCTGGATAGTTCTGAGGCGATTGGTAATAACATTGTAATAACAACACACTTAACATGTCTCCTTTCATTTGTTGATAACAGTTTATTTGTTTTACTTCTATTCAAATATGGTTTGTAACACCCACAAACTTTGTTTACATAACCATTTGTTCTTCAACCTAACATTTCCAAACACCACTGACAAGTCCTTACATGAAGCAGGTACCGTCTAGCTGCGTATATAGTTGAGAGTATTGAACTCTTCATCTGGAACTAGTATAACTGTGTCTACAGCGTTGCAGGTGCTGAAGTAGAGAGCTGCTTTCCCTCCAAAACGTTTATTTTGATAATGTAGACATCAACCACGACAAGCCACAAGGGAAAAAGTGATGCAGAGGTTGCCACCCAAAGAAATTCTAGTGTTTTCCCCTCACCAAATTGCAACCTGAGCGTCAAATGTATGATGTCCTTCTTGGTTCATAACTTTAAGGTTCAAAATTTGAGCTTTCTAAAGAATAACATGAGGAGATAACAAATTCCGTTATCTAGGGACGAAACACTGACAATAAATAGGTGGAGTCCCTATCCAGTCTTCCTAAGGTTGGATAACTGTGATGGACTCTTTAACATATTGAAAGACGGGTGGGTGAAAAGTCCAAACGGAATCTCGTAAGCTACCATTGGACCAATGACATCAGTGAAATCTGCATCAACTTTGTAGCAGCTTAATTCTGGAGTGACCTTCTGATGCTGAGTTTTTTTTCTTTGGATTTAAATTATTATAATCATCAGCAAACGGAACTGTGGGCCACTTTTTCCATTGAGGCTAGTTTAGCTTTACAGCACTGTTCTGCAGGAGGGGGAAAAAAAAAACTTCAAGTTTATTACACCACTATGATGAAGAGAGAGAGTACGGTTCCAGGAAACACAGTGGCCATTCTTGTGAGGAGTCAATGACAAAAAAAACTAAAGATTAACTTAAGTTCTCCTGGAAAAAAAATAGAGCACTGTGATTCATACCAATTGACTATGGTCCCTTAACTCCACCTAGACTTGGCTCAATGGAATTCTGGTGGTCTAGTATGGCTCAGTCGGTATAGCATGATACTTATAAAGTCAGGGTTGTGAGCCTAGCCATCCCAAAAAATGATGCACAAATTACTGTAAGTTGATTTGGATAAAAGCCTCTGCTAAATGGTATATATTATTATTATTTATATTATAAATGGAACTGGTTAAAATGATGAATCTTGATTTGATTTAACCATATGATGAATTGATGTAAACAGACATATACCTCACATGTACAGTATAAGTCAATCTAACCTGTGGGCTCATTAGAGCTGAGTAGTAGAGTTGTATTAAACTTTGATTTGATTTTGATCTATTTTGTAAGACCTAGAGTGCTATTACAGGGTTGTTCCACAAAATGAGTGCCTTTGGCATTCCTTTGATATTTTAAGTAGAAAGTGTGCAATAATATTGCATTTTAAAAGCCTGTTATAATAAAATGAAGTGCCCTTTAATAATGACCACATGGATAATTCAATGAATCAGATTTTCTATATGAATAAAGTCTTGCTAAAGTTCCTCAAATTCTGCTTTCTGACATCCCTCTGTGACTTTTAACCCACTTAACAAGTGTTCACCATCGTTGTAAAGCCATAGTTATTTCTGAAAATTTGTATTTATTTATTAGTGATTCGTTTTAAGGTCAACCCTGCTACGTGAACTGAACTCTCGTTTTAAAATGGTGAAACTATTCCTTTTTGGAAATAGAATTCAAAAGAAACATCTTATAGTCAAATCAGAGTGTAAAAGCAGGTGAGCTAGGTCTACTCTTTTTGACAATTTTCTGGTGTTTTGTGATGGAAAATTGAGCAGGTCGAGCATAACCCGTCAACCCTGTTAACCATAGATAGACAGGTTAGAATTTTTTTGTTGTTGTTGTTTTTGTGAAACTTGCATACAATTGCCCCTCCCTGTTGCACACATCAAACTTCAATTTCCCCTGTCACAAGGGGATTCATGGCTAATTTAAGATGAAATCGTCAACCCTGTTACGGTCAACCCTTTCACGGTCAACCCTGTTACGGTCAACTCTGTTACGGTCAACCCTGTTACGGTCAACCCTGTTACGGTCAACTCTATTACGATCAACCCTGTTACGGTCAACTCTGTTACGGTCAACCCTGTACCCTGTTACGGTCAACCCTGTTACGGTCAACTCTGTTACGGTCAACCCTGTTACGGTCAACCCTTTCACGGTCAACCCTGTTACGGTCAACTCTGTTACGGTCAACCCTGTTACGGTCAACCCTTTCACGGTCAACCCTGTTACGGTCAACCCTGTTACGGTCAACCCTGTTACGGTCAACTCTGTTACGGTCAACCCTGTTACGGTCAACCCTTTCACGGTCAACCCTGTTACGGTCAACTCTGTTACGGTCAACCCTGTTACGGTCAACCCTGTTACGGTCAACTCTATTACGGTCAACCCTGTAACGGTCAACTCTGTTACGGTCAACTCTGTTACGGTCAACTCTGCTACGGTCAACCCTGTTACGATAAACTCTATTACGGTCAACCCTTTTACGGTCAACCCTGTTACGGTCAACTCTGTTACGGTCAACCCTGTTACGGTCAACCCTGTTACAGTAAACTCTATTACGGTCAACTCTGTTACGGTCAACCATGTAACGGTCAACCCTGTTACGGTCAACCCTGTTACGGTCAACTCTATTACGGTCAACTCTATTACGGTCAACTCTGTTACGGTCAACCCTGTTAGGGTCAACTCTGTTACGGTCAACCCTCCCATGGTCAACCCTGTTACGGTCAACCCTGTTACAGTCAACCCTGTTACGGTCAACTCTGTTACGGTCAACTCTGTTACGGTCAACTTTGTTACGGTCAACCCTGTTACGGTCAACTCTATTACGGTCAACTCTATTACGGTCAACTCTGTTACGGTCAACCCTGTTACGGTCAACTCTATTACGGTCAACTCTGTTACGGTCAACCCTGTAACGGTCAACTCTGTTACGGTCAACTCTGTTACGGTCAACTCTGTTACGGTCAACACTGTTACGGTCAACCCTGTCACGGTCAACTTTGTTACGGTCAACTCTGTTACGGTCAACCCTGTTACGGTCAACCCTGTTACGGTCAACCCTGTCACGGTCAACTTTGTTACGGTCAACTCTGTTACGGTCAACCCTGTTACGGTCAACTCTGTTACGGTCAACCCTGTTACGGTCAACTCTGTTACGGTCAACCCTGTTACGGTCAACTCTGTTACGGTCAACCCTGTTACGGTCAACTCTGTTACGGTCAACTTTGTTACGGTCAACTCTGTTACGGTCAACCCTGTTACGGTCAACCCTGTTACGGTCAACTCTGTTACGATCAACCCTGTTACGGTCAACCCTGTTACGGTCAACTCTGTTACGGTCAACCCTGTTACGGTCAACCCTTTCACGGTCAACCCTGTTACGGTCAACGCTGTTACGGTCAACTCTGTTACGGTCAACCCTCCCACGGTCAACCCTGTTACGGTCAACCCTGTTACGGTCAACCCTGTTACGGTCAACTCTGTTACGGTCAACTGTTACTGTTTCTTTATTTGGCACTTAATAGGCTATAGTAATTTTTTTATTTAAGGGAGGAGGCATATTTCTCAGACAGGATGCTACAAATGTCAAATGTCGTTAATCAGATCTACGGAAGAGATAAGTCACAGTTATTAATTATATAACTGTAAATGAACACACTGCAGCTCTCTGAGAAACAGAGGGATCTGATGAAGCCAGGAAGATAATAAAATACAAAGGAGGGCTGGAGGAGGGTTAGCAGGAAGGGAAGTGTTTGGCATGAATGGGATGGATCAGCCGCTTGTTGCTCTCCACCTCTCCCTCTCTCTCTCTCTTTCTCTCTCTCTCTCTCTCTCTCTCTCTCTCTCTCTCTCCCTCTCTCTCTCTCTCTCTCTCCCTTGCTCTCTCTGTCTGAGAGGTTTCTGCAGTGTAATGATTTGGCATGTGTCCATACCGCTCTGGGTTATCTTTGGACATACACGGCTAGATTTTGAGAGAATGTCTCTCTGCAGTGTTACACAGCAAGCTGCTCTGAGGAGATTGTGGGTGGACTCCAACAGGTCCAAGTATACTGTGGCACCAGGCAGGGATGCCCAGGATACCCCATCAACGTCTGTGGAAAAAGGGTAACCCGGGACAGACTATGTATCATCTCCGCAAAACAGAGACTTTTCAGGGGTTGTCTGATACTGTACAACCCAAACCCTCAAAAGAATGGGATAGAGTGAGAGGGGAAACACTGACCCTATTGAGACTTGCAGCTATTGTATTCCGATCATTGAGTTCTGATCACATCAGTGAGTCTACACCTGGATGTGTTTATTGGAAGTCAAAGTGAAGGTCAGCCAGTAAAATATTACTTGAGTAAAAGTCTAAAAGTATCAAAAGTAAAGATAATTGCTAAAATATACTTAAGTATTAAAATTATAAAAGTATAAATCATTTCAAATTCCTTATATTAAGCTAACCAGACGGCACCATTTTCGTGTTTTTTTTACGGCTAGCCAGGGGCACACTCCAACATCATTTACCAACAAAGCATTTGTGTTAAGTGTGTCCAGAGGGTCAGAGGCAGTAGAGATGACCAGGGATGTTCTCTTGATAATTGTGTGATTTGGACCATTTTACTGTCTTGCTAAGCATACAAAATACTTTTCTTTTGGTGTCAGGGAAATTGTATTGAGTAAAAAGTACATTATTTTCATTAGAAATGTATTGAAGTTAAAAGCAAAACAGACGCCACCATGTTCTTGTTTTTAAAATGTATGGAAGCCAGGGACACACTCCAACACTCAGACATTATTTACAAATGATTGGTAGTCAGGGAAAGTTTATGGAGTAAAAAGTAGAATATTGTCTTTAGAAATGTAGTGAAGTAAAAATAAAAGTTGTCAAAAATATAAATAGAGGGGGCCTCCTGCGTGGCACAAGGGTCTAAAGCACTGCATCGCACAATTGGCCCAGCGTTGTCCGGGTTAGGGGAGGGTTTGGACGGCCGGGATTTCCTTGTCCCATTGCGCTCTAGCAACTCCTTGTGGTGGGCAGGGCGCCTGCAAGCTGACTTCGGACGCCAGCTGGACGGTGTTAACTCCGACACATTGGTGCGGCTGGCTTCTGGGTTAAGCGAGCAGTGTGTCTAGAAGCAGTGTGGCTTGGCAGGGTCGTGTTTCGAAGGACGCACGGCTCTCGACCTTCGCCTCTCCTGAGTCCGTAGGGGACTTGCAGCAATGGGACAAGACCGTAACTATCAATTGGGGGAAAAAGGGGGAAAATTACAAAATAAAGAAATTGAAACAGGTAAGTAAACATACCACAAAAAACGACTTAAGTAGTACTGTAACGTATTATTACTTCAGTACTTTACACCAATGTTTAAATGTACTGTGTCCACAGCGTGTCTGGACTGCCAATTCCCTCTCTATATTAAAATGCCAGTAACCAGCTGCAATTGGTGACAAAGGGAAGAGATCGAGATGACACAACCGATGGCATTGGCAAACTACTGTATCTATCCACAAAGCTACCTAGCAAAAAGCTAAAGTGATTGCAAACGGGATAGCATTACCATTTATATAATAAAACATAAAAAACTTTCTAAATATTAGTTAACTGGCTTGCATTTTATGTAGCCAGCAAATACTTTCCCTCACAGGCTAGGAAGGCATTTACACCAACTTTATTATGAAAAGGTGCCTCTCGACCCCAAAACAGGTTTGGGGCAGAATTTTGAGTTGCCTGATTGAATCAACACTATGTTGAGATTGGAGCGCAATGCGAGCTCATCCACTTTGGGAGGGGGACAACCAGATCCAAACAATATCAGGACAAGATGCGTACAAAAATGCATCTTTTGTGCCTCCAGACCTGACATTTAAAAGAGAACTCTGTGTTCGGATGATTCAACTCGCATTATATCATGTTAGCATGTGGAAACAGTGCCAGGGAAATCAAAACAAAAGCATGGATTGCTGTCATACCTTATCCATAGACTGCTTACAGGGTAAGGAAACCAATGTGTAATTTTGGCTGAACTATCCTTTTTTTATTTTACTCTTATTAGATACAACTAGAGAACTTCAGTTTTCTGTTCACAGAGAACAGAATAACATTATAATTTGTTAATTGTTAGGTCCTTTGTGCAGTCATCGCTTGACTGAGTCAAGTGGGTGAGTCTGTGAAATCGGAAGATTTAAGGGGCACAAATACTACTAGCACTCAAATGACATACTAATCCATACTTAATTTATCTGTTTTTTTTCTGTGTCAAGAGATTTTCTGATTACTTCTGGGCAGGGCACCTGTGTTAAATTTAGATGATGAATAGACAAGGAAAGCTTTGATTAGCTTGCCCAAACAGAAGTGTGATAATTGGCTGCACAATGTTTACTCACCGTCGGAAATGACAACACCCGGATAGCTTCTTCCAACCTGAGACAAAGGAGCATAGTGTTGTGTAATTCTCTTGATTATGTCTCATTCTTATAGGAACCATCACACATATACGTTCATTTAGCATTAAATACATCCTGACAACCTGTTCCCTAATTCATTATCAGCACATGCCTTCACACATGAAGAGAGACGCCAAGCATTGGACCTTGGTGTGAGTTCATCTCATTGTGTGGTGCATTATGGGTGATAGACAATGGATGGGTGCCCGCCTATAAATATATGGGCATTTGGATTGACAAAGATTTAATGTAAAAAAAAAATAAAAAAAAACATACAGATGAGCAAGTCAAAAAGCTAAGGTTTAAAGTGTGCTTATTTTTTAGAAACAGACCTTGCCTCTCTCTAAATGGCAGGAAGCAGATTCTACAGTCAATTTTCCTGCCAGTTCTTGACTATGATGAAACCATTTACCAGAAGGAAGCAACCATGCCGTAATAAAGCAATATATACAGTACCAGTCAAAAGCTTGGACACATATTCATTCAAGAATTTTTCTTTAGTTTTACTATTTTCTACATTGTAAAATAATAGTGAAGACATCAAAACTATGAACAAAAAAGTGTATATATTATATTGAAGAATCTTCAAAGTAGCCACCCTTTGCCTTGATGACAGCTTTGCACACTCTTTGCATTCTCTCAACGAGCTTCATGAGGAATACTTTTCCAACAGTCTTAAAGGAGTTCCCACATATGCTGAGCATTTGTTGGCTGCTTTTCCTTCACTCTGCGTGCCAACTCATCCTAAACCATCTCAATTGGGTTGAGGTCGGGTGACTGTGGAGGCCAGGTCATCTGATGCAGCACTCCATCATTCTCCTTCTTGGTCAAATAGCCCTTACACAGCCTGGAGGTGTGTTGGGTCATTGTCCTGTTGATAAACATATGATAGTCCCACTAAGCGCAAACCAGATGGGATGGTATATCGCTGCAGAATGCTGTTGGAGCCATGCTGGTTAAGTGTGCCTTGAATTCTAAATAAATCACAGACAGTGTCACCAGCAAAGCACCCCCACACCATCCCACCTCCCCCATGCTTCACGGTGGGAACCACATAGCCCTTGGTTCACTCCAGACCTGACTGCCCTTGACCAGCACAAAAACATCCTGTGGCGTTCTGCATTAGCATCGAATAGCCCCCGCGATATGCAACTTTTCAGGGAAGTTAGGAACCACTATACACAGGCAGTTAGGAAAGCAAAGGCTAGCTTTTTCAAACAGAAATGTGCATCCTGCAGCACAAACTCCAAAAAGTTCTGGGACACTGTAAAGTCCACGGAGAATAAGAGCACCTCCTCTCAGCTGCCCACTGCACCAAGGCTAGGAAACACTGTCACCACCGATAAATCCACAATAATTGAGAATTTCAATAAGGATTTTTCTACGGCTGGCCATGCTTTCAACCTGGCCACCCCTACCCCGGTCAACAGCCCTGCACCCCCCACAGCAACTTGCCCAAGCCCCATTTCTCCTTCACCCAAATCCAAATAGCTGATGTTCTGAAAGAGCTGCAAAATCTGGACCGCTACAAATCAGCAGGGCTAGACAATTAGGAGCTTCTCCTTCTAAAATTATCTGCCGAAATTGTTGCAACCCCTATTACTAGCCTGTTCAACCTCTCTTTCGTATCGTCTGAGATCCCCAAAGATTGGAATGCTGCCGCGGTCATCCCCCTCTTCAAAGGGGGAGACACTCTAGACCTAAACTGCTACAGACCTATATCTATCCTACCCTGCCTTTCCAAGGTCTTCGAAAGCCAAGTTAACAAATAGATCACCGACCATTTAGATTCCCACCACACCTTCTCCGCTATGCAATCTGGTTTCCGAGCTGGTCATGAGCGCACCTCAGCCACGCTCAAGGTCCTAAACGATAGCATAACCTCCATCGATAAGAGACAATACTGTGCAGCTGTATTCATAGACCTGGCCAAGGTTTTCGACTCAATCACCACATTCTTATCGGCAGACTCAACAGCATTGGTTTCTCAAATGACTGCCTCGCCTGATTCACCAACTACTTCTCAGACAGAGTTCAGTGTGTCAAATCGGAGGGCCTGTTGTCCGAACCTCTGGCAGTCTCTATGGGGGTGCCACAGGGTTCAATCCTCGGGCCGACTCTTTTCTCTGTATACATCAATGATTTCGTTCTTGCTGCTGGTGATTCTCTGATCCACCTCTATGCAGACGATACCATTCTGTATACTTCTGGCCCTTCTTTGGACATTGTGTTAACTAACCTCTGGGCGAGCTTCAACACCATACAACTCTCCGTCCATGGCCTCCAACTGCTCTTAAATGAAAGTAAAACTAAATGCATGCTCTTCAACCGATCGCTACAAACACCTGCCTGCCCATCCAGCATCACTATTCTGGACGGTTCTGACTAAGAATATGTGGACATCTACAGATACCTAGGTGTCTGGTTAGACTGCAAACGCTCCTTCTAGACTCACATTAAGCATCTCCATGTCACGTAACCAGTAAAGGGGTTATTTGTTATTGTAGTTTGGTCAGGACGTGGCAGGGGGTGTTTGTTTTATGTGGTTCGGGGTTTGTTGGGCTATGTGCTTATGTAGAGGGGTGTTTGTTTTATGTGTTCCGGGGTTTTTTGGTTTATGTTCTATGTAAGTGTATTTCTATGTTAGTTCTAGTCTTTCTATTTCTATGTTTAGTTAATGGGGTTGACCTTCAATTGGAAGCAGCTGCTCCTCGTTCCTTCTGATTGAAGGTCCTATGTATAGGGATGTTTTTGTAATGGGATTTGTGCGTAGTTGTCTCCTGTTTTGTGTCTGTGCACCTGACAGGACTGTTTAGTGTCGTTCGTTGTTTTGTATACGTGATTTGTTTGTTTTTCCTTCTTTTGATTTAATAAAGAAGATGAGTATACACATTCCCGCTGCACCTTGGTCTAATCCTTACGACGGCCGTTACACTCCAATCCAAAATTAAATCTAGAATCGGCTTCCTATTTCATATCATGCTGCCAAACATACCCTCGTAAAACTGACTATCCTACCAATCCTTGAATTGGGCGATGTCATTTACAAAATAGCCTCCAACACTCTGCTCAGCAAATTGGATGCACTCTATCACAGTGCCATCCGTTTTGTCACCAAAGCCCCATATACTACCCACCACTGCGACCTGTATGCTCTTGTTGGCTGGCCCTTGCTTCATATTCGTTGCCAAACCCACTGGCTCCAGGTCATCTATAAGTCTTTGCTAGGTAAAGCCCCACCTTATCTCAGCTCACTGGTCACCATAGCAGCACCCACCCGTAGCACACGCTCCAGCAGGTATATTTCACTGGTCACTCCCAAAGCCAATTCCTCCTTTGGCCGCCTTTCCGTCCAGTTCTCTGCTGCCAATGACTGTAACGAATTGCAAAAATCACTGAAGCTGGAGACTCATATCTCCCTCACTAGCTTTAACCACCAGCTGTCAGAGCAGCTCACAGATCACTGCACCTGTACATAGCCCATCTGTAAATGTCCCATCCAACTACCTCATCCCCATTCTGTTATTAATTTCATTTGCTCCTTTGCACCCCAGTATATCTACTTGCACATTCATCTTCTGCACATCTATCAATCCAGTGTTTAATTTCTAAATTGTAATTATTTCACCACTATGGCCTATTTATTGCCTTACCTCCCTTATCTTACCTCATTTGCACACACTGTATATATACTTTTTTTATATTGTGGTATTGACTGCATGTTGTTTATTCCATGTGTAACTCTGTGTTGTTGTTTGTGTCGCACTGCTTTGCTTTATCTTGGCCAGGTCGCAGTTGTAAATGAGAACTTGTTCTCAACTAGCCTACCTGGTTAAATAAAGGTGAAATAAAAACATAAAATAAAACATGTGGAGATCATCCATTCACCTACTCTGCTTCTCACAAAGACATGATTGTTGGAACCAAAAATCTCAAATTTGGATTCATCAGACCAAAGAACAGATTTCCACTGGTCTAATGTCCATTGCTCGTGTTACTTGGGCCAAGCAAGTCTCTTCTTCTTATTAGTGTCCTTTAGTAGTGATTTCTTTGCAGCAATTCGACCATGAAGGCCTGATTCATGCAGTCTACTCTGAACAGTTGATGTTGAGATGTGTCTGTTACTTGAAATCTGTGAAGCATTTACTTGGGCTGCAATCTGAGGTGCAGTTAACTGTAGTGATCCTCATGAGATCCAGTTCAGCATAGTGCTTGATGGTTTTTACGACAGCACTTAAAGAGACTTTCAAAGTTCTTGAAATTTTCCGTATTGACTGACAGTCATGTCTTAAAGTAATGATGGACTGTTGTTTCTCTTTGCTTATTTGAGCTGTTATTGGCATAATATGGACTTGGTCTTTTACCAGATAGGGTTATCTTATAAGGGCGCAAGGCGAGACCCAGATGCAGACACAGGAGGCAGATGGTTAGAGTCCAAGATGTTTATTAACAATCCAAAAGGGGTCGGCAAGAGAATGGTCGTGGACAGGCAAAAGGTCAAAACCAGTTCAGAGTTCCAGAGGTACAGAATCTCATGCTCGAGGTCAGGGCAGGAAGAATGGTCAGGCAAGCTCGAGGTCAGGGCAGGCTCGAGGTCAGGGCAGGCAGAATGGTCAGGGCAGGCAGAATGGTCAGGCAGGCTCGAGGTCAGGGCAGGCAGAATGGTCAGGCAGGCTCGAGGTCAGTGCAGGCAGAATGGTCAGGCAGGCTCGAGGTCAGGGCAGGCAGAATGGTCAGGCAGGCGGGAATGGAGTCCAGAAAAACAGGCAAAGGTCAAATCCGGGAGGACTAGTAAAAGAGAATAGAAAAGCAGGAGCACAGGAAAAACACACTGGTTAACTTGAACATACAAGACGAACTGGCACAGAGAGACAGGAAACACAGGGATAAATGCACCAGGGAAAATAAGAGACACCCGGAGGGGTTGGAGACAATCACAAGGACAGGTGAAACAGATCAGGGTGTGACATATCTTCTGAATACCACCCCTACCTTGTCACAAAATTTGATTGGCTCAAATGCATGAAGAAGGAAAGAAATTCCACAAATTAACTTTTAACAAGGCACACTTGTTAAAACCTCTTGGGGATCTTATCCCGGTAATGGGATTCATTGTCAAGTGACCATGGCGGGAAATTCAAAACTGCAAGAATCTAATAATTTCAATTTCTCAAACAATCAACTATTTCTCACCATTTGAAAGATAAACATCTCCTAAATCCAACCACATTGTCCGATTTCAAAGAGGCTTTACGGCGAAAGCATAAAGTTAGGTTATGTTAGGAGAGTACATTGAAAATAGCTGTGTGTAATGTTTTGTCAATTCAAAGACAGGCGTCAACAAAAACAGATAACCAGCTAAAATTATGCACTAACCTTTGACAATCTTCCTCAGATGACACTCCTAGGACATTATGTTACACAATACATGCATTTTTTGTTCCATCAAGTTCATATTTATATCCAAAAACAGCATTTTACAGTAGCGGTGAAATTCCGATTTTTTTCTTCTCTGAAATGCTTCCGGTGAACAACGTTACAATTTACAAAATTACTATTCGAAAACATTGGTAAATTATAATATTGTCATTCAAATAATTATAGTTTAACATTTCGTAAATGCTACTGTATTGCCAGATTTCAAAATAACTTTACTGGGAAATCACAAGTTGCAATAAACCGGGTGCTGTGCTAAGAACAATAGGCTAGGCTATATAGGTTTGCATCATCTTGTAACCATGTAATATCAATAATACTATTGTCAATAATCCTTTACCTTTGATTATCTTCATCCATTGGCACTTCCAGGAATCCCAGGTCCTCAACAAATGTGGTTTCTTTTGACAAAGTTCATAATTGATGTCCAAATAACTCCAAGTTGTTAGGCTTCGGTGGCTACTAAAAAGTAGCGCGGGGGGGTGGGAAGTCACGGCGAAAAGTTAAAAAGTTAAAAAAATTATCTATTTACGTTCGTTCAAACATGTCAAACGTTGTTTAGCATCAATCTTTAGAGCCATTTTTAACGTGAAACATCAGTAATGTTTCAACCCGACCTCTCCTGTGTCTAGAAAAACGTTTTTGAAAAATATCTCGCGTCACATGATTGCGCAGGTGCAGTCAATAATGAAGTGACGACATCCCAGGGAGGTCAACTTCTCTTCCTTGTCATCCGGTCTCTGTTCATCATAGACGCTTCAAACAACTTTATAAAGATCGCTGACATCTAGTGGAAGCCGTAGGAGTTGCGAAATGAATCCTTTCTCACTGTGTTATCTATTAAACAATGACTCAAAAAAAATAGTACAGCCACAAAATTATTTTTTTTTCTCAGGTTTTTGCCTGCCATATGAGTTTTGTTATACTTACAGACACCATTCAAACAGTTTTAGAAAATTCAGAGTGTTTTCTATCCAAATCTGGTAATAATATGCATATCCTAGCTTCTGAGTTGGTGTAGGTGGCAGTTAAAAATGGGCACATGTTTTTTTCAAAATTCTCAATACTGCCCCCTAGCCCCAACAGGATAATTGAAATGCATTCCAGTTGACTACCTCATGAAGCTGGTTGAGAGAACGCCAAGAGTGTGCCAAACTGTAATCAAGCAAAAGGGTGTGACTTTGAAGAATCTCAAATGTTGTAACGGCCGTCGTATTGAGTAGACCAAGGTGCAGCGGGAAAATGTATACTCATCTTCTTATTTATTATAAAAGAAGGAAAAAACAAAAGAAACACGTATACAAAAACCAACGAACGACACTAAACAGTCCCATCAGGTGCTACATACACTAAACAGGAAATAACTACCCACAATTCCCATTACCAAAACACCCCTATACATAGGACCTTCAATTGGAGGCAACGAGGAACAGCAACCTCCAATTGAAGGCCAAATTAATAAACTAAACATAGAACTAGAAAGACTAGACTAGAACATAGAAATATACTAACATAGAACATTAACCAAAATCCCGGAACGCTCTAAACAAACACCCCTCTACAAAAACACATAGCCCAACAAACCCCGAAACACTCTAAACAAATACCCCCTGCCACGTCCTGACCAAACTAATATAACAAATAACCCCTTTACTGGTCAGGACGTGACAGTACCCCCCCCCAAAGGTGCAGACCCCGGATGCACCTCACACAAAAAAACACAAAAATAACCCCCCCCCAAAAAATAATCCCAACTAAAGGGAGGGAAGGGGGGGTGTAGCACAAGAAGCGTCGGTGACGGTGGCCACCCTCCCTTCCCTCCCTTTAGTTGGGATTTTTTTGGGGGGGGGGGTTATTTTTGTGTCCCCAACCCACCTACTATGGAGGTGGCTCAGGCTCCGGCCTTACTCCCCAACCTAACCTGTCCACCCCCGCTAAATATTTATTAATTGTTACCCTTCCCGAAGTCTCTGGGCTATGGCGCATCGCTGAAGACCTCAGCCTGATGTGCGTTGCTGGAGACCTCAGGCTGATGCGCGTCGCTGGAGACCTCGGGCTGAAGGGCAACTCTGGCTGCGCCGATTCCGGACTGAGGGCGACTCTGGCTGCGCCGATTCCGGACTGTAGAGCGACTCTGGCTGCGCCGATTCCGGACTGTAGAGCGACTCTGGCTGCGCCGATTCCCGGACTGTAGGGCGACTCTCGCTGTGCCGATTCCGGACTGTAGGGCGACTCTCGCTGCGCCGATTCCGGACTGTAGGGCGACTATCGCTGCGCCGATTCCGGACTGTAGGGCGACTCTCGCTACGTCGATTCCGGACTGTAGGGCGACTCTCGCTACGTCGATTCCGGACTGTAGGGCGACTCTCACTGCGTCAGCTCCGGACTGTGGGCCGTCTCTCTCGGCTCAGGACTGTGGGCCGTCTCTCTCGGCTCCGGACTGTGGGCCGTCTCTCTCGGCTCTGGACTGTGGGCCGTCTCTCTCGGCTCCGGACTGTGGGCCGTCTCTCTCGGCTCCGGACTGTGGGCCGTCTCTCTCGGCTCCGGACTGTGGGCCGTCTCTCTACGGGGCACTGTCGCCGGAAGCTCTGGACGGGGCACTGTCGCCGGAAGCTCTGGACGAGGCACTGTTGCCGGAAGCTCTGGACGAGGCACTGTCGTCGGAATCTCTGGACGAGGCACTGTTGTCGGAAGCTCTGGACGGGGACTGCGCACTGAAGGCCTGATGCGTTGGGCTGGCTTAGGACGCGCCAGACTAGGGACACGCACCATAAGGCTAGTGCGAGGAGCAGGAGCAGGACGAGCTGGACTGGGCTGACGCACTGGAGGCCTGGTGCGTGGGGCTGGTAGTGGAGGTACCAGACTGGAGACACGCACCCCAAGGCTAGTGCGAGGAGCGGGAACAGGACATACTAGACTGGGCTGACGCACTGGAGGCCTGGTACGTGGTGCTGGCTTTGGAGATGCCAGACTACAGAAACGCACCTCAGGGCTGGTGCGATGAGCGGGAACTGGATACACCGGGCCATGGGTAAGCACTGGAGGTCTGGAGCGCACCTCCTGCACAACCAGTCCTGGCTGGATGGTAATAGCAGCCCTGCACGAGCGGAGTGCTGGCACAGGGCAAACTGGGCTGTGCAGAGGCCTGATGGTTGCCGTGCGTAGAGCAGGCGTAGGGTAGCCTGGGCCTAGGAAGTGCACCGGTGGCCAGATGCGCTGCGCAGGCATCCTCCTTCCAGGCTGGATGCCCACTCTAGCACAGCACTTGTGAGGGGCTGGGATCGCTCTCACCGGACTGTGCGTGCGCATGGGAGAGATCGTGCACACTTCCGCACACTCCGGCGCTCTCCACTCCATATGCTCCCCATAATAAGCACGGGGAGTTAGCTTAGGGCTCACCCTTGGCCCAGCCAAACTACCCGTGTGCCCCCCCAAAAATAATATTGGGGGTGCCTCTCGTTCTTCCCAATCGGCGCGTATAAAGCCTCATACTGGCGCCGCTCTGCCTTGGCTGCCTCTATCTCCTCCGGTGGGCGACGGTATTCACCAGCCTGGTGCCATGGTCCTGTGTGGTCCCCTGTGGCTCAGTTGGTAGAGCATGGTGTTTGCAACGCCAGGGTTGTGGGTTTGATTCCCACGGGGGACCAGTACGGAGAGAAAAAAATGTATGAAATGTATGCATTCGCTTCTGTAAGTCACTCTGGATAAGAGCATCTGCTAAATGACTAAAATGTTTTTAAAAAATGGTCCAGCCCTGTCCAGAATCTCCTCCCATGTCCACGATTCCCTGTAGTCCACATAATTCCTCTCCAGCTGCTTGGTCCGTTTGTGGTGGGTAGTTCTGTAACAGCCGTCGTATTGAGTAGACCAAGGTGCAGCGGGAAAATGTATACTCATCTTCTTATTTATTATAAAAGAAGGAAAAAACAAAAGAAACACGTATACAAAAACAAACGAATGACACTAAACAGTCCCGTCAGGTGCTACATACACTAAACAGGAAATAACTACCCACAATTCCCATTACCAAAACACCCCTATACATAGGACCTTCAATCAGAGGCAACAAGGAACAGCTGCCTCCAATTGAAGGCCAAATCAATAAACTAAACATAAAAACTAGAAAGACTAGAACATAGAAATATACTAACATAGAACATTAACCAAAACCCCGGAACACTCTAAGCAAACACCCCTCTACAAAAACACATAGCCCAACAAACCCCGAAACACTCTAAACAAATACCACCTGCCACGTCCTGACCAAACTAATATAACAAATAACCCCTTTACTGGTCAGGATGTGACAAATGTAAAATATATTTTGATTTGTTTAACACTTTTTTGGGTACTACATGATTCCATATCTGTTATTTCATAGTTTTGATGTCTTCACTATTATTATACAATGTACAAAATAGTAAAGAAAAACCCATGAATGAGTAGGTGTGTCCAAACCTTTGACTGGTACTGTATATTGGGCTGGTTGATATAAATATTGGTCCCACTTTACAATAATTGTCAACTAATACCCATGTGTCGGTAGTTACATGTCCCAGTATGGATACACATTGTTATTTACACATTGTTACATAGTATGTACTAGTGATCTAAAATAATAATCCTAAAATAAAAGGAGATTATAATTTGAGTTGGTTGAATGTGTTTCAATTACATACTTTTGAATAATCCCAGACTTCTTATTAGACTGAGGATACATTTAATCTCAGCCTTGACAATTTAAGCATGACTGTATAAAACAGACAGGAAGTGAGTATGACAGAATTCTTAGTTTTAAGGGCTTAGTGTACAGGAAGCCAGTCAGTCATAGTGACATTGCCCTCTAATCTGTCCCTCCCAGGCCCTCCCTCTACTTGATATCTTGCAGTCACACCCTCCACTTCTTTTGTTCCAAATCTGAGTCGCACCACTCCCTGTGGAAAAGGACCCCCTTATCAAGTCAGGTCAAGAGTAAGCACTCACTTTGCTTGAGTGCTTACGGGACGCTGACCATGTGTCACTTCCCCCCAACTTTACATGTAGCATCCAGTTAGCATGTAGCATCCAGTTAGCATGTAGCATCCAGTTTGACTACAGCCACACAGAGACACATAAACATGGATCAAATCATATACTTTATGCATTCTTCTGTTGTCTGTTTTTATCCATCTGAAGTTCAATTCAAGTAAACCTGTTTTGGACGAGTTGCATAAATAAAAATATTGACTTAATGTGTGTTTTTTGATGGAAAATCTTCTCCCTTGACCCCCATTGATAAACCATTGGCTCCATATGTAATTTTCTGACAAAAATATCTGGGTAGCCGTACCCTTGGAAAGGAAAAATAGCATTTAGCAGAATCTCTCACCGACTTTGCTCCATGGAGATTGGAAAATATCTGATTCTAATATGATCCTAATCAACATGATCTAATCCAGGATCCAACCACATCTCGCTAAAGTCATTCACTTTTGAACTTCCTCAAAGTCGTTGCAGGTAACCTGTTCCACATGTTCCACTGGGGCTCTGGTCAGATTCACCAGTGTACTACACAGACGGCTGGTCTCGTTTGAGGTTGCTCTGAATAACAGTAACAGAGCCCCCCCCCCTCCCCCCAACACAGTGGTGGCGGTGGGAGCAATACACAGAGCAACACTAAACATAATTGGAGTTGATCACGGGACTTTGTAGCAGATTAACACAGAGTGTGCACTGTCTAGAGTCCAGGGAGGGCAACAGCTGCATGTCAAGCGGCACAAAAACAGGTAAGAAACAGAGATGATACAAAACAGAGACACCCTGTTCCGAATAACAAGGAAAATAAGAAGGTTTTCATGTCGCCAGGCGGGACCAGGGACCACCTTGAAACGGACTATTGTTTTCATGTCGCCAGGCGGGACCAGGGACCACCTTGAAACGGACTATTGCTTTCATGTCGCCAGGCGGGACTAGGGACCACCTTGAAACAGACTAGGGTTTTCATGTCGCCAGGCGGGACCAGGGACCACCTTCAAAATGGACTACGGTTTTCATGTCGCCAGGCGGGACCAGGGACCACCTTGAAATGGACTACGGTTTTCATGTCGCCAGGCGGGACCAGGGACCACCTTGAAATGGACTATTGTTTTCATGTCGCCAGGCGGGACCAGGGACCACCTTGAAACGGACTATTGTTTTCGTGTCGCCAGGCGGGACCAGGGACCACCTTGAAACAGACTAGGGTTTTCATGTTGCCAGGCGGGACCAGGGACCACCTTGAAATGGACTACTGTTTTCATGTCGCCAGGCGGGACCAGGGACCACCTTGAAATGGACTATTGTTTTCATGTCGCCAGGCGGGACCAGGGACCACCTTCAAAATGGACTATGGTTTTCATGTCGCCAGGCGGGACCAGGGACCACCTTGAAATGGACTACGGTTTTCATGTCGCCAGGCGGGACCAGGGATCACCTTCAAAATGGACTATGGTTTTCATGTCTCCAGGCGGGACCAGGGACCACCTTCAAAATGGACTATGGTTTTCATGTCGCCAGGCGGGACCAGGGACCACCTTGAAACAGACTAGGGTTTTCATGTCGCAGGGCGGTGCGTGGTCCTGCCACGCGACATGAAAACCAGTCTGTTTCAAGTTATCCCTGGTCCCACCTTGTGACATGAAAATGGCCTAGATCAGTGGAAATAAACAGTATGTATCATTAAGGGATCGCTTTATGTAACCTTTGTTTATCCAGATATCGGGATGCCTACTCTAACTTGCCTAACTACTGCTTGTATGACTGACGGCTGTATGGAACCAAAGGAGGCCTTGGGGATGCAGTGTGCGCACGACCATGGGCCTGCTGTCTGTTTGCAGGCCGCATATTGAACTGCAAGACCGTCCTCGTGTACTTTGATGGTTTGAAGAAAGAATACACTTTGAATTTGCAAAAATTGAACAAATGGACAGAATGTTTCATTATGTTCCATCAGTGAAATGAGAAGGTGCAAAAAAATAAAATTTGTGTGCACTTTTCTACAGGGAACAACGTGTTTTTCATGTAGGCTTGTGACTCTGAATTTAGTTTTTTTGGTATGCTGTATAAATGACATATTACGATATTTAAATATTTAAAAACATTCAAATCAAACATCCAATAATTGACCAATAAATCATGTCGATAAAAATGCGTGTTGATTTATTCTTTTCATACAATATGTCCATGTGACAAACTGCACCAAATTCAAATAAAATCAGATCAAATGTTATTTGTCACGTGCGCCGAATACAACAGGTATAGAATTTACAGTGAAATTCTTACTTACAAGCTCTTAACCAACAAAAAATAAGTGTTAAGAAAGTATTTACTAAATAAACTGATGAAAACAATAAATAAATAAAAATAAAAATGAAAACAATTTAATAGAAAAATATCAAATAATTAAAGACCAACAATAAAATAACAGTAACGAGGCTATATACAGTGAGGGAAAAAAGTATTTGATCCCCTGCTGATTTTGTAAGTTTGCCCACTGACAAAGAAATGATCAGTCTATAATTTTAATGGTAGGTTTATTTGAACAGTGAGAGACAGAATAACAACAAAAAAATCCAGAAAAACGCATGTCAAAAATGTTACAAATTGATTTCCATTTTAATGAGGGAAATAAGTATTTGACCCCCTCTCAATCAGAAAGATTTCTGGCTCCCAGGTATCTTTTATACAGGTAACGAGCTGAGATTAGGAGCACACTCTTAAAGGGAGTGCTCCTAATCTCATCTTGTTACCTGTATAAAAGACACCTGTCCACAGAAGCAATCAATCAATCAGATTCCAAACTCTCCACCATGGCCAAGACCAAAGAGCTCCAAGGATGTCAGGGACAAGATTGTAGACCTACACAAGGCTGGAATGGGCTACAAAACCATCACCAAACAGCTTGGTGAGAAGGTGACAACAGATGGTGCGATTATTCGCAAATGGAAGAAACAAAATAACTGTCAATCTCCCTCAGCCTGGGGCTCCATGCAATATTTCACCTCGTGGAGTTGCAATGATCATGAGAACGGTGAGGAATCAGCCCAGAACTACACGGGATAATCTTGTCAATGATCTCAAGGCAGCTGAGACCATAGTCACCAAGAAAACAATTGGTAACACAGTACGCAGTGAAGGACTGAAATCCTGCAGTGCCCGCAAGGTCCCACTGCTCAAGAAAGCACATATACATGCCCGTTTGAAGTTTGCCAATGAACATCTGAATGATTCAGAGGACAACTGGGTGAAAGTGTTGTGGTCAGATGAGACCAAAATGGAGCTCTTTGGCATCAACTCAACTCGCCATGTTTGGAGGAGGAGGAATGCTGCCTATGACCCCAAGAACACCATCCCCAACATCAAACATGGAGGTGGAAACATTATGCTTTGGGGGTGTTTTTCTGCTAAGGGGACAGGACAACTTCACCGCATCAAAGGGACGATGGACGGGGCCATGTACCGTCAAATCTTGGGTGAGAACCTCCTTCCCTCAGCCAGGGCATTGAAAATGGGTCGTGGATGGGTATTCCAGCATGACAATGACCCAAAACACACGGCCAAGGCAACGAAGGAGTGGCTCAAGAAGAAGCACATTAAGGTCCTGGAGTGGCCTAGTCAATCTCCAGACCTTAATCCCATAGAAAATATGTGGAGGGAGCTGAACGCTCGAGTTGCCAAACGTCAGCCTCAAAACCTTAATGACTTGGAGAAGATTTGCAAAGAGGAGTGGGACAAAATCCCTCCTGAGATGTGTGCAAACCTGGTGGCCAACTACAAGAAACGTCTGACCTCTGTGATTGCCAACAAGGGTTTTGTCACCAAGTACTAAGTCATGTTTTGCAGAGGGGTCAAATACTTATTTCCCTCATTAAAATGCAAATCAATTTATAACATTTTTTGACATGCGTTTTTCTGGATTTTTTTGTTGTTATTCTGTCTCTCACTGTTCAAATAAACCTACCATTAAAATTATAGACTGATCATTTCTTTGTCAGTGGGCAAATGTACAAAATCAGCAGGGGATCAAATACTTTTTTCCCTCACTGTACACGGGGTACCAGTACAGAGTCAATGTGCGGGGGTACAGGTTAGTCGAGGTAATTGAGGTAATATGTATGTGTAGGTAGAGGTAAAGTGACTATGCATAGATAATAAACAGAGTAGCAGCAGCGTAAAAATGGGGGACTCAATGCAAATAGTCCAGGTAGCCATTTGGTTAGCTCTTCAGGAGTCTTATGGCTTGATTGTAGAAGCTTTTTGAACATAGACTTATCACTTGGCGCTCCGGTAACGTGTGTTTCATCAGCGATGAAACACACGTTAACAATTACATTTCCACCATCTGGGTAGGATCTTTGTGGCTTAGACCATGCCGTAGTCACAGCAATTCTGGGTAGGATCTTTGTAGCTAGACCCTGCAGTAGTCACAGCAATTCTGGGTAGGATCTTTGTGGCTAGACCCTGCAGTAGTCACAGCAATTCTGGGTAGGATCTTTGTGGCTAGACCAGGGGTGGGAAACTCCAGTCCTCAGGGGTCTGATTGTTGTCCTATTTTTTCTCCATCCCTAGCAAACACAGCTGATTAATCAAATTGCATTCTAAACTGAAGATCATGATTAGGTGATTGTTGGAGTCAGGTGTGTTAGCTGGGGCAAAACTGTGACAACAATCAGGCCCTCGAGGACTAGGCTAGACCATGCAGTAGTCACAGCAATTCTGGGTAGGATCTTTGTGGCTAGACCCTGCAGTAGTGACAGCAATTCTGGGTAGGATCTTAGTGGCTAGACCCTGCGTTAGTCACACCAGTAGTCACATTGTGATTAGTGTCACTGTAGCAGGATGATTAAAACCTGATTGACATCCATCTTTGTGATACTCGTGTGGTGACTTCTGTAAGAGTCTGTGTCATGTTAGGGTGGTGGAAGACATTGTCTGGTTCCAGATTAGTCCAATATTTGGAAGAAATACTTTCCTACACGTTCGCCATCTATGTACTTTTTCCTGTTATTCTACTATGACATCATTTCCCAGTTAGGTTGTGGGTTACCAAGCAAGGCGGTACCAGTGACATCCATGTCCTTGCCTCAATAAACATTTAGTCAATATGGAGTGATGAATGCAGGTCTATTGATTGGTGAAGGTGGTGTCCCCAAATGCTCACAAGTACCACGATTATTCTAGGATTACAACAATGTTCAACCAACTGGCAAACTCAAAATAAGTGGGGTCAATAGGGGAAGTTTTAAAACAGCAGGATACCAAGGTTCTAATGCTTTCGCTAGCATCTAAGTGCATTTTACAATGTACCATCTCCACGGAAGGCACATTTACATGAAGTCTTTGGTGGCTTCGTGGTACTTTTCTGCTATTGGGTGAAGCTAAACGTTCCTTAACATAATTTCTTGCAAACAAATGGAGAGGGGTAGGAACATTTTTTAAAAGTAATTAAGTCCTAGTAACTGACTAGAAACAAACCGCAAGGAAGGAAGTATCCCTTTACGACTGCTCAAGGGCTCTTTTTCCTCAATCCAAACTTATCTTTTCAACACGCCACCGCAATGTGCTAAGCAGGCTCAGCTGGTGAAAGTTTGTTTTGAAGATCTTTCCTCTGATTGGTTTTGTTGACTCAGTCTGACTCGACCGGCCCCCCGATTCCCTCATTGCATTTGGTTAATTTTGTTTTCATGGAAAGTGTTAGTGACAAAACTTCCACTCAAACCCATCGAAGAACAAGATGGGTTTTTTTTCAAAGACGCGATGGTGTCACTTTTTTTGGTTGATAAACAATGTTGGTTTAGTCTGGGTGAAGGTCTGTTTCTGCTTTAGCTAATTTTCCGTTGTGTTGAATGCAGACATTTAGTGAATAATACTGGTAACTTTGGACCAAAAAAAAGGATGACATAGAAAAATGGCACAGCAAACCTCTTGAACCGCAGTGTACAGATTACAATGCCTTTTTAATGTGTATCTCTGGCATGTTAAGTTCTTCTTACTGATCCTGTTCAGATTGCTGTTTATGTGGAATCTTCCAAAAGTACATTACCTAAACTAATAGTGTATCCTAAAGACAAAGCCTTTTATTTGATGCCAATTTGCACTAGTCAGACGCCTAAGGCCTTTTTCCCAACTCGAGGCAGCCTGTTGGGTTTCCACCCTTTATTTAGCCCAAACCATCGTCTCCACCCAGAACAAATACCTCAGATGACTTCTCAAAACAGATCTCACAGGATGAGCCCAGGTCTCCTAGGGTTCCCTACCCTTAATAACCACAGGTCTCCTAGGGTTCCCTACCCTTAATAACCACAGGTCTCCTAGGGTTCCCTACCCTTAATAACCACAGGTCTCCTAGGGTCCCTACCCTTAATAACCACAGGTCTCCCAGGGTTCCCTACCCTTAATAACCACAGGTCTCCTAGGGTTCCCTACCCTTAATAACCACAGGTCTCCCAGGGTTCCCTACCCTTAATAACCACAGGTCTCCCAGGGTTCCCTACCCTTAATAACCACAGGTCTCCTAGGGTTCCCTACCTTATAGGCTGAAAGGCCCAGCGATTCTACTGTTAATAGCTCACTCTCAACCTCTTATAAATCAAGTGTTTCAGAAGATCAAAACAAGACAACAGCTTTTTTTTATGGTTGTCCTTGCCAAGTGTTTTCTGTGAGATGTGTGGCTTGTCAGTTATTGCAAACGACACCGTTGGAAAATTGAAAATGACACAAGCCCAAAAAACATATAAAGAGTTTTGGGACGTTTTCCTCAAACTCAACAACAAAAAAGGCAGAAAACACAAATACTATTATTATTGTTTTATACTAATACAATTGCTCAGAGAAATATATTTTGTTTAATAATAAGTACAAAAAAATTACTAAGTGTCAAAAGTAATGGCACTTAGCCATTTCTCTAAAATATGTTATGAGATTGAAGAACACATTGGGAAGGATCTTAGACCATTCCTCAATACAGAATATTTCCAGATTCTTAATATCCTTTCGGTCTGCACCATCTTCAATTCAAACCAAATGTTTTCAATGGGGTTCTAGTCCGGAGACTGAGATGGCCATTGCAAAAACATTGATTTTGATTTGTGCTTGGGGTTATTGCAACCAGTACTTGGTAGAGTTCATGATGTCATCAACCTTAGCAAAGGGCCCGAGGGCCAGTGGAAGCAAAACAACCCCATAACATCAAAAGATCCACCACCGTATTTTACAGTAGGTATAAGGTTATTTTCTACATATACCTCCTTTTATTCAAGGCCAAACCCACCACTGGTTTGCGTGGCAAAATAACTCTATTTTCATGTCATTTGACCATAGCACCCTGTTCCAATCCAAGTGCCAAAGCCATTCAGAAAACTCCAGGTTTTTACATCTGTTGTTTACTCTCAGTAAAGGCTTTTTATGACAACCCTTCCCTTAGCCTATTGGCATTTGTAATTCTTATTGCAGATTTAGAGACTTGGTGACCCCCAAGATGTGACCAAGTTCTGAAATTCTCCAACTCTTGGACTTTTCTTTGCCGCCCGAACCATCTTTCTCACTGTGGGGACAAGATATACATGGGTCCTCTACCAGGCACGTTTCAGTGGTTTTAAATGTTGCCCTAATAATGGTAAGTGGTTTATATATATTTTTTCAGTTGTTGTTTTGTACCCATTGCCTTATTTATGAGAGCCAACAACCATTTGTCACTTTTTATTTGTGAGTTCTTTTCCTTTCCCAATGGTGATGGATGACAATGGGATTTTACATGCACGTTACCTCAGGAAGCCATGAAAGGTCATATTACACTTCATTAAACTGAGATTAACTCAAAGTAGAACGGTAACGCAGGTGTTGTTTGGTTATATATATATATAAGAATCTTTAGGGTTGCCAATAATGTTGACACCTATCTTTAAAAAAAAAAACTGTATCTACTTGTTAAATAAAATCTCTTTCTCTGAGCAATTGTATTAGTATAAAATAATAGAATTTTCTAAAAATGTTGATCATACAATATAGCCATTTTTTACTAATCTTTGTCAAGGGCACCAATCATTTTGGATGTAACTATCTGTTTAGTGCTAGGGTAAATAAGCTTTACCGGGTGATAAGGGGGGAGATTGGTAGTGTTTGAGCAGCTTTGACACTGAACTATGATGACTGTGCAGAAACGAAGAGGCCTTGAGGAGCCGTCAGTCAGAGGCCAGGCAGGGGGAGGTGTGGAAGATCCCCTGGGAGGATAGGGCTGGGCAGGAGAGAACAGGGCGAAGACAGCAGGAGCCCTGGAGAACATGGCCTGCCGCCAAAGAACACTTTGGTGGACCAGCGACTGACACAGCGACGGGCTGCCAGGCCACACAGGATCTCTTTGGTTTAGGCTTTAGTGCCTTCTGCAGGAGCCAGCCGTGTGATCTCACTCACACAGATCAGGATGCGAAGATCACAACCTTGCTAAACACTCATGCTCACTGCTAGCAGTCATGAAGCTCTATATTGACAGGTAGGGTAAATAGATTGATTAAATGCTTTATGTAAGTGCAGAGTTAATCTCTTGGCTTCTGGTAAGGCGCTAGCTGATCTCTGACTGACAGCTTTGATGTCTTCATGTGTTTGAGGAATGGTTGCTGCAAATGTAACCCAATTTGAAACAATACAAACTCCGCCTGTCAACCTATTTATGAGGACAGTAACCCATTTCCACTATTTCAAGAGGGTTATCAACAGATGCTCTTGAACTGTAGTTTGAATCCAAGAGCTAATTGCAATATCACCGTAGACGCAATGTAAAACTATTAAATGTAGTACTTTTTAATACGATAGACTAGCACCCTGTTCAGAAGGTGTACATCAAGCTTCCTCACGCTACAGTAACAGGACTTAGGCTCTATGGCCTTGTCTCGGACAAGGCCATTTACTTGTAATAATATAAGCGCCACTAGCTTGAGGTCCCAGACTTAACTAAGTAGGATTGATCATGTCACTCAAACGGAGTAAAGTAACATTATGCTGAATATTGTCTTTGTAGATCCATCGTTTTTCTTAATAAGTATGATATTATTATGATGCATCACTTTGTCCTGAGTCAACCCTAAATAACTAAGCAGTGTTCTATCCAAGAGCATCGTTCTTTAACCATCTGTCGTATGATTATTCAACAGTCACTCCACTTAAGAAATGATTAAAAGTTCTTCCACAAAAATGTTTCCATAGTAACAATAAACATTGCCCACATATGTTTGACTGAATCAAACCCCTAATTTAGGAAACTCTGTATTGTAAACATTACCTTTTACATAAATGATTGACATCAATGACAATGACATGAGTGTTAAATGAACTGCCAAAAAACACATCCTGCAGATCCAAATGAGTTGTCTTGGGCCTGTGGCAAAATAACATTTTACATAACATATATATATATATATATATATATATATTTTTTATTTTATTTATTAATTAATTATTTCACAATACATGTACAGCACTGTAAGGACACCCCTTCAAATGAGTGGATTCAGCTATTTCAACCACACCCGTTGCTGACAGGTGTATAAAATTGAGCACACCTCCATGCAATCTCCATAGACAAACATTGGCAGTAGAATGGCCTTACTGAAGAGCTCAGTGACTTTTCAAAATGGCACCATCATAGGATGCAACCTTTCCAACAAGTCAGTTCATCAAATTTCTGCCCTGCTAGAGCTTCCCCGGTCAACTGTAAGTGCTGTTATTGTGAAGTGGAAACATCTAGGAGCAACAACGGCTCAGCCGCGAAGTGGTAGGCTACACAAGCTCACAGAGCGGGACCGTTGAGTGATGACACAGTGTGGAACGTAAAATATCTTCTGTCCTCGGTTGCAACACTCACTAACGAGTTCCAAACTGCCTCTGGAAGCAACGTGAGCAAAAAAACTGTTCGTCGGGAGCTTCATGAAATGGGTTTCCATGGCCGAAACAGCCACACACAAGCCTTAGAGCACCAGGTGCAATGCCAAGCATCGGCAGGAGTGGTGCAAAGTTTGCTACCATTGGACTCTGGAGCAGTGGAAACGCATTCTCTAGAGTGATGAATCAGGCTTCACCATCTGTCAGTCTGACTGACTAATCTGTGTTTGGCTGATGCCAGGAGAACGCTACCTCCCCCAATGCATAGTGCCAACTGTAAAGTTTGTTGGAGGAGGAATAGAGGTCTGGGTCTGTTTTTCATGGTTCAGGCCCCTTAGTTCCAGTGAAGGGAAATCTTAATGCTACCGCATGACAATGACATTCTATACGATTCTGTGCTTCCAATTTTGTGGCAACAGTGTGGGGAAGGCCTTTTCCTGTTTCAACATGCCAATGCCCCTGTACACAAAGTGAAGTCCATACAGAAAAGGTTTGTTGAGATCAGTGTGGAAGAACTTAACTGGCCTGCACAAAGCCCTGACCTCAACCTCAGAGTTCATAGGGCTCAGAGCTATTAGAATTTAAACGCAACACACAGCAATTTCAAAGATTTTACTGAGTTACAATTAATATAAGGAAATCAGTCAATTGAAACATGACTGGGAATACAGATACGCATCTGTTGGTAACAGATACCGTTAAAAAAATTAGGGGCGTGGATCAGAAAACCAGTCAGTATCTGGTGTGACCACCATTTGCCTCATGCAGCGGGACACATCTCCTTCGCATAGAGTTGATCAGGCTGTTGATTGTGGCCTGTGGAATGTTGTTCCACTCCTCTACAATGGCTGTGCAAAGTTGCTGGATATTGGTGGGAACTGGAACACTCTGTCGTACATGTCGATCCAGAGCATCTCAAACGTGCTCAATGGGAGACATGTCTAGTGAGTATGCAGGCCATGAAAGAACTGGGACATTTTCAGCTTCCAGGAATTGTGCACAGATTCTTGTGGCATGGGGCCATGTATTTTCATGCTGAAACATGAGGTGATGGCGCTGGAAGAAATGGCAGCAGTTTTACGGGCGCCCAACCAATTGTGCTATTATGTGGTTTTTTTTGCGTTATTTGTAACTTATTTTGTTCATAATGTTTCTGTAACCGTATCTTACGGCAAAAAAAGAGCTTCTGGATATCAGGACAGCAATCACTCACCTCGGGTTTAGACAAAGATTTTTTCCACAACAAGGAGGACGCACAGGACATTCTCCAAACACCCAACAGGGCCGACATCCCCGTTGTTTGCAAGAGGAAGCGACGCAGGTACAGAGGACAAAGAGCCGGATGCCTGGTCAGGAGACCCGGAGAAGGTGAGTGGGAAAGCTGCCGTTACCGTCAATACTACTCGCCAACGTGCAATCATTGGACAATAAATTAGATGAGGTACGATCACAAATATCCTACCAACGGGACATCAAAAACTGTAATATCCTATGTTTCACGGAATCGTGGCTGAATGACGACATGGATATTCAGCTAGCGGGATATACGCTGCACCGGCAAGATAGAACAGCACACTCCAGTAAGACGATGGGGGGGCGGTCTGTGCATATTTGTAAACAACAGCTGGTGCATGAAATCTAAGGAAGTCTCTAGATTTTGCTCGCCTGAAGTAGAGTATATTGTGATAAATTGCAGGCCACACTACTTGCCTAGAGAGTTTTCAGCTATACTTTCGTGGCTGTTTATTTACCACCACAGACAGATGCTGGCACTAAGACCGCACTCAGTCAGCTGTATAAGGAAATAAGCAAACAGGAAACCCAGAGGCGGTGCTCCTAGTGGCCGGAGACTTTAATGGAGGGAAACTTAAATCAGTTCTACCAAATTTCAATCAACATGTTAAATGTGCAACCAGAGGGGGAAAAAAATCTAGATAACCTGTACTCCACACACGGAGACGCGTACAAAGCTCTCCCTCGCCCTCCATTTGGTAAATCCGACCACAACTCTATCCTCCTGATTCCTGCTTACAAGCAAAAATTCAAGCAGGAAGCACCAGTGGAAAATGAGGGAAACACCAATGCATCTATGCCATGTTCAAATGCACTCTCCCCTTCCTCTCTGCCTGAAGGTGATCAGATATGATTGGATAGGTGAAAGCACCTATGGTCAGATGAAGCAGATGCTAAACTACAGGACTGTTTTGCTATCACAGATTGGAACATGTTCCGGGATTCTTCTGATGGCATTGAGGAGTACACCACATCAGTCACTGGCTTTATCAATAAGTGCATCGAGGATGTCGTCCCCACAGTGACTGTACGTACATACCCCAACCAGAAGCCATGGATTACAGGCAACATTCGCACTGAGCTAAAGGGTAGAGCTGCCGCTTTCAAGGTGCGGGACAATAACCCGGAAGCTTACAAGAAATCCTGCTATGCCCTGCGACGAACCATCAAACAGGCAAAGCATAAATACAGGGATAAGATTGAATCATACTACACCGGCTCCGACGCTCATCTTATGTGACAGGGCTTGCAAACTATTACAGACTAAAAAGAGAAGCACAGCCACAAGCTGCCCAGTGACACGAGCCTACCAGATGAGCTAAATCACTTCTATGCTCGCTTCGCTAAGCGTCTCTGAGTGGTTCACCCTGACCTGCAGTTGAATGGGCTTGGTCTGATTTTCCACCTGGCCGGAGCTGATGGGGCATACATCAAGGGCTTGAATCTGCAGAGGGATGGGGCATTTCACACAGGGGGATTTGTAATTTTCTGGTGAGGTCCTGATCAATTAAATTATCCACGGTCCCTGGAGTCCACGTAGGCTTGAATTTGGTGCTGACGGTTGTCCCAGTGGAGGGTCGAAGGTAGTGACAGATGGTGACTGGGTAGACTGGGAGTCACTGCACAGCTCGTCAGGGTCTCCCCTTGTCGTGGCGAGCCATGCCGTTTCCCATCAGCTCTGGGCATGTAGCACAGAGATGGCCGAGGCCTCCGCCGTAGAGGCAGCAGCCTTCGTGCATGCGCCTGTTTCATTCCTGTGGGATCAGACGTGCGCGTCCCATCTGCATGGCCTCCTCAGTGCTTGGCTTTAGTGGGCTTGGGGTACTTGGGAAACCGGGATAATGGGGTGGTGTCATAAAGGCGTTGTCTCACTCGTTCTCAGATGCCATTGTCAATCTTGATTGCCAGCATTATCAGGGACTCGAGGTCTTCTCCCAGTTCCCGAGAGGCCAGTTCATCCTTGATAGAGTTAGACAGATCCTGGTGGAAGTTGGTGACCAGTGCCTCTGTATTCCACCTACTGTCGGTGGTGAGGGTGCGGAAATCATGGTGAAGTCGGCCATTGGGCTGGCCCCTTGGCGGCGGTTGAATAGCCGGATCGGCACTGGATGGTTGAAGACTCATCGAAACTCGGAAGTGAAGGCTGATATGGAGCTGCAGGTTGGTGGCTGCTGTTCCCACACCTCCGTTGCCCACGCCAGGGTTTTGCCCAAGATTACAGAGATGATATAGGCTATCGTGTGGAACGGGGAGGCCTGTAGCTCGAACACCAGAGAGCACTGATTGAGGAACCTATTGCATCTTCCCAGATGGCTGTCATACTGCTCGGAGGCTGGGATTTTGGGTTCCCGGTGCAGGTTCCCTGGGGGGTCTACAGCGATGACTGGTGAACTGGGCACTGAGACTTAGGCAGTGGCTCCGCCTGGGTTGGGGGTGTGCAGTGGTTGGAGGGAGTCGATAAGTGCCCGGAGAGTCTCTGATATTTGGGAGAATTGTTCTTGCTGCCACCCCAGCAGTGCTCCTTGGTGGGTTATAACGTTCTTGATCTGGTCGATCTCTGCTGGGTCCATGTTGAAGGCAGAAGCTTGCTGTGATGTGGTGAGGTAAGACACAAGAGGAGAGAAGGGAACCGGATGAGGAACCAGTGATTAAGAATAAACATAAATACTTTACTGGGGAAAAAGTTCAACAGTAAGTATAAAGTAAAACTTGGGAAAACAACAAACATTAAGACTTGATAACTACTCAGGAGACAAACGCACACAGCAAAAAAAAATCAAGCTTCAGCAAAGGGTAACAGAAAACATACCTCTCTAAAAGGAAATCATAATTAGTAACTGAAAAAACCTGAGTGTCATTATAGTCTCTAGGGTTGTCTCTGACCGGTCAGCATGAATGTTGACAGCAGGAATTGCACGCTCCCTCAAAACTGTGGCATTGAGTTGTGTGACAAAACTGCACATTTTAGAGTGGTCTTTTATTGTCCCCAGCACAAGGTGCACCTGTGTAATGATCATGCTATTTAATCAGCTTCTTGAAATGCCACACCTGTCAGGTGGATGGGTTATCTTGGAAAAAAAGAAATGGTCACCAACAGGGATGTTAACACATTTGTGCACAACATAGAGAAATACGCTTTTTGTGTGTATGGAACATTTCTGGGATATATCATTTCATGAAACCAACACTTTACATGTTGTGTTCATATTTTTGTTCAATGTAGTTTTTAGAGTTCATAGGGCTCGTAGTGTTTTTAGCATTCATAGGGCTCATAGAGTTTTTAGTGTTCATAGGGGATCATAGAGCTTTTAGTGTTCATAGGGGATCATAGAGCTTTTAGTGTTCATAGGGGATCATAGAGCTTTTAGTGTTCATAGGGGATCATAGAGCTTTTAGTGTTCATAGGGGATCATAGAGCTTTTAGTGTTCATAGGGGATCATAGAGTTTTTAGTGTTCATAGGGGATCATAGAGCTTTTAGTATTCATAGGGGATCATAGAGCTTTTAGTGTTCATAGGGGATCATAGAGTTTTAAACTTGTTTTGCGTTCATAGGGCTCATAGAGTTTTTTTTTAAAGTCCCAGACTTTTTATTGGTCAGATCAATGTAAATTTGCAAGATTGTCAGGATATCTATACAAATCTATTTGAGTTATTAATGGTAAATAAAGCGGCTTTATCCCGCTAGCGGGACACCGAGCCCCAAGAGGTTTTAATGGGAAATAAGGAGCCAGGAGAGCATGAAGGTAATGTGCTGTCCTAAGGAGACAGCTGGCTGGTTTTCTGTGAGGTAAGGCTGGCAAATAGCTGGGTGGTTGTTCTGTGAGGTAAGGCTGGCAAATAGCTGGATGGTTTTCTGTGAGGTAAAGCTGTCTAATAGCTGGGTGGTTGTTCTGTGAGGTAAGGCTGGCTAATAGCTGGCTGGTAGTTCTGTGAGGTAAGGCTGGCAAATTTCCCGGGGGTGACAATGGCGTCCCTGAACTGCCCCTTTGCTGTATGTATGAGTGTGTGTGTGCGCGCACCAAAACGGAACCGACCAGAATTGGCCGTTCCAACAGTCCGCACTGTTTTAGGAATCATCTGCAACTTCCCAGGCTGGCAGCAGGCCACTAATGTGATGACAAATGACTGCAATAATTTGGGGAAAGCTCCTCCCAAATGTGATGGCAGCCCCATGTCTTGTAAAGTGAAGAACTCCGGGATTTTATTAGCGCCCACTTGCCTGGTCACTGAAAGGTTTCCCTTCCGTTCCTCAAGTATTTACTTTGTTGGAAAACCGCGTATTAAGGAGCCAGGAGGAGGAGGGGTTTTTTTCTCCTCAAATGTGGTTGTTGGACCCTGAATGAACGAGCTATTGTAGGACGAGCTACGAATGACTCATGGAACAAAGGGGGATGAAGAAAAAAAAAAAAACGATCCATCCAACCATATGTGGTCATCGAAGATGAATTCAGCAGTCCATTAATGGAAAAGACACATTTTGGAAATGCGGGGAATGAATCGGAATAGAAATATCAAATTGGAGGAATAAAAATAGATATATATCTTTGTAGAAGTGCCATGTGAAAAAACGTGATGTCTTTTTAATGTGAGATATAGCTCAATGTCATCTTAAAACAGTCTCATCTTACTTGTGTGTAAATTCTTTCATTGTGTGTAAGAAAATGAAATACTATCCTAAATGAGCTACACAGGGAGTGCTCCGGATTTGCCTCAGACAAAACCCGACAAGTTGTCTTGGTATCGCTTTCCCTGCATTCAGTCGGTTGAATTGTCACTTCTGTCACCTTGCCCTTTGACACTAATTACCTGTTCATACCTTCAAAGGGTTTACAAATGAAGGGCCGCATGGCTAAGAGCCCTTTGACAATATAAAGCATTGTACAAAAGCCACAGAATTAGAAGTGGAGTTGAAGCAAATCAGGGTCAGGTTGACTTTCCTCTTCTTGTCTCGCTTTCAAGTTTGCATGACATGGCTTTGATGTCGATACTTAGATTGTCCAGTTTTGTTAGAAACATACATTTGTCCCTGACACATACACACACACACACACACAGACACACACATATCGCAAGGCAAAGGGTCAATCGCAATGCGGTGCCCCGGAGCAGTTTTGGGGTCAAGTGCCATGCTAAGAGGCCCAACGGCAGTGGATGGTGCCTGGAATCAGAGTCCAGCAACCCTGTGGTTGCTAGTTTAGTTCCCACTTTATGCCTGACCCAGGATTGGAAACTGCGACCTTCCGGGTACTGCTCCGCTCTCTATCATATAGGCTACCTGTCGATCTAGCTGGTGCATGGCAGGTGATATTCAGGACCAAGCATTTCAACATTACATATACTGTAGCATATACTGTAAATCTAGAATTATAAACCCTGTGATACACTTCGCATCACTGTCACACCCTGCAGAGATCATCTTTATCATCGTCTTTACAGGGTGACATGTGATACTGGGTACTTGGACCAATCAGAGCAAAAGGTAGGCAAATAGTGATTCAGCTCCAGCAACAAAAAATATATATATATATAATTTACACTGAGTATACAGTACAGTGTAAATGACAGACTGACCAGGTGAATCCAGGTGGAAGCTATGATTTCTTATTGATGTCACTTGTTAAATCCACTTCAATCAGTGTAGATGAAATGGGGGAGACAGGTTAAAGATGGATTTTTAAGCCTTGGGACAATTGCCCTGACGAATGGAGGGCAATAGGGGGAGGGGGTTCAACTCAATATTAGGAAGGTGTTCCTAATGTTTGGTATACTAAGTGTATAAAACAAAGATAATATGTAACATAATAACATACACACACACACACACACACACACACACACACACATACACACTCTACCGGTCAAAGGTTTGAAAACACCTACTCATTCAAGGGTTTTTCTTTATTTTTAGTATTTTCTACATTGTAGAATAATAGTGAAGATATCAAACATTGAAATAACACATATGGAGTCATGTAGTAACCAAAAAAGTGTTAATACAAATCAAAATATATATATTTTTTGAGAATCTTCAAATAGCCACCCTTTACCTTGATGACAGTTTGCACACTCTTGGCATTCTCTCAACCAGCTTCATGAGGTAGTCACCTGGAATACATTTCAATTAACAGGGGTGCCTTCTTCAAAGTTAATTTGTGGAATTTCTTTCCTTCTTAATGCGTTTGAGCCAATCAGTTGTGTTGTAACAAGGTAGGTGGGGTGTACAGAAGATATCCCTATTTGGTAAAATACCAAGTCCATATTATGGCAAGAACAGCTCAAATAAGCAAAGAGAAATGACAGTCCATCATTACTTTAAGACATGAAGGTCAGTCAATACGGAAAATGTCAAGAACTTTGAAAGTTTCATCAAGTGCAGTCGCAAAAACCATCAAGCGCTATGATGAAACTGGCTCTCATAAGGAACCACAGGAAAGGAAGACCCAGAGTTACTTCTGCTGCAGAGGATAAGTTAATTAGAGTTACCAGCCTCAGAAATTGCAGCCCAAATAAATACTTCACAGAGTTCAAGTCCTTTGGTCTGGAGTCCAAATTGGAGATTTTTGGTTCCAACCGCCGAGTCTTTGTGAGACGTGGAGTGGGTGAACGGATGGTCCCCACATGTGTATTTCTGTCACGCCTGCTCCGGCTCTCCCTCTCTGGCGCTCGAGGACGCCAGGCTGCCTTTCATTACGCACACCTGTCACCATCATTATGAGCATGAGCTCTCATTGGACTCACCTGGACTCCTTTGCGTTTTGATTGCCTTCCCTATATCTGTCTGTTTCCTCTGTTTCATTGTCGTTTCCGTTTCCCCTGTCCAGACACTGTCCGTATTCTGTACCTGTTTGTGGTTATTAAATATTCACTCCCTGTACCTGTTTCTCGTCTCCAGCGTCGATCCTTACAGAATGCTGACACCAGTAAAAGAAGCATCAGGGAGTTTTTTGTTTTTGTTTTGGTTGATGACGTCTGGTCCGGGTGCCATCACCGATGGAACCGGGGGTGCCTCAACTAGCTCGTTAGGCTTCCAAGCCTTAGCGGGCTCGAGAGGTCTTCGTGCCTCGGTTGGCTTGGCAGACGCCCACCCCACGTCATGCTTCAGCCGGTCCGTCATGCTTCAGCCGGCACATCAGGCTCCCACGCCTCAGCCGGTTCGTCAGGCTCAAACGCCTCAGCGGGATTGTCAGGCTTTCCCACCTCAGCCGGATCGCCAGGTTCTAAAGCCTCTGCCGGCTCGTCGGGCTTCTACGCCCCAGCCGGCTTGTCCAGCACCCATGCCTCGGCCGGCTCATCATGTTCGGCAAGGTGGGACACCAAGTGGCACCCCTAGAGGGGAGGGTACTGTCATGCCTGCTCCCGTTCTCCTTCTCTGGTGCTCGAGGGTGCTAGGCTGCCTTTCATTACGCACACTTGTCACCATCATTACACGCATCAGCGCTCATTGGACTCACCTGGACTCCTTCACGTTTTGATTGCCTTCCCTATATCTGTCTGTTTCTTCTGTTTCCTCCCCATGTCAGCATTCACCCCCGTGTACCTGTTTCTAGTCTCCAGCGTCGATCCTCACAATTTCCCACCATAAAGCATGGAGGAGGAGGTGTTATGGTGTGGGGTTGCTTTGCCGGTGACACTGTCTGTGATTTATTTAGAATTCAAGGCACACTTAACCAACATGGCTTCCACAGCATTCTGCAGCAATACGCCATCCCATCTGGTTTGGGCTTAGTGGGACTATCATATGTTTTTCAACAGGACAATGACCCAACACACCTCCAGGCTGCGTAAGGGCTATTTAACACAGAAGGAGAGTGATGGAGTGCTGCATCAGATAACCTGACCACCACAATTCCCCAACCTCAACCAAATTGACATGGTTTGGGATGAGTCGAACTGCAGAGTGAAGGAAAAGCAGCCAACAAGTGCTCAGCATATGTGGGAACTCCTTCAAGACTGTTGGAAAAGCATTCCAGGTGAAGCTGGTTGAGAGAATGCCAAGAGTGTGGAACTGTCATCAAGTCCAAGGGTGGCTATTTGAAGAATCTCAAACATAAAATATATTTTGATTTGTTTAACACTTTTTGTGTTACTATCTGATTCCATATGTGTTTTTTCATAGTTTTGATGTCTTCAATATTATTTTACAATGTAAAATAGTAAAGTAATGTAAAATAGTAAAGATAAAGAAAAACCCTTGAGTAGGTATTCTAAATATTTTGACCAATAGTGTACGTATACATATAACAAAGATAATATATTAAACAAAGATAATATGTAAAACAAAGATAATATATAAAACAAAGATAATATATTAATATCCTATTTTTAGACAAATACTGTCCTGAAAATGTTGGTTGGCCACAGACTTGGTGGTAGTCTCTAGATCATTCCTTAGGATTGTATGTAGCCTAATTCTGTCCTGTAAATTTGCTATGTTTCCCCAGAAATGTCAAAATATAAGGGTGTGAATGCAATTGACCAAGCTTGACATTGCACATTTATGTTTTCCACATCTGATACACTATTTCAGTTGATCACATTTAATCTCAATATCACTCATGCAAATTAACTCAATACTCTTTGTACATTTTGATGGTTCTTTCAGTATGGACAGCTAATAGAAGTCAATTGAATAGTATTATGATACAGTAAAAACCAGCATCGAAAGATAACACATTTCTACACAATAATATAATAATAATGTAATGCCATGACCCAGGGTTAAAATAAAAACGTTTTCACTCACTGGTGGGTCAATGTACATATAAAAATGATAGATGTAATGTCTAAGGACGAGCTACTTTAAGGATATGTCCAAACAACCTCTGATCTAAAAATCCAGAGGCCCCAGATGCCTCGTGTGAGTGAACGTTCCATTCCTTTCTCAAAACAACTTACAGGGAATTCAAAGACTTGATAAGCTTAGTATTATTTTTATTTTTTTTGTAAAAGTCTTTCGGTGTTAGGCAGTGGGCTTTTTTTTCAATTTTTTTCAATTTTTTATTTTTTTTTACAAACATTTGTAGATGTTTTTGCAGAGAGGACAGACCAATTAGAACGCTATCAGAAGGAGTTAAGGCAACGTGTACCTGTGTAGTTTTGAGGGTGGCACTGAGAGAAAAATGTGAATACTTTTACAGGTGTTTTGAAGTGGGAGAAACTAATTTGTACAAAATATTTTGCAGAGAGGACAGACCTGAATGGTCTTAGAATGATATTGGAGGCATCTACTACTCATGTCCAAATTCAATGTCTGTTCCTTTGATCTTGGATCATTTGTCCTGGAAATGGATGCTATGGAGGCGTCCACTCAGATTCAATAGGCCTGCCGCATGACTGTATTAAATTATAATAAAAAACCATATACTGTACAAGTAATATACTGTACAGTTTTGGAAAGTATATTAGGGCCCAGAGATACATTTAGAAAAGCTTTACATCAGGCAATAACTGACATTCTAAAAAGTACAGTATTACTTTGTATCTGCGTTCCTGCTCAAGACAGTGGTTGGAACAGAAAACATTGCATGATATTATGAATTAGCTGACTGCTAGGAGAAGTAGCCTGTACTACCCCAGTAAGTAGGATGTGCAAATGGGAGGTCTTTGATTATGACTGAACTTTATCTCCTACTGTAGATGCATATTAGCCTGTTCCCAGATCAGTTTGTGCTTTATAGCCAACTCCTAGGGTCATTGCCAAGACAGCACAAACAGATCTGAGACCAGGCTAGATGCATGTATCCACCTATGCTACTGTTGATAGAATGGACCGTTCCTTTAAAGGTACAATCTGGAAAATAGAACGGACTGTTCCTTTAAATGCACAATCTGGGGGCCTCTCAAGTGGTTCAGTGGTCTAAGACACTGTACTAGATCCTGGTTCGAGTCCAGGCTCTGTCGCAGCCGGCCACGACCGGAAGACCCATGAGTCGGCACACAATTGTCCCAGCATCGTCTGGGTTAGGTGAGGGTTTCCTTGTCCCATCGCAATCTAGCGACTCCTGTGGCGGGCCGGACACATACACGCTGACACGGTCGCCAGGTGTTTCCTCCGACACATTTGTGTGGCTGGCTTCCGGGTTAAGCGGGCACTGTGTCAAGAAGCAGTTTGGCTTGGTTGTGTCGTGTTTAGGAGGACGCACAGCTCTTGACCTTCGCCTCTCCCGAGTCAGTTAAGAACAAATTCTTATTTACAATGACGGCCTAGGAACAGTGTGTATGAGAGCGGAAATATAATTCCATTATAACTCAGCGTCAAACTGTAACCTGAATCTTATGGGTTAGGGTTAAGTTTAGGGTCTAGGGTCTCTCTATGGGGTCAGCTCCATTATAGCTCAGTCAAACTGTAACCTATGGGACCTGCGACTATGGAGAGCTGAGATAGGAGTTGTCCACCACCAGAGCAATTTCCAACCAGACCAGAAGTTTGAGGAGTGACGTGCTAGTCAAAAAGCCAGGCTGGTCTGGGAAAATGCCTTTAGGTACACAATGCTGCAAAGCGCCATGTGCCTCTGATTTAGCGAAGGACTGTGACGTCAAGCTAGGTAGACCTGCATACAGGCCACACAGGTGTTTAATGTCTTACACAACCGTTTTATATACTTTTGAATCAGTCATTTGCATGTCACACGATATACGCAATAAAAACGTTTGTGTTTCTTGCCGTAATTGTGAGTAGTGTTTAGACAAGAGTTTAGAGTTAAATTTCTTGTTTCATTGTGTTCAGGCACGCCAATGACTCTTCAGCCTCAGGATGCTAAAGAAATTCAGCCTTTCCCTGAGGGCCTTCACAGTGCTCTACAGGAGTACCATCGAGAGCATACTGTCAGGCTGCATCACAGCCTGGTACGGCCGCAGACTGCATGGTGCTACAGAGGGTGGCCCACAGCCTGCCCTCCAGGACACCTACAACACCAGGTGTCGCAGGAAGGCCAAGAAGATAATCAGGGATCCCAGCCACCCGAGCCACAGCCTGTTCTCCCCGCTTCCATCACTAAGACACGGGCAGTACAGGAGCATCATGTCAAAAACTGGAAGATTGGCCAATAGCTTCTACCCCCAGACCATCAGGCTGCTGAATTGTCACCACTAGGCAGCTTCCCCCTACCGCTGTCCCCCTCCTGCCCCCCCCCCCTGTTTCCTGTTTCATTGTGTTTGTCGTTTCATTATGTTTGTTGTTTCATTGTGTTTGTTGTTTCATTGTGTTTGTCGTTTCATTATGTTTGTTGTTTCATTGTGTTTGTTGTTTCATTGTGTTTGTTGTTTCATTGTGTTTCCTGTTTCATTGCGTTTGTTGTTTCATTGTGTTTGTTGTTTCATTGTGTTTCCTGTTTCATTGCGTTTGTTGTTTCATTGCGTTTGTTGTTTCATTGTGTTTGTTGTTTCATTGTGTTTCCTGTTTCATTGCGTTTGTTGTTTCATTGTGTTTGTTGTTTCATTGTGTTTCCTGTTTCATTGCGTTTGTTGTTTCATTGTGTTTGTTGTTTCATTGAGTTTCTTGTTTCATTCAGTTTCTTGTTTCATTCAGTTTCTTGTTTCATTCAGTTTCTTGTTTTATTGTGTGAAGTGTGCATACTCTACATACATTTGATCTACTATGTTACTAATTTCATATTTTAGTATATTGTATGTTGTTTATTGTTGATTTGTTGTATATTGTTCCAGATCAATGCCTTATGACAGCGACGGCTTTAATTCAACTCTATTTGAGATGGCTCCTCAGCGTCAAGACTGGGTGAAAAGCTCTCTCCCTCTCTGCTTTAATCTTTGTTTCCACTCAAAACCAAACACGTCAGCTAAGATGACTGAGCATTTACAGTCTGGCGATAATTCAATAAGGCTCTCTCTTCAGCGAGGGACCTTTTAAGATGAAGCCTCAAAGTGAGGAACACAGGTTTGCCTGCTCTCCTCCGTTTCTAGAATAACAGTGAAGTGGTAGTTTCTCCGGGGCTTTGGAAGTGCATTGTGACTGGCCTCGTGATACCACCATTAGACTCTGTCAGAGTAATAAAGGGAAAAGTGTAGTGCAAATACAAATGAAAATAAAAGTGTGACTCATTTCTTCTTTCTGACTCTGTCAAACTGCTTTTCATACTGCCGCCACCTAGTTCTCAAGTCACCGGTTTATGGGGGACTTCGATGTATGGTACCTTCACCCTCTGGTGACCTGTTTAGAGGAGGGAGACACCTTCACCCTCTGGTGACCTGTTTAGAGGAGGGAGACACCTTCACCCTCTGGTGACCTGTTTAGAGGAGGGAGACACCTTCACCCTCTGGTGACCTGTTTAGAGGAGGGAGACACCTTCACCCTATGGTGACCTGTTTAGAGGAGGGAGACACCTTCACCCTCTGATGACCTGTTTAGAGGAGGGAGACACCTTCACCCTATGGTGACCTGTTTAGAGGAGGGAGACACTTTCACCCTATGGTGACCTGTTTAGAGGAGGGAGACACTTTCACCCTCTGATGACCTGTTTAGAGGAGGGAGACACTTTCACCCTCTGGTGACCTGTTTAGAGAGGGTCTACAGTAAGAAGAGGGAGACCCACAGACACATTCTCCTATAGTGACAGTGGTGTATAATCTTTTGAATTTTTCATTTAACTAGGCAACTATTTTACTGGTAAGGACTAAACTACATGCCTATACAGCCCCTAAACAGTTTCCTCTAATTGCTGGTCTAGGATCAGTTTTCCCCACCCCAATCTTAACCTTAACCATTCAATGTTAATAAACTGAACTTGCCCTGAACCAGCGCATGAGGTAATTTACATAGGCCTGGCTAATCCATATTGTACTGTGTGAGAGTGGCATTGTCAGTTTAGGTCATCTTAAGCATTTTTGTAGAGCCATGGGAAAGGGGAGGGGTAGGGCTATTACCCAAGGGAGGGGCCAGGGGAAGGGGAGGGGTATTGGCATTACCCAAGGGAGGAGCCAGGGGCTGGGGAGGGGTATAGGTATTACCCAAGTGAGGGGCCAGGGAAAGGGGAGGGGTAGAGAGAGGTATTACCCAAGGGAGGGGCCAGGGAAAGGGGAGGGGTAGAGAGAGGTATTACCCAAGGGAGGGGCCAGGGAAAGGGGAGGGGTAGAGAGAGGTATTACCCAAGGGAGGGGCCAGGGAAAGGGGAGGGGTAGAGGTATTACTCAAGGGAGGGCCAGGGAAAGGGGAGGGGTAGAGGTATTACACAAGGGAGGGGCCATGGGAAGGGGAGGGGTATTAAGATTAAGATGGCGCTGACGGAGACGGCAGCATCGCGACGAGCTCTTAGAAAACTTTGCAGTATTTTGTTTTTTTATGTACAATTTTTTACATTATTAGCTCAGGAAATGTTTTGTGTTATTACATACAGCCGGGAAGAACTATTGGATATTAGAGCAGCGGTAACTCACCAGAACTACCAGCATTACGACCAGGAATACGACTTCCGTGGAGCAAATCCTTTGTTCACTCTCCCCAAAGCAATTTAACTTATTCCAGAGGTCGACCTAAAACATCGCACTCGAGGCGGCCTGTTGGTTCGACTTAGGAGGTGCGCACACCACCCACCGCTTCTGAGTATATTACTAGCTAATGTTCAGTCTTTGGATAATAAAGTTGATGAGCTTAGAGCAAGGATTACTTTCCAGAGAGACATCGGGGCTTGTAAAATACTTTGTTTCACAGATACATGGCTCTCTCGGGATACTCAGTACAGGATTCAGTACAGGATTCTCAGTACATCTCGCAGACAGGAATAAATATCTCTCCGGGAAGCAGAAGGGCAGGGGGGGACGGGGGGTTTCATGATTAACAACTCATGGTGTAATTCTAGGAACAAGTAATTGTGTTCACCCGACCTAGAATACCTTTAAATGCTGACCTTATTATCTCCCAAGAGAATTCCCCTCTGTCATCGCCACGGCCGTTTACATCCCACCTCAAGCCGAAACCTCGACAGCCCTCAAAGAACTTCATTGGACTTTATGCAAACTGGAAGCCATATATCCTGAGGCTGCATTTATTGTAGCTGGGGATTTAAAAAAAGCAAATCTGAGGACTAGGGTGCCCAAAATTCTACCAACATATTGACAGTCCTACTCGCGCTACTAAGACTTTCGACCATTGCTATTCAAACTTCCGGGATGCTTAAAAGGCCCTACCCCACCCTCCTTTTGGCAAATATGACCACGACGCCATCTTGCTCCTCCCGGTTTATAGGCAGAAACTCAAACAGGAAGTGCCCGTGCTTCGTACTATTCAACGCTGGTCTGACCAATCGGAATCCACGCTTCGGGATTGTTTTGATCAAATTGACTGGGATATGTTCCGGATAGCGTGCAAAAATAATCTAGACGCATACACGGGTACGGTGACTGAGGTCATAAGGAACTGTATAGGAGATGTAGTACCCACTGTGACTATTAAAACCTACCCTAACCAGAAACTGTGTATAGATGGTAGCATTCGCGTGAAACTGAAAGCGCGAACCACTGCATTTAACAATGGCAAGGCGACTGGTAATATGGCAGAATATAAACAGTGTAGTTATTCACTCCGCATGGCAACCAAACAAGCTAAACGTCAGTATAGAGATAAAGTGGAGTCGCAATTCAACAGCTCAGACACAAGACACAAAAGGAAAACCAGCCAATAGTTTACCGCCCCAATAGATCCACAGACGATGCAATCGCCATCACTCTGCACACTGTCCTATCCCACCTGGACAAGAGGAATACCTATGTAAGAATGCTCTTTACTGTCTTTAGTTCAGAATTCAACGCCATAGTCCCCTCCAAGCTCATCATTAAGCTCGAGACCCTGGGTCTGAACCCTGCCCTGTGCAACTGGGTCCTGGACTTCCTGATGTGCCGCCCCCAGGTGGTGAAGGTAGGAAACATCCCCACCACTCCGCTGATCCTCAACACTGGGGCCCACAAGGGTGTGTGCTCAGCCCCCTCCTGTACTCCCTGTTCACCCATGACTGCGTGGCCAAGCATGCCTCCAACTCAATCATCACGTTTTCAGACAACACAACAGTAGTAGCCTTGATTACCAACAATGATGATGAGACAGCCTACAGGGAGGAGGTGAGGACTCTGGGAGTGTGGTGCCTGGAAAATAACCTCTCACTCAACGTCAACAAAACAAAGGAAATGATCGTGGACTTCAGGAAACAGCAGAGGGTGCACCCCCCTATCTACATCGACGGGACCGCAGTGGAGAAGGTGGCAAGCTTCAAGTTCCTTGGCGTACACATCACTGACAAACTGAATTGGACCACCCACACAGACAGTGTGGTGAAGAAGGCGCAACAGAGCCTATTAAACCTCAGGAGGCTAAAGAAATGTGGCTTGTCACCTAAAACCCTCACATATTTTTACAGATGCACAACCGAAAGCATCCTGTCGGGCTGTATCACCGCCTGGTACGGCACAGGCAATGACAACAAGCTCAGTCCGATGATGCTGTGACACACCGCCCCAGACCATGACGGACCCTCCACCTCCAAATCGATCCCGCTCCAGAGTACAGGCCTCGGAGTAACGCTCATTCCTTCGATGATAAACACGAATCCGACCATCACCCCTGGTGAGACAAAACCGCGACTCTTCAGTGAAGAGCACTTTTGCCAGTCCTGTCTGGTCCAGCGACAGTGGGTTTGTGCCCATCGGCGACGTTGTTGCCTGTGATGTCTGGTGAGTACCTGCCTTACAACAGGCCTACAAGTCCTCAGTCCAGACTCTCTCAGCTTATTGCGGACAGTCAGCACTGATGGAGGGATTGTGCATTCCTGGTGTAACTCGGGCAGTTGTTGTTGCCATCCTGTACCTGTCCTGCAGGTGTGATGTTCAGATGTACCGATCCTGTGCAGGTGTTGTTACACGTGGTCTGCCACTGCGAGGATGATCAGCTGTCCGTCCTGTCTCCCTGTAGCGCTGTCTTAGGCGTCTCACAGTACGGACATTGCAATTTATTGCCCTGGCCACATCTGCAGTCCTCACGCCTCCTTGCAGCATGCCTAAGGCACGTTCACGCAGATGAGCAGGGACCCTGGGCATCTTTCTTTTGGTGTTTTTCAGAGTCAGTAGAAAGGCCTCTTTAGTGCCCAAGTTTTCATAACTGTGACCTTAATTACCTACCGTCTGTAAGCTGTTAGTATCTTAACAACTCTTCCACAGGTGCATGTTCATTAATTGTTTATGGTTCATTGAACAAGCATGGTAAACAGTGTTTAAACCCTTTACAATGAAGATCTCTGAAGTTATTTGGATTTTTACGAATTATCTTTGAAAGATCAAGGGTCTGATTCTCCAAACCTAGTTTTGTTTCTTGGTAGATTTCCTTTTACCCCTCACGTAGCTTATTGTTGATTGGTTGTAAGACAGGGTGTCATCAGGCCAACACAACAGACTGGAGTTTTCTCGAATTGTAATCATTTCTTTCCAAGACAGGGTCCTGAAAAAGGGACGTTTCTTTTTTTGCTGAGTTTCTTCTACTGTGTCTTAGTCCGTTCTGATCTGACATCGCTCGTCCATAAATGTATATAGTCTTAATTCATTCCTACTTTGATTTGTGTGTACTGGGTATATGTTGTGTAATTTGCTAGATATTACATGTTAGATATTACTGCACTGTCGGAGCTAGAAGCACAAGCATTTCACTACACCCGCAATAACACCTGCTAATCACGTGTTTGTGACCAATAGAATTTGATTTGGTTTGGGTAGAGGTATTACCCAAGGGAGGGGCCGGGGGAAGGGGGAGGGGTAGAGGTATTACCCCCGGGAGGGACCAGGGTAAGACAGAGGGAACCATTACTCTGGGAATGGCCAGTCGCCTTAGCAATGTTTTTACAGTAAAGATATTACTCTGGGAATGGCCAGTCATCTTAGCAAGGTTTTTACAGTAGAGGTATTACTCTGGGTATGGCCAGTCGCCTTAGCAAGGTTTTTACAGTAAAGATATTACTCTGGGAATGGCTAGTTGCCTTAGCAATGTTTTTACAGTAAAGATATTACTCTGGGTATGGCCAGTCGCCTTAGCAAGGTTTTTACAGTAGAGGTATTACTCTGGGTATGGCCAGTCGCCTTAGCAAGGTTTTTACAGTAGAGGTATTACTCTGGGTATGGCCAGTCGCCTTAGCAAGGTTTTTACAGTAGAGGTATTACTCTGGGTATGGCCAGTCGCCTTAGCAAGGTTTTTACAGTAGAGGTATTACTCTGGGTATGGCCAGTCGCCTTAGCAAGGTTTTTACAGTAGAGGAAGCATTAGTCTGGAGAAGAGGAACGTGTCCCTCGCTTGTTAAAATGTCAAAAGAAAAGAAAATAGCTGGGGGATGAGAATGTTGAGAGAAAAAAACAGCGCAACATGATGTAAGAGTAGGTTTGGAGAGAAAATGGGTTGTGTTGTTGGATCAGCACTGTGTTTTAGAGGTCGACCGATTATGATTTTTCAACACCGATACCGATTATTGGAGGACCAAAAACCCCCGCTACCGATTAATCAGCCAATTAAAAAACATATATATATTATTATTTTATTGTTTTTGTAATAATGACAATTACAACAATACTGAATGAACACTTATTTTAACTTAATATAATACATCAATAAAATCAATTTAGCCCCAAATAAATAATGAAACATGTTCAATTTGGTTTAAATAATACAAAAACAGTGTTGGAGAAGAAAGTAAAAGTGCAATATGTGCCATGTAAAAAAGCTAACATTTAAGTTCCTTGCTCAGATCATGAGAACATATGAAAGCTGGTGGTTCCTTTTAACATGAGTCTTCAATATTCCCAGTTAAGAAGTTTTAGGTTGTAGTTATTATAGGAATTATAGGACTTTTTCTCTCTATACGATTTGTATTTCATATACCTTTGACTATTGGATGTTCTTATAGTCACTTTAGTATTGCCAGTGTAACAGTATAGCTTCCGTCCCTCTCCTCGCTTTTACCTGGGCTCGAACCAGGAACACATCGACAACAGCCACCCTCGAAGCAGAGTTACCCATGCAGAGCAAGGGGAACAACTACTCCAAATCTCAGAGCGAGACACGTTTGAAATGCGTTTGAAATGCTAGCTAGCCATTTCACATCGGTAACACCAGCCTAATCTCGGGAGTTGATAGGCTTGAAGTCATAAACAGCACAATGCTTGAAGCATTGCGAAGAGCTGCTGGCAAACGCACGAAAGTGCTGTTTGAATGAATGCTTACGAGCCTGCTGGTGCCTACCATCGCTCAGTCAGACTGCTCTATCAAATCATAGACTTAATTATAACATAATAACACACAGAAATACGAGCCTTTGGTCATTAAAATGGTCGAATCCGGAAACTATAATTTCGAAAACAAAACGTTTATTCTTTCAGTGAAATACAGAACCGTTCCGTATTTTATCAAACGGATGGCATCCCTAAGTCTAAATATTGTTGTTACATTGTACAACCTTCAGTGTTATGTCATAATTAATTACGGCCTTTGTTAGGAATAAATAAACTTCACACAGTTCGCAATGAGTCAGGCGGCCCAAACTGCTGCATATACCCTGACTGCTTGCACGGAACGCAAGAGAAGTGACACAATTTCCCTAGTTATAAGAAATTCATGTTAGCAGGCAATATTAACTAAATATGCAGGTTTAAAAATATATACTTGTGTATTGATTTTAAAGAAAGGCATTGATGTTTATGGTTAGGTACATTGGTGCAACGAGTGCTTTTTTCGCAAATGCGCTTGTTAAATCATCACCCGTTTGTCGAAGTAGGCTGTGATTCAATGAGAAATTAACAGGCACCGTATCGATTATATGCAACGCAGGACATGCTAGATAAACTAGTAATATCATCAACTATGTGTAGTTAACTAGTGATTATGTTAAGATTGATTGTTTTTTTATAAGATAAGTTTAATGCTAGCTAGCAACTTACCTTGGCTTCTTGCTGCCCTCGCGAAACAGGTAGTCAGCCTGCCACGCAGGCTCCTCGTGGAGTGCAATGTAAGGCAGGTGGTTAGAGCATTGGACTAGTAACCAGAAGGTTGCAAAAACGAATCCCCGAGCTGACAAGGTAAAAATCTGTCGTTCTGTCCCTGAACAAGGCAGTTCACCCACCGTTCCTAGGCCGTCATTGAAAATAAGAATGTGTTCTTAACTGACTTGCCTAGTTAAATAAAGGTGTATAATTTTTTTTTAAATAAATATCAGCAAATCGGTGTCCAAAAATACCGATTACCGATTGTTATGAAAACTTGAAATCGGCCCTAATTAATCAGCCATTCCGATTAATCGGTCGACCTCTACCGTGTTTACGAAGCATATGCTGTTGATGAGTTTAAGGGAGTGTTCTCCTTCCATGAGAACCAGTGCGCTCCGCAGTTCTCAAACTAGAACAAAGCTTTTACAGTAGGAAGAAGTGAAGCATCTGGAGGTGAACCACCATGCTGGGATCATCAGTCTAACCCTGATCACTAGTTTAATGGTGGCTAGGTCGGGAGGCCAGTCTAACTCTGATCACCAGTTTAGTCTCTTAGATGTAATGGCAAAATGTAGATTTCTGCCTAAATAGACATACCCAAAAGTAACTGCTATTCATGTATAATTACATGATTCTTACATGGTATATGGTATTTGGAAAGAAGACATCTGGGAGATTATGAAGACATGATCAGAAGATAGATATGAGTTACATAGTTCATAATACACAAGATCAAGCACACACACAAAATAACGTTTTTTTTATAATAATTTTTTTTAAAGTCATTTTTCATTGACAAGCTATAAGTTAATTATTGATGACTAGAGCTGGAAACACATCAGATGGCTTCCACAACATGTGAATGATATCAGAAAAATAAATGTGATTGATAGACCTAACAACTAGAAATGGGCAGATGTTTTAGTAAGTGGTGTTAGGTGTGGTCACGGAGCATTTCTCAGGGTCCCTAAACCTCTCCAAAGTGGCAATTGTCTTTAAATTAGATAATTCCAGTGCTATTACATATTCACAATCCTTAAATGCTATTTGTTCAGTATAAAAACAATTTCTATTTGCACTGTTTTTGCTCAATGTATGTGCCTCTTGCTTTGTTCCATCCAGGTCAACTGCATATCCCTGGAAAGCTTATCTCATTGGCTATAAGACTGGCAAGGTTCCATAGTAGCCAATCCCCTGTATAATGGATGCCTACAGCGCGTCATATTTTTGATGCGCAAAGATATAGTCACACGGTGGACATTCAATGTTGCCATTAAGTCAAACATCATCAGATAACATTGTAATTAGCTAGATATGTTCCTACCAACCTAAGGATTCATTTGATACCACCCCATGTAGCTATAGTTCAAATACTGACCAAATCAAAGCTTACCTTGTAAGATGTTTGGTGAAAACGTTGTGTAAAATAAACATTTTGACTTTCGGGGCTGGTGATCAATAACGGTAGGTCACAGGCAGACAAATAAGATATCCTGATGATCTGTGGAGTCCCAGCTTTCTGGGTGTGTATCAGCGTATTTTGTGTTTATTTCATTTATGCTTCACAACGCTAACCGGAACGTAGGTAGCAGCCATCTTGAAATTAGGTAATCGGCTCGGCCTCCCCTTATAAATTTGTGTACCCATATACGGTAGTAAGTCACACCAAAGATTAGAAGGCACCGATCAATAGCCAAGATACTCAGCTTTCTGCAGACACCCTGCTTTTTCAGATAGGGACTACCATTCTTATACCAGACTGAATTGCATTTTTTTTAAATCTGTAGGGTCCCCAAATATGGAGACTTTACATTTAAGAGTTAATGGTGGCTAGGCCAGGACGCCAGTCTAACCCTTATCACTAGTTTAATGAATGAAATAAACACAAAATATGCTGATGCAAACCGAAAGCTGGGACTCATCGCTCATCCATATATTTATATGTTTAAATTCTTATTCTATCCCTTACTTAGATTTGTGTGTATTAGGTAGTTGTTGTGGAACTGTTGAATTAATTGTTAGAAGCACAAGCATATCGCTACACTCACAATAACATCTGCTAACCATGTGTATGTGATCAATAACATTTGATTTGATTTGATTTGATTAATGGTGGCTAGGCCGGGACGCCAGTCTAACCCTGATCACCAGTTTAATGGTTGCTAGGCCGGGACGCCAGTCTAACCCTGATCACCAGTTTAATGGTGGCTAGGCCGGGAGGCCAGTCTAACCCTGATCACCAGTTTAATGGTGGCTAGGCCGGGACGCCAGTCTAACCCTGATCACCAGTTTAATGGTTGCTAGGCCGGGACGCCAGTCTAACCCTGATCACCAGTTTAATGGTGGCTAGGCCGGGAGGCCAGTCTAACCCTGATCACCAGTTTAATGGTGGCTAGGCCGGGAGGCCAGTCTAACCCTGATCACCAGTTTAATGGTGGCTAGGCCGGGACGCCAGTCTAACCCTGATCACCAGTTTAATGGTGGCTAGGCCGGGAGGCCAGTCAAACACTGCATCTCTTGGCCCTGTACTCTGCATTAGGCTACTGGGAGTGTTCCCATGGAAAAGCCGTTAAACTGGCCGCGGCAATGAGGGATGAGGAACAAGTTTCCATCCGGTCTACCAGGCAACATGGATGGTCGCATATTGTTGTGCCATGTTAAGACAGCCCCATAAATTGTAATACAGTGAAGCTTGAGGGGTTTGAACAGGTGGTTAAAATAGTCTGTAGGTGTTTTTTTTTCATCATTCATACAGGTGTGTGTCGGTTTAGCCTCAGGTTTTTTACGGATGTGTTTCGAGTCGACCTATAGGATTAATTCGCTGGGGTTGTCTGTATTTCTGTTGTTGTTTTTGCATCGTCAGTCTCCCTGTTGCCATGTAGAAGTAACTTGGTTCTCCTGTGGGGCGTGGGTTCCCCTCTGGGGCGTGGCTTCTCCTCTGGGGCGTGGCTTCTCCTCTGGGTCTGATTCTCCTCTGGGTCTGATTCTCCTCCGGGGCGTGGCTTCTCCTCTGGGGCGTGGCTTCTCCTCTGGGTCTGATTCTCCTCTGGGTCTGATTCTCCTCCGGATCTGATTCTCCTCCAGGGCGTGGCTTCTCCTCTGGGTCTGATTCTCCTCTGGGTCTGATTCTCCTCCGGGTCTGATTCTCCTCCGGGGCGTGGCTTCTCCTCTGGGGTGTGGCTTCTCCTCTGGGTCTGATTCTCCTCTGGGTCTGGTTCTCCTCCGGGGCGTGGCTTCTCCTCCGGGGCGTGGCTTCTCTTCTGGGTCTGGTTCTCCTCTGGGGGCGTGGCTTCTCCTCTGGGTCAGGTTCTCCTCTGGGGAATGGCTTCTCCTCTGGGTCTGGTTCTCCTCTGGGGGCGTGGCTTCTCCTCTGGGTCAGGTTCTCCTCTGGGGCATGGCCTCTCCTCTGAGACGTGGCTTCTCCTCTGAGGAGTGGGTTCTCCTCTGGGGGTGTGGCTTCTCCTCTGGGTCTGGTTCTCCTCTGGGTCTGGTTCTCCTCTGGGGGCGTGGCTTCTCCTCTGGGTCAGGTTCTCCTCTGGGTCTGGTTCTCCTCCGAGACGTGGCTTCTCCTCTGGGATGTGTGTTCTGCCTTGCGGAATGGACTGCGGCCTCACTTTTCCCATCCGCATCAACGCATTTTCTCTCCTCCCATTTTTTTTCAAGGAGGATTTTCAGCTTTTCCTCATTGCCAGCTAATCTTCAGAATGTTACTAAAACAAGAAACAGATAAAAGGCCAAATAAATGGAAGAATGTGATATTCCCTCAATCAAATGTATATTCATTATAGGTCGCTCATAGATGCGACTTCCTTTGAACACTGACCTTGTTTGTCGTGTTTTGTTTTGCAATTTACTGTACCCTCCTGAAAGAACAAATATTTTCGATGATCTAGCCCACATCAAAGTAATTCTCTGCTCAAAATCCAGTGTTATACGCATTAATTTGCCTTTCTTTTAATAACTGCGGTCACAACCACTTGACAGATGATCTTTATCACAATCTCAGAGTATTATTCTACTGCGTGTGTAAACAGTAGCAACCAAACAGAGCCTTTCCCCAGAATTGACTGCGGCTATTGCTTGGTTAGTTTTCTCCTCATTTACCCTCTCTTGTAGGGATACAAACACTAAATCATTGTTAACTTCAAATATGGATTAATAAGTGAGCCAGCAACAATTTGAAAAAGATCCCAGACTTCTTACCTGCTGTGAAATACTGAACAGCGTTCTTTTTCTCCCAAAACCCTTAGGCTTAGATATTAGATTGTGGCTTTGAGCTGGCACAATCATGCCAGGGAAATATCAATCTTGTCTTTCTGAAAACATATATCACAATCTGGTGTTTGCCTTTTGATGTGTAAGATTATCCCTGTAATGATGAGCTTGTTGCTCAACACTGAGCAAGCAAGTTCTTGGCTATCCACGTATTGTGACTTGCAGAATTTCAGTTGCCATATATGTAAATATCCCATTGATATTGTCTTTGTTTTATATCTTATCTTAATTGTATATATTATCTTTATTTTATATATTATCTTTGATTTATATATTATCTTTGATTTATTTTTACAGCTATACCTTCATCTGAGATTACATATCTGTGCTAAAATGTCCTCTTTTCTATGTCGTTTGTGCGCCGCTTGTGCCACCCAAACCCTAAAACATGTTTTTTCCACATGGTTCAAAAACACAAGTGGCACACACTTTCTAGGCTTAGAAAAACATTGCTTCGACCAACTATTTGTGGCTTTGCAGTGAACATTGCAATGCATGCTCTTAAAATGTTGGGGAAATGTTGACTTTTATTATTTTAAAAGCAAGTCAACAAGGATGATGATGATGATGATGATGATAATAATGAATGAATTATTACTATTTGTTGCTGTTTAGTAGTAGTAGTAGCACCCCCCGGCACAGTGACATCGTTGGCATGTTAGTAATTTGTTGCAGTTATTACAAAACTACTAAACACAAACCCCAGTAAGACCAGGCCACTAAACACAAACCCCAGTAAGACCAGGCCACTAAACACAAACCCCAGTAAGACCAGGCCACTAAACACAAACCCCAGTAAGATCAGGCCACTAAACACAAACCCCAGTAAGAGCAGGCCTCTAAACACAAACCCCTGTAAGACCAGGCCTCTAAACACAAACCCCAGTAAGACCAGGCCTCTAAACACAACCCCCAGTAAGACCAGGTTACTGAACACAAACCCCAGTAAGTCCAGGCCTCTAAACACAAACCCCAGTAAGACCAGGCCACATCTCTTGCAATCCAGAAAGCAAATTAATATTTGAACTAGAATAGCTTTTTACCTAAGAGGTTCATGTACTTTACTTATGTGCAAAGAATGGTTACAATTCAGAATTGCTTTTCCAACCTTAGCAATATGTTATAAGATTATAACTGTCACATTGACGACTAATAGATTATCCATGACAAAGATTATATTTAATACAGTAGCTAGTAAATATGCCAGCCAAAATGGGTGTACTGTAGCAATCACTAAGAAGTTCATAGAGTTTACATTACTGTACATGCAACCAAATATATGTTTTGGATGTTTATATACAGTATCAAACAGCATGTATTTGAAAAAACTCTAAACAGAGCAATAATGTAAGCGTTCTCACAGACTACACAGCATAACGCAGCTCCTACAAAAGTATCATGTCGCAGTATTTGTCACGACTTCCGCCAAAGTTGGTCCCTCTCCTTTTTCGGGCGGCGTTCAGCGGTCGACGTCACCAGTTTTCTAGCCGCCACCGATCTACTTTTCATTTTCCATTTGTTTTGTCTTCATTGTACACACCTGGTTTCCATTCCCATAATTCTGTTCCTTATTTAACCCTCTGTTTCCCCCATGGTTTTGTGCGTGTTTGTTCATTGTAAGTGGGTCTGTATTTTGTGAGCTTGATTATTTTCCTTCTTGGAATATTTGTTGTTTTGAGTAAAGTTACGTGTATTACTCATCTCTGTGTCCTGCGCCTGACTCCGCCTTACCTGCTACACCTAGACGCATTACAGAAACACGCACCACGAAATGGAGTCAGCAGATGCACACAGCCCTCCTTTGCTAGTAGAGGAGCGCGTCCAGCAGCACACGACCATGTTGAAAAGTCTCGGCACAGCCATGGATCGCGTGCTGCAAACAATGGAGCGATAGGAGAGAGGAGGTTGTCCAGCGCCCCCATCATCATCACAACAACCCACACCGCTGTCCACCCCTCCTTCACCTAGTCCCAGTGGGATTCGGCTCGCGCCCCCGAGGGAATATGATGGGACGGCTGCCGGGTGCCAGGGGTTCCTACTGCAGCTGGAGCTCTACCTGGCGACCGTCCACCAGGCTCCTTCGGGATGCGAGAGCGTGTCCGCCCTCGTCTCCTGTCTATTCGGGAAAGCCCTTGAGTGGGCCAACGCCGTCTGGGGAAAGGACGATGCGGCGTCGGACCACTATGAGGATTTCACCCACCGCTTCCAGGTGGTTTTCGACCATCCGCCTGTGGGCAGAGCGGCAGGGGAACGCTTGTTTCACCTAAGACAAGGGATGAGGAGCGCACAGGACTTTGCTTTGGACTTCCAAACCCTGGTCGCCGGGGCGGGATGGAATGACAGGGCCCTGATCGACCATTACCGGTGCAGTCTGTGCGAGGACGTCCGTCGGGAGCTGGCCTGCAGGGACACCACCCTTACATTCGACCAGCTGGTGGACCTGTCCATCCGGCTGGATAACCCGTTGGCAACCCGCGGACGTCCGGAACAGGGTCCGTCAGTTCCATCCCCCAGCACCTCCGCTCCGACACCTATGGAGCTGGGAGGTGCTGCTCTTAGGGGAACCGGAGAGGCGGCCATTAGGCTGGGGAGGTTCCTCAGGGAGTCGAGGCAGCAGGCAGGGAGGGCACTGTCGTGTCACCCCAGGTGAGTAGGCACCAGACTCACCCAGAGCTCCCTGTTGCTCACATGTTTGTGTTTATAGAATTTCCTGAGTTTTCCCCGCATTCCCAGCATAAGGCGCTAGTAGATTCAGGCGCAGCTGGGAACTTTATTGACCCTTCATTTGCACATAGTTTAGGGATCCCCATTGTTCCTGTTGATATGCCCTTCCCTGTGCACGCCTTAGATCGTCGACCATTAGGGTCAGGGCTGATTAGGGAGGCCACCGCTCCACTAAGCATGGTTACGCAGGAGGGTCATGAGGAAAGAATTAGTCTCTTCCTTACTGATTCTCCTGCATTTCCCGTGGTGCTGGGCCTACCCTGGTTGGCCTATCATGACCCCACTATTTCGTGGCAACAGAGGGCTCTCAAGGGATGGTCACGTAAGTGCTCAGGGAGGTGTGTATGTGTTTCTATCGGTGCGACTACGGTGGAGAGTCCAGACCAGGTCTCCATCGTGCACATCCCCTCAGAATATGCCAACTTGGCTCTCGCCTTCTGTAAGAAGAAGGCGACTCAACTACCAACCCATCGACGGGGGGATTGTGTGATAAATCTCCTGGTAGATGAAGCACTTCCCAGGAGTCACGTGTATCCTCTGTCACAGGAGGAGACGAATGTTTCCACCCTGTGCCTATGGAAACATATGTCTCCGAATCTCTGGGGCAGGGATACATTCGGCCTTCCACTTCACCTGCCTCCTCGAGTTTCTTTTTTGTGAAGAATAAGGATGGAGGTCTGTGCCCGTGTATTGACTATTGAGGTATCAATCAGATCACTGTGAGGTACAGCTACCCGCTGCCTCTCATAGCCAGTGCAATCGAGTCAATGCACGGGGCGCGCTTCTTCACAAAATTGGATCTCAGGAGCGCTTACAACCTGGTGCGTATCCGGGAGGGGGACGAGTGGAAGACGGCATTTAGTACCACCTCTGGGCACTATGAGTACCTCGTCATGCCGTACGGGTTGATGAATGCTCCATCAGTCTTCCAGGAACTTGTAGACAAGATTTTACGGGACTTGCGCGGGCAGGGTGTAGTGGTGTATATCGACGACATTCTGATATACTCCGCTACACGCGCCGAGCATGTGTCCCTGGTGCGCAAGGTGCTTGGTTGACTGTTGGAGTGTGACCTGTACGTCAAAGCTGAGAAATGTCTGTTCTTCCAACAGTCCATCTCCTTCCTAGGGTACCGCATTTCCACGTCAGGGGTGGAGTTGGAAAGTGACCTCAATTCAGCCGTGCGTAATTGGCCGACTCCAACCACGGTAAAGAAGGTGTAGCGGTTCTTATGGTTTGCCAACTACTACCGGAGGTTTATCCGGGGCTTTGGTCAGGTAGCGGCTCCCAATACCTCACTGCTGAAGGGGGGACCGGTGCGACTGCAGTGGTCAGCTGAGGCGGACAGGGCTTTTGGTCACCTGAGGGTTCTGTTTACCTCAGCTCCCGTGCTCTCATCCGGATCCCTCCTTGGCATTCATAGTGGAGGTGGACATGTCCGAGGCTGGGATAGGAGCAGTGCTATCTAAGCGCTCGGGTACGCCACCAAAGCTCCGCCCCTGTGCCTTCTTTTCGAAGAAGCTCAGCTCGGCGGAGCGAAACTATGATGTGGGGGACCGGGAGCTGTTGGCTGTCGTAAAGGCTCTGAAGGCGTGGAGGCATTGGCTTGAGGGGGCTAAACACCCTTTTCTCATCTGGACTGACCACCGCAATCTGGAGTACATCCGGGCGGCGAGGAGACTGAACCCTCGCCAGGCAAGGAGGGCTATGTTTTTTACCCATTTTGTTTTCACCCTATCCTACAGACCAGGTTCCCAAAACACTAAGGCAGACGCACTGTCCCGGATGTATGACACAGAGGATCCCACTCCCATACTTCCGGCTTCTTGCCTGCTGGCACCGGTGGTGTGGGAGCTGGACGCGGACATCGAGCAGGCGTTACGTACAGAGCCCACTCCCACCCAGTGTCCAGCTGTGCTTCTGTACGTTCTGTCTGCTGTCCGCGACCGTTTGATCTATTGGGCCCACACGTCACCCTCCTCTGGTCATCCTGGCATTGGTCAGACAGTGCGCTGTGTTAGGGGGGAAGTACTGGTGGACCACCGTGGCTAAGGACGTGAGGGTTTATGTTTCCTCCTGCTCGGTGTGTGCCCAGTGCAAGGCACCTAGACACCTGCCCAGAGGGAAATTACAACCCCTACCCGTTCCACAACGGCCGTGATCACACCTGTCGGTGGATTTCTTGATGGATGTTCCTCCGTCACAGGGAAACACCACGATCCTGGTCGTTGTGGATCGGTTTTCTAAGTCCTGCCGTCTCCTTCCTTTGCCCGGTCTCCCTACAGCCCTACAGACTGCGGAGGCCCTGTTCACCCACGTCTTCCGGGCACTACGGGGTGCCTGAGGACATAGTTTCTGATCGGGGTCCCCAGTTCACGTCCAGGGTCTGGGGGGTGCTCATGGAACGTCTGGGGGTCTCGGTCAGCCTCACCTCAGGTTTTCACCCCGAGAGAAACGGGCAGGTGGAAAGAGTTAACCAGGATGTGGGTAGGTTTCTGCGGTCCTATTGCCAGGACCGGCCCGGGGTAGTGGGCGGCTTTCATCCCCTGGGCAGAGATGGCCCAAAACTCACTCCGCCACTCCTCCACTAACCTATCTCCCTTCCAGTGCGTACTAGGTTATCAGCCAGTTCTGGCACCATGGCATCAGAGACAGATCGAGGCACCTGCGGTGGATGAATGGTTTAGGCGCTCGGAGGAGACCTGGAACGCTGCCCATGTGCACCTGCAACGGGTCATAAGGCAGCAGAAGGCGAGCGCTGACCGCCACCGCAGTGAGGCCCCGGTGTTCGCACCGGGGGACCGGGTCTGGCTCTCAACCCGAAACCTGCCCCTCTGCCTGCCCTGCCGGAAGCTGGGTCCGCGGTTTGTGGGGCCATTTAAAGTCCTGAGGAGACTGAATGAGGTTTGTTATAGGTTACAGCTCCCCCCTGAATACCGTATTAACCCCTCGTTCCATGTGTCTCTCCTCAGGCCGGTGGTGGCTGGTCCACTCCAGGAATTTGAGGTACGGGAGGTACCTCCCCCCTCTGGACATCGAGGGGGCCCCGGCGTATGCTGTTCGAGCCATCATGGACTCAAGGCATTGGGCGAGAGGCCTTCAGTACCTCATGGAGTGGGAGGGGTACGGTCCGGAGGAGAGATGCTGGGTGCCGGTGGAGGACATCCTGGACCCTTCGTTGCTGCGGGAGTTTCATCGTCTCCACCCGGATCACCCTGCGCCTCGTCCTCCGGGTCGTCCCCGAGGCCGGTGTCGGTGCGCTGCTGGAGCCGCACGTCAAGGGGGGGGTACTGTCATGACTTCCGACGAAGTTGGTCCCTCTCCTTGTTCGGGCGGCGTTCGGCGGTCGACGTCACCGGTTTTCTAGCCACCACCGATCCACTTTTCATTTTCCATTTGTTTTGTCTTCATTGTACACACCTGGTTTCCATTCCCATAATTACATTCCTTATTTAACCCTCTGTTTCCCCCATGGGTTTGTGCGTGTTTGTTCATTGTAAGTGGGTCTGTATTTTGTGAGCTTGATTATTTTCCTTCTTGGAATATTTGTTGTTTTGAGTAAAGTTCCATGTATTACTCATCTCTGTGTCCTGCGCCTGACTCCGCCTTACCTGCTACACCTAGGCGCATTACAGTATGATTTAGCTGCAACCAGGGACTGACTGGGAACAGAAATTGGCCTGGGCATTTCCATATTCTTCTTCTGGGCAACCATTATTAGACAAATAATGCACGGAATCTTACATTTCTGCAAAAAAATGATCCAGTCCATATGGCATCTGCTCAAGCTTCCTTAATGGCCAGTCTGTTTTTGACCTGTACTTTGTAAAAAAAATCAAATTAAAGCTACAAGATTTTGAGTAATTCATTTTTTTTTTTAAATTGCTCTCATTGAATGTATTTGCATTCATCAAATGTCATGAAATCCATTTGCTTTATTGTTATACTCATCTTTTCATTGTATGCACATTCATGGTATGTGATTTGAATGTTTCAAAAGTCATTTAAACTGAGTGATATATCGTTGCCACGAGAAGCAAGATGAACCAAAGATGTTAAAATTGTCATGACTAGCCACTAGCCAGGCATCACGAATGCATCAGGTTCAACTAATCAGAATCAACTAATAAGGGTTAACTAATTAGGTTCAACTAATCAGGATGAACTCATCTCAAATCCATTCTATTCACGTGATACTTCACACCTAGTAAATGTGTTGCAAATAACATTACAGTTGCTGAATCCTGTGTCATAAAGGCCACTTTCAGATGGATAAACTGTTGTTTGTCTAAAAACCCTCCCGTTTCCCTCATTTTTGCTTATAAAATATGTTCAAATGTAACTGTGACGTTTGGTTATGGAATTACAACAAAGTTGAAACAGTTCCACTTCTGGCTCTTCCATCAGTATGCCCACTGGCTTTCATGTGGAACTACCGCAATGCACCAATCAGCCCCCTATTCTCCTTCCACCTAACCATGGCAGGCTTCCTCTCAGTGGCATCAGCCCCCTTCTCCCTAACCTCTCAGTGTCATCAGCCTCCTACCCCTCCTACCCCTCCTTCCCCCTAACCTCTCAGTGTCATCAGCCCCCTTCCCCCTATCCTCTGTGTCATCAGCCCCCTTCCCCATAACCTCTCAGTGTCTTCAGACCCCTTCCTCCCCTTCCTCCTAACCTTTAGAGCTGCAGCCCCCTTCCCCTCCTTCCCCTAACCTTTAGAGCTGCAGCCCCCTTCCCCTCCTTCCCCCTAACCTTTAGAGCAGCAGCCTCCTTCCCCCTAACCTTTAGAGCTGCAGCCCCCTTCCCCATAACCTCTCAGTGTCTTCAGTCCCCTTCTTCCCCTTCCCCCTAACCTTTAGAGCTGCAGCCCCCTTCCCCTCCTTCCCCCTAACCTTTAGAGCTGCAGCCCCCTTCCCCCTAACCTTTAGAGCTGCAGCCCCCTTCCCCTCCTTCCCCCTAACCTTTAGAGCTGCAGCCCCCTTCCCCTCCTTCCCCCTAACCTTTAGAGCTGCAGCCCCCTTCCCCCTAACCTTTAGAGCTGCAGCCCCCTTCCCCTCCTTCCCCCTAACCTTTAGAGCAGCAGCACTGTGCAAAAATACCCAAATGTAATAAACTGTTATTTATAGGACCGTAACAGCCTTGTAGTTTGTCTTTCACAAACCCCAGAGGAGGAACCGAGACACTCAATCCTCACTGAGACACTTATTGATGCAGCGGCAGAGAAAGACTACTGGGAAGCAGAACACACCCCTACATTGCCCTCCCCTGGCAGCATATGCATAGCTTCCTGCAGGAAGCAGAACACACCCCTACATTGCCCTCCCCTGGCAGCATATGCATAGCTTCCTGCAGGAAGCAGAACACACCCCTACATTGCCCTCCCCTGGCAGCATATGCATAGCTTCCTGCAGGAAGCAGAACACACCCCTACATTGCCCTCCCCTGGCAGCATATGCATAGCTTCCTGCAGGAAGCAGAACACACCCCTACATTGCCCTCCCCTGGCAGCATATGCATAGCTTCCTGCAGGAAGCAGAACACACCCCTACATTGCCCTCCCCTGGCAGCATATGCATAGCTTCCTGCAGGAAGCAGAACACACCCCTACATTGCCCTCCCCTGGCAGCATATGCATAGCTTCCTGCAGGAAGCAGAACACACCCCTACATTGCCCTCCCCTGGCAGCATATGCATAGCTTCCTGCAGGAAGCAGAACACACCCCTACATTGCCCTCCCCTGGCAGCATATGCATAGCTTCCTGCAGGAAGCAGAACACACCCCTACATTGCCCTCCCCTGGCAGCATATGCATAGCTTCCTGCAGGAAGCAGAACACACCCCTACATTGCCCTCCCCTGGCAGCATATGCATAGCTTCCTGCAGGAAGCAGAACACACCCCTACATTGCCCTCCCCTGGCAGCATATGCATAGCTTCCTGCAGCAAACCAGTTTGGTTCATCATTTTATTTCGGCCACATGAGAGCTGAAAACTTAAGCGTATAAAAATGTTGCGGTGAAGAAAAAAAAATTATAATAATCAAACTCAACCCAAGTCTTCGTCATAATGTCATTGGAAAAAATCTGTAACATCATTAAAATATATACGCAAAGAGGAAGAAGAGGACAAGAAAAACGTATGACACCACATTTGCAGCATGGCGAAAACATGTGTCCCTCGCTTGTTAAAATGTCAAAATAAAATAGCTGGTGAATTATTATTTATTTATTTTATATATATATATATATATATTTTTTTTTTTACTTTTATTTAACTAGGCAGGTCAGTTAAGAACAAATTCTTATTTACAATGACGGCCTACCCCCGGCCAAACCCGGACGACACTAAGATGCAGTGCCTTAGACCGCTGCGCCACTCGGGATAAAAATTGTTGAGAGAAAAAAAACAGGTCAACATGAGGTAAGAGTAGATTTGGAAAAAACATGGGTCGTGTTCTTGGATCAGCACTGTGTGTACAAGGCATATACTGTTGATGACTTTGACGGAGTGTTCTCCTTCCATGAGAAGCAGTGAGCTCCACCAGTTCTCACACTAAGGAAGACGGAGAGTGAGTGTTTTTTTCCAGAATGAGCCACCGCTGAAACCCTGTATTAGTTCATAGGAAGGCTGAGTGGGGCCTGCGTCTGTCCGTCCAAAGCGCGGGAAACAAAAACATGGCTTCTGTGGCTTGCTCTATGCCCAGTGAAACTGCAAAGGAGCATGGAATATGTAGTTGAACCAGTCCACGTTAAACCAGGTCCAGAACCACTTTGATTAATTCCCTGCCTCCCACTGTCTCCTCGTGATGGAGCTGACCGCTCAGAAATGTAGCCCTCGTTGATGTAGATGAACACCACATGTCCGCTCTTATTTCTCACTGGCCGGCAGAGAGTATTATAACCCCTCCAGTTGGCGCATGACGATAGGCGACTATGAGCGTTTCCACACCACCTGTTGACAGGGAATATTCACCTCTGATCGGCCTGGTTCCAGACCAAAGTTCTCTTTTTCCACAATGGGCCTTTGTCATAGACAACGTTTGGCAGGTATTCAGGGGGTACGCCCCTGAAGCATGCTGATACCGTCATCACCGACCACGGTGTGTTACCCAAGCCGTGGCCAGGAGCACTGTCCGAATCCATCAGAGTCCACCTTCAGAGCCAATTTACACTGCATACTATATGTGGATTCACCTTCAGAGCTAATTTACACTGGATACTATATGTGGATTCACCTTCAGAGCTAATTTACACTGGATACTATATGTGGATTCACCTTCAGAGCTAATTTACACTGGATACTATATGTGGATTTTCGTCAAGTGACCAAGTGTTTGGACCTGGTTCAACCTGGACTGGTTCAACCTGGACTGGTTCAACCTGGACCTGGTTCAACCTGGACTGGTTCAAACTGGACCTGGTTCAACCTGGACTGGTTCAACCTGGACTGGTTCAACTTGGACCTGGTTCAACTTGGACCTGGTTCAACCTGGACTGGTTCAACCTGGACCTGGTTCAACCTGGACCTGGTTCAACCTGGACTGGTTCAAACTGGACCTGGTTCAACTTGCACTGGTTCAACTTGGACCTGGTTCAACTTGGACCTGGTTCAACCTGGACTGGTTCAAACTGGACCTGGTTCAACCTGGACCTGGTTCAACTTGGACCTGGTTCAACTTGGACCTGGTTCAACCTGGACTGATTCAAACTGGACTGGTTCAACCTGGACTGGTTCAACTTGGACCTGGTTCAACCTGGACCTGGTTCAACCTGGACTGATTCAACCTGGACTGGTTCAACTTGGACCTGGTTCAACCTGGACCTGGTTCAACCTGGACTCAGGGGTAGACATAGCATAGTAGATGTAAATCTATGAGACCAGGCTGCCTGGTTGGGTGTAATTGGTGACAGCTTTTCTCATTCAGGGTGGTATGGATGGGGGCTCTGTCTAGCTCCAGCCTGGGTTTCAATGAGGGAGAAAGAGTGGGAGAGAGAAGGGGGGGGTATGCCAGAGTGAAGTAGATTTTCCTCTCTAGTAGTGAGTAAGATGGTGACAGGGCCAGGTTATATTCAGTAAAGCTGAATACTGTATAGCTGAATAATGTATAGCTGAATACTGCATAGCTGAATACTAAATATACTTAAGGTGGCACTGGTAGCTTCAAGGTTAGAGAGACGGGCCAGTAACTGGATGTTTGTCTGTTTGTGTCCCAGGGCTGACAGGGAAATCTGGTGGGAGGAAGCTGGCAGCTGGAGGGTTGCTGGCATCAGAATCTTCAGGTGCCACCTATTGCGTCGTGCCCTTCAGCAAGGCACGTACCATAACCTGCTCCGAGGGCATTGCTCTGCGGCTGAGACTGGGCTTCCAGCCTCGTATGTGTGCATGTATGATGTCCAGGGGGTTAGGGATAACGCACGAGAGAAAGAAGACATTGGACATTTGGGATGTATTGGGTTGAATTGGGTTGTATTGGGTTGTATTGGGTTGTATTGGGTTGTATTGGGGTTGTATTGGGATGTATTGGGTTGTATTGGGTTGAATTGGGTTGTATTGGGGTTGTATTGGGGTTGTATTGGGTTGTATTGGGGTTGTATTGGGGTTGTATGGGTTGTATGGGGTTGTATTGGGGTTGTATTGGGGTTGTATGGGGTTGTATTGGGGTTGTATGGGGTTGTATTGGGGTTGTATGTGGTTGTATTGGGGTTGTATTGGGGTTGTATTGGGGTTGTATGGGGTTGTATTGGAGTTGTATTGGGGTTGTATTGGGGTTATATTGGGGTTGTATTGGGGTTGTATTGGGTTGTATTGGGGTTGTATTGGGGTTGTATTGGGGTTGTATGTGGTTGTATTGGGTTGTGTTGGGTTGTATTGGGTTGTATTGGGGTTGTATTGGGATTGTATTGGGTTGTATTGGGTTGTATTGGGTTGTATTGGGGTTGTATTGGGGTTGTATGGGGTTGTATTGGGTTGTATGGAGTTGTATTGGGTTGTATTGGGTTGTATTGGGGTTGTATGTGGTTGTATTGGGGTTGTATTGGGGTTGTATTGGGGTTGTATTGGGGTTGTATTGGGTTGTATTGGAGTTGTATTGGGTTGCATTGGGTTGTATTGGATTGTATTGGGTTGTATGGAGTTGCATTGGGTTGTATTGGGTTGTATTGGGGTTGTATTGGGGTTGTATGGGGTTGTATTGGGTTGTATGGAGTTGTATTGGGTTGTATTGGGTTGTATTAGGGTTGTATTGGGGTTGTATGGGGTTGTATTGGGGTTGTATTGGGGTTGTATGGGGTTGTATTGGAGTTGTATGGGGTTGTATGGGGTTGTATGTGGTTGTATTGGGGTTGTATTGGGGTTGTATTGGGGTTGTATGGGGTTGTATTGGAGTTGTATTGGGGTTGTATTGGGGTTATATTGGGGTTGTATTGGGGTTGTATTGGGGTTCTATTGGGTTGTATTGGGGTTGTATTGGGGTTGTATTGGGGTTGTATGTGGTTGTATTGGGTTGTGTTGGATTGTATTGGGTTGTATTGGGGTTGTATTGGGATTGTATTGGGTTGTATTGGGTTGTATTGGGGTTGTATGGGGTTGTATTGGGTTGTATGGAGTTGTATTGGGTTGTATTGGGTTGTATTGGGGTTGTATGTGGTTGTATTGGGGTTGTATTGGGGTTGTATTGGGGTTGTATTGGGGTTGTATTGGGTTGTATTGGAGTTGTATTGGGTTGCATTGGGTTGTATTGGATTGTATTGGGTTGTATGGAGTTGCATTGGGTTGTATTGGGGTTGTATGTGGTTGTATTGGGTTGTATTGGGTTGTATTGGGTTGTATTGGATTGTATTGGGTTGTATGGAGTTGCATTGGGTTGTATTGGGGTTGTATTGGGTTGTATTGGGTTATGTTGGGTTGTGTTGGCGTTGTATTGGGTTGTATGGGGTTGTATGGGGTTGTATTGGGTTGTATTGGGTTGTATTGGGGTTGTATGGGGTTGTATTGGGTTGTATGGGGTTGTATGGAGTTGTATGGAGTTGTATGGGGTTGTATTGGGGTTGTATTGGGTTGTATTGGGTTGTATTGGGGTTGTATGGGGTTGTATTGGGTTGTATGGGGTTGTATGGAGTTGTATGGAGTTGTATGGGGTTGTATTGGGGTTGTATTGGGTTGTATTGGGTTGTATTGGGTTGTATGGAGTTGTTAAAAGTAAAGAGGTTTTATTGTCACATACACTGGAGAGGTGCAGTGAAATTCTACCACTCTCAGGACTAGGACCCTACCACTCTCAGGACTAAGACTCTACCACTCTCAGGACTAAGACTCTACCACTCTCAGGACTAAGACTACCACTCTCAGGACTAAGACTCTACCACTCTCAGGACTAAGACTCTACCACTCTCAGGACTAAGACTCTACCACTCTCAGGACGAACACTCTACCACTCTCAGGACTAGTACTCTACCACTCTCAGGACTAAGACTCTGCCACTCTCAGGACTAAGACTCTACCACTCTCAGGACTAAGACTCTACCACTCTCAGGACTAAGACTCTACCACTCTCAGGACGAACACTCTACCACTCTAAGGACTAAGACTCTACCACTCTTAGGACTAAGACTCTACCACTCTCAGGACTAAGACTCTACCACTCTCAGGACTAAGACTCTGCCACTCTTATGACTAAGACTCTACCACTCTCAGGACTAAGACTCTACCACTCTCAGGACTAAGACTCTAACACTCTCAGGACTAAGACTCTACCACTCTCAGGACTAAGACTCTACCACTCTCAGGACTAAGACTCTACCACTCTCAGGACTAAGACTCTACCACTCTCAGGACTAAGACTCTACCACTCTCAGGACTAAGACTCTACCACTCTCAGGACTAAGACTCTACCACTCTCAGGACTAAGACTCTACCACTCTCAGGACTAAGACTCTACCACTCTCAGGACTAAGACTCTACCACTCACAGGACTAAGACTCTACCACTCTCAGGACTAAGACTCTACCACTCTCAGGACTAAGACTCTTCCACTCTCAGGACTAGGACTCTACCACTCTCAGGACTAAGACTCTACCACTCTCAGGACTAGGACTCTACCACTCTCAGGACTAAGACTCTACCACTCTCAGGACTTGGACCCTACCACTCTCAGGACTAAGACTCTACCACTCTCAGGACTAGGACCCTACCACTCTCAGGACTAGGACTCTACCACTCTCAGGACTAAGACTCTACCACTCTCAGGACTAATACTCTACCACTCTCAGGACTAAGACTCTACCACTCTCAGGACTAAGACTCTACCACTTTCAGGACTAAGACTCTACCACTCTCAGGACTAAGACTCTACCACTCTCAGGACTAAGACTCTTCCACTCTCAGGACTAAGACTCTACCACTCTCAGGACTAAGACTCTACCACTCTCAGGACTAAGACTCTTCCACTCTCAGGACTAAGACTCTACCACCCTCAGGACTAGTACCCTACCACTCTCAGGACTAAGACTCTACCACTCTCAGGACTAAGACTCTTCCACTCTCAGGACTAAGACTCTACCACTCTCAGGACTAAGACTCTTCCACTCTCAGGACTAAGACTCTACCACTCTCAGGACTAGTACCCTACCACTCTCAGGACTAAGACTCTACCACTCTCAGGACTAAGACTCTAACACTCTCAGGACTAAGACTCTACCACTCTCAGGACTAAGACTCTACCACTCTCAGGACTAAGACTCTACCACTCTCAGGACTAAGACTCTACCACTCTTAGGACTAAGACTCTACCACTCTCAGGACTAAGACTCTACCACTCTCAGGACTAGGACTCTACCACTCTCAGGACTAGGACTCTGCCACTCTCAGGACTAAGACTCTACCACTCTCAGGACTAAGACTCTACCACTCTTAGGACTAAGACTCTACCACTCTCAGGACTAAGACTCTACCACTCTCAGGACTAGGACCCTACCACTCTCAGGACTAAGACTCTACCACTCTCAGGACTAAGACCCTACCACTCTCAGGACTAAGACTCTACAACTCTCAGGACTAGTACCATTGTAAGCAACATGGATCACATGGGTCAGGAGAATAATCCTAACAGAAAGAGAACTGTCAATTTACCCTCAACCTGAATGAAAATGATGACTGTTACCAATCTTTAAGACCAGAGACAATATCAAATGATGTTAGGTAAATAGTAAATACAGTAAGCAATAGTAAATACAGTAAGAAATAGTAAATACCGTAAGCAACAATTAATACAGTAAGCAATAGTAAATACATTAAGCAATAGTAAATACTGTAAGCAATAATAAATACAGTAAGCAATAGTAAATACATTAAGCAATAGTAAATACAGTAAGCAATAGTAAATACAGTAAGAAATAGTAAATACCCTAAGCAACAATTAATACAGTAACCAATAGTAAATACAGTAAGCAATAGTAAATACTGTAAGCAATAATAAATACAGTAAGCAATAGTAAATACAGTAAGCAATAGTAAATACAGTAAGGAAAGGACTTATTTTGGGGAATGAATCTTTAGTCCTTTGGTATTTCGAGAGAGCAAATAGTGCCACTCTGTGGTCTAAAACAGAAGGTGCTTCAACAGAATGCGCCATAGCGCGAGGCCACCTCTCCAAAGTTCATCATATTGCTCGTCGATGGAACTTTTGCCTTAGAATGTAGGTCGGGCAAAGTGGTATAAGTGTTTCACATCTACACAGCATCATTTCTTCGCTGCATTTTCAATCGACAACCATGCACTACTGAAGTCAAGCGCGCGGCAACTTGCTCTTAAGAGAAACGCGCACTGCAGATGTCGAAACACAACGTGTTTCCTTTATGACAAAGTGTTAGAGAATCGTTTAAAATGTCTGTTTCTGAATTACAGCCCTGACATGAGTATTAGATTTGACCATGGTTCATTTAATGTGCTTGTGCGTAACCGGAAGAACGCATAGGCAAACGGAGCATCTTAACGTGGGCTCCGCTATGTTATCTCTGTCGCATCAGTGATGTTTGTGGGGTCTGACAGGCTCGACAAATCGAATGAACCATAGGTTTTTGATCGTGACTGACGGGTTAGAGTACACGTTATAGGGACAGCAGGCACCTATAAACGTAATGCTTGCAGTTGCATGGGAATCTCACGGCAGATTAAACCCATACATCTCCCGCAGGTCGATGCCCAAATGGATGCATTGATATAAAGTAAATGAGCATCAGTATCGTCTAATATCCTAATATCCACCAATTACTGACAATAACCAAGGAAACAGTCGATCAAAAGAGCGCATATTAGGCTACTATTCTACAGCAGGTCCACACGTTTCAATCTCATTTGCAAGGAGGTTGGAGCCGTTGTAATTGCCTAGATCTTTTGAAGTCAAGTTTTAGAGACTCAGGTTTTAAAGTTACGCATGATTCATTATTTTCTTCACGTGTCGGAGCACAGGCTGAATAGGCCTATTTGTTATTATGAGTTAATGTATATCAATAGCAAATACCGCTGACTAACGAATGCATAATTCCAAACAAAAAGGTACATTTATTTACCAAGACAGTACATCTTTTGGAATGGTGTTTGATACATTTCCCCCCCTCACCAATTTGGTAATTCTGCGTTAATGAGTGGGTTTATCATTACCTAACAAGTCAGGTCTTGATTTCTTTGGAACTCATTGTCCAACCTCATTTCCTCGCGGTGGGTGGTTGGCATTTTAATATAGTATCATGTGTCTGCCAATGCCACACTTCTACAGTTGTGAATTACATATCATTTCTCATTTTCAAGCAAAGCAATTAAGTACTGTTTTGGTGGCAAACCAGTCGTAGTGATGCATGGTGAAACTGTAATGTAATGGGTTTTTTTGTTTGTTTTATTTCATTAATTTAAGCCATAATGACCAGTGTCCGTAATAATTTTAATTCATAATTTAGCATGACGCGCTCCTCAATAGATTACGCAGGTAGGCCTATGCAGAAGAAAAAAAACGAAATTGGCAAGGTACAAGAGCGAGGGGGAAGGAAGACCATTACGCAGGTTGTCATGACATCACCAGCGGCTGGCTATAAAGCGGTGAGTAGTAATTCAGAGAGTTAGAGTAGCACTTGGGAAGCTTGGAGTAAAGACCGACGCAGAGACAGAGAACCAATTGGTTAAATAACCAATATCATTTATCGTATACTGAACTTCGCCAAAGAGGAAACCTTTACAACAACAGAATGAACATCTCACATTTGGTGGCATGTGGACTTATGATCACCCTGCTTTCACTGCGGACAGGGGCGAAGCCTCTGACACCGGCGCAACAGAAGGTGAGGTCACTTCATTGATGTGAGCGCTGTAATTTGTCAGTGGAATGCGAATCTTTGGAGAACTATATATGCATGGTGCGCAGCTATAGCTTAACTAATATTATTCACATTACGGTGCCCCGAATAACATCAACAACAGATGCAAGTGTATAGACTACTGGGCATGTATATCTTGGTATGCAGACTATCAATGGCTATGTATCATATATATAGCCTAGGCTATACTATATACTATACTAAGACCATTGCATTTACATTACACCGCTCATATTGAAGATAGAGGTTTGTATCTTTCTTAACGTACGCATAGGCTATTACTGGAAGGAAATGCTTGCTTTTTTTATTTAAAAAAAAACGATCAGGGCGATATATGGATAGATACTGTGTCCTACGGCGAACCTACAGCCACTTAGGCTACTTAATTGCATAAGGCTGACTATATTCATGCTGGTACCCAAGCGTGCGTCTTGAGAAGCGCTCGAGTGGACATAGGATACGAGGACACAGTGACCTTTACATGTAGACTACCCAAATTAGCTTTTGCGCGTCCTACGTAAAATACATGTTGACTTAGTAGGCTATATAAGGCAAACAATCTTACATTTCTTTGAAAACGTGTTTTTTAAACCAGAAAACATCCCTTTCCCACCCGTAGAAAAAGCGCATCTGCCATCCAGAGACTCATAGCGCAAATATTTCAACGACAAAAAGCATTGTGATGTCCTTCAATCAACATGGAAAACTGATTGGATTTGCAAAAAGTCATCAATGTAAGGGAATTTAGTAATTGTTTTACCCAACTTTAAACCTAAATACAATGACATAGTTAAAAAAATATTTAAAAAATCACGTTGAATTCAAGGTAGTTGACAACTCAACCAAATGTAAATCAAAACAAGACGTCGAACTGACTTCTGTGCGGAGTGGGTATTCCACTGTATGCGCACCTGTCTTTCCAGCTGCGTCCGATAATCCCCGGGACTGGGAGACTCATTTCTCACCAGTGTTTATCGCTTTATTCAACGAATGTGCAACAGGATAGGCTACACACCGTTTCCTATGTGTTAAAGCGCAACTGTAGCCCATGGCCACACACACATTTAGGATTTGGTTTCAAAGGACGGCCCAATTAATTGCAGAATTTTATGTGATTTCTATTCAGTAGCTAATTTAGTAGCTACACGACGTGTTCTGACCTGTCTTTTGGTTCTTCCCGCCATGAGTCAAGTGTAGACAGCACTGATATTACTAGATTTAGCCTATAATTGCGGAAAGGTTTGATATGGAACATAAATACATTTATAAGGCCAGTTGAAAACAAAAGTGTTGGGAAAAGTGCCGGATAGTGAGTTTACTGTTTGGCGAAGTAGGCAATTGATGTCCCGAATACGCAGATTTTGTCGTTAATCAGAATCATTCCCAGATGAGCAATCTGCTGACAGGTGCTTACACAAGTCGTTTCCATAGAGAATGTATTATCTAAAGCGGGTGTCTCTTGTTTCTGTATCTCAGTCTCTCAGAAGTTTGCTGGGGGAGGAACTGTCGGAGTTCATGGCGTCGGGCGAGAGAGAGCAGAGGCTGGAAAAAGTGCGCTCCCGGGTACGCTTGCTGAGAGACCTGCGCATGGACACTCGCGCCAAGGCCATGTGGGCGCGACTGCTGAACGACCAGCCCAGCGCACGGAAACACAAAGCAAACACCAAGAAAGGATCCGCGGCCCGGAGCGGCTGCTTCGGACACAAAATGGACAGGATAGGCACCATTAGCGGCATGGGCTGTTAGAGAAGGCATCTCAAGACTTGTTGGTAAGTAACCTAACCTCTCGCGCGATCTCCCTTTCTCCACGCGCAATTGCACATCCTGTGATTAATAAATCAGGAGGAACGTACATCACCACCACATTAGGATGGGAGACAAACAGGCGAATGTAATATATATATATATATTTTTTTAAAGACCATTGGAAAACAACCTAATTTGAGGACAGTTACATTTTAGCAGACACTCTTATCCAGAGCAACTTACAGTAGTAAAGGCATACATTTCATACATTTTGTCTCCGTACTGGTCCCCCGTGGGAATCGAACCCACAACCCTGGCGTTGCAAACACCATGCTCTACCAACTGAGCCACACAGAACAGCCCGTTGGGCCTACTACAAAATCCCCATTGTAACTCCTGTGAGAATTTCAGATGAGTCACCCATAGACTACTGACTGCGTTGAACAGTTTGCAGTAAATACACATGTCTTACATTTTTATTTAACCTTTATTTAAGGATAAATGTATGCTCGTGGAGGTGATGAGGTGGCCCCTTGTGAACATGTCAGACTGGCAACATGTTGCAATTTCTCAACCTGGACCAGACCTTTCAGGGGGCAGGTCCTCAAAATAAATAAAAAATACGTTCATTCATTTCTCGATATTCATAAAAATCAAGCTAGCTCACTAGCAGAGTTACATTCATCATCAACATCAATGATCCGCTGATAGCCCACCCTCCCGATGTAAATCATGCGTTTAGGAGGCACTGTAACTAGCTTGCATTTGTGATGAGTGTGTTGTTGCGGAAATAAATTGGCCTATGCTCAAAAAATGTTAAAATGTTGTGACTTATCTTCAATGCTCTCAAATTCTTAAATAACGACTTCATAATATAGCCTAGTATTCATACTATTTTAACTCATAGTGTCTTGTTAGCTAGAGTCTAGACTAACTGTGCAACTCCTGACAGAAGAAGGGATGGAGTAGGATCGGAAGGGCAGCGGCTCCTCTCTCTGTCTTTCTGCCTCTCTCCGTTTCGCGTAGCAGCCAACCAGATCCAATATTGATGATTATGTAAAGCAAGTGTTATTCAGTGTCAATCAAATGTTATGCTGCTGTGGCAGTACTGTTGATATTTAAACTAAGTAGCAAGCTACACGCGATCGACCGGTCACCGCATCTCAAGCCATGCATGTTTGGATTCTGGGCATGCGAGCTCCGTACAGGGCAGGCCACCAACGGACGGGTAGGGGTGGCGAACTTGACGAACAACAACGACAAAAATGTATACAACAAAAATATTATTCCACCACCAATAAGGGCACTTGGCGAGTGGGAGGGCAAAGCGACAGGTGCTCGGCACAGGTAGACTCCTATCACTTGGCGAGTGGGAGGGCAATGGGACAGGTGCTCTCCACAGGTAGACTCCTATCACTTGGCGAGTGGGAGGGCAATGGGACAGGTGCTCGCCACAGGTAGACTCCTATCACTTGGCGAGTGGGAGGGCAATGGGACAGGTGCTCGCCACAGGTAGACTCCTATCACTTGGCGAGTGGGAGGGCAATGGGACAGGTGCTCGCCACAGGTAGACTCCTATCACTTGGCGAGTGGGAGGGCAATGGGACAGGTGCTCACCACAGGTAGACTCCTATCACTTGGCGAGTGGGAGGGCAATGGGACAGGTGCTCACCACAGGTAGACTCCTATCACTTGGCGAGTGGGAGGGCAATGGGACAGGTGCTCACCACAGGTAGACTCCTATCACTTGGCGAGTGGGAGGGCAATGGGACAGGTGCTCGCCACAGGTAGACTCCTATCACTTGGCGCGTGGGAGGGCAATGGGACAGGTGCTCGCCACAGGTAGACTCCTATGACTTGGCGCGTGGGAGGGCAATGGGACAGGTGCTCACCACAGGTAGACTCCTATTACTTGGCGAGTGGGAGGGCAATGGGACAGGTGCTCACCACAGGTAGACTCCTATCACTTGGCGCGTGGGAGGGAAATGGGACAGGTAGACTCTTATCTGTGTACGACACGTGCCTGACCTCAAACTTCAGACTAGGGATAAATCCTACAGGCTAATCCTTTTGGTTTAGGCCTACTGACTAACACAAACACATCTTATTAAGACTGCATTAGGAAGAAGGATAGGGATGGACCTACAAATGCATCTGCTTCTTGATTGAAATCATGAACAATCAACTCCAAATTGACTTTTACAAGCAGTCCATCTATGTGCTATCTGCATATGCATTTCCTGTGTGGGACAGTGGGAGAGAGAATGTTGAGGACAAAAGCCCCGTAAAATGAGATCACGAATCCCCTCTTGAAATGTTTGAAGTCTGTGGGAAGCGATCAAATTGGCCTTAGGAAGTCCATACACATTGCAGGACATCGTCATAAGTAATCATAGCTGTTGGCTGAAGGCCTAATGGGACAGATGTGAACACAATGAGGACATGTCAATGACTTCATAATTGTCCCACAATCCAGTCTGCTTTATCAACGGCCTTTGGCCTGACAATAAGATCTACATGTAGATGTCAGTGTTAGGCCAAAGGCCGTTGATAATGCAGAATGGATTATGGGACCAATTATGAAGTCATCGACCAGTCTAGTAGGTAGGGAGAGGAACAACTAAACTGAGAGAGGGAGAGAGAGCAGGTTCCTCTCTTTGTAGATGGACACACTCACAGAAAACATCTCTCACACACACACACACACACACACACACACACAGCACCCTAGGAGGAATGTTCCAGGAAACCCTTCCTTTTTGCTCAGATAGAAGAAGAAAAAGCAGAACATTAAAGGGGCGGTATGCAGAATGAGGCAATGAGGAAACCAGGTGAAACGCGTTAGCGCAGGGTGCTTGGCCTTCATGTGGTTGTGTGTGGCTAACAGTGAAATCCTGCCTGGGGGAGGAGGGGGGGGGGGGGCTGGTGTGGCGCCTTGCGTACGCTGTGGCTCAGACTGTCTATACAGTATGTGACTAAGTGTGTATGTTTCTTGGGCAGACACCTCTCTTCCTCCCTTGTGGGAGATGAGAGGAGTATTGGGCAGTCAATTAAGGATTGTGTGAGAGGCAAGGGCTGGACTGTGGTTGGTTGGAGCAGAGGTGTGCATTGAGACTGTTTAGTTAGAGGGTTTGTTTTAGTGAGACTGTTTAGTTAGAGGGTTTGTTTTAGTGAGACTGGCAGGATAGAGGGTTTGTTTTAGTGAGACTGACAGGATAGAGGGTTTGTTTTAGTGAGACTGACAGGTGATCCGCTTTATTTTGTGTCCATATCTATATCCAATTTTCTGTGAACAGATCCGTCTATTTAGAGGTTTCTGTGAACAGATCCGTCTATTTAGAGCTTTCTGTGAACACATCTATATATTTAAAGCTTTCTGTGAACAGATCCGTCTATTTAGAGCTTTCTGTGAACACATCTATATATTTAAAGCTTTCTGTGAACAGATCCATCTAACCAGGTCTTTTCTTCTTCTTTCTTCCCAGAGCATTCAGACGATGGGTTCGGACAACTTGGATTAAGTTGGTCCTCGCCTGAGGAAAATTGCCTAAAAGTGACCGATTTTTGGTACGAAAAGCCAACATGACCAACATATTCAAGGACTGAGACAACAATGATAAAACCAACCCATATGTATAACATAAAGACCAACACACAATACAAAATGGCGGATAAGGGTGGAAAAACTAGAAACCGCAAAGCTGTATATTGTCGCTGCTGCTGTACATTCGTGTACTTTCATTCCGCATAAATGTATTTATGTTTTAAAAACTATTTATATGTTTATAAAAGAGATATTTATAAATATGAGTTTTATTTATGCAACATTTTGAAATGGATGCAAACTGCAGGTCAATTCTGTTTGTAACCTTTTTTTTGTCCTAAACAGTTGTAAATGTTTTCAAAATGATTAAAAAAAAAAACATTACATGCACTTACGAGTCTCCTCCCGGTTTCTGTATATGGGGAAAACATGTCTAGGGCTCTATTCAGTGAGAGTCTGAGTCTGAGGCTTTGTTCTGTGATAGTGGACCGCTTACATAGGGCAACAAATCTCTTCATTGAGTGCTGTTGTAAATTCTAACTTTTTAAAAGGGGCAAGTGAATGGACAGAGAAATACACAAACACAAACTGTTAGGCAAGACCAAATGCAAATACTGTATACATAACTTGCTTCCTCTCAACAGTTTCATCATCAGAGTCAACCGTTGTTTCTTAAGCTGCAACAGCTTTTAACATGGCAGGCTGGAGTGCTTGGATATCATCATTAATCCTCATGAAGGTCACGTATGGATGCAGGGGAGAACCTTTTCTAAAATCATGTGAATGTGCGTATTCATCGGAACAACTACAGCAGAGGTATCCTTAATCACCTGGATGTTGATCATTAGGGCACACGACACAAAACGTTTTAAAATGTTTTTACAATGGAAAAAAAACAAACGAAAATGAGCATTTCTTATTGGAGAAGTCCAGGAAGTCCCTCCCTATTTCAATCTGTTCTCGTCCATTTGGTACTTAATGAACACAACCCTGCAACCAGCTTTAGATAAACAACCATTTCTTTGAACGAAGGCAAGTGTTCAGCAGTGTGATATTTAAACACAGGAGGGCAGCAGTGAGCAAATGTGGAATTCTCCCCAACTGTACAGGTGCATGAGCTGTATGCCAGTGAGGCTGAGCTAAGGCAATCAGAATGCCAGTGAGGCTGAGCTAAGGCAATCAGAGACCACTGAATGATAACATCTAGCTCCCTGCAACATCGTTAGCACTGATTGAAGTGATTTCAGAATATGAAACCCATGCGGTAGCTGGGAGACAGGGTAGTCTATTGACATAAACATTTGAGTGGTAAGATATAGAACATGTAAACATGGACAGACCTTCAAAGAATATATAGCAATACATGTGATCAATTTACTGTATTTACCATAATGCTTGGTGTAATCAACACCATCCGCCCATCTCATGGTCTCTCATCTCATGGTCCATTTATTTTAGTTAGAGACTACATAGGAATCCATGTGTTGCAGAGAAGTCACTATGAAAAGACAGGAACATGGAGGTTCTGTGTAAGAGTGACGCTCTCCCCTAATTTGATTTGTTCCTATCTAAGAGGAAAGGGGATACATGGGAAAAGGACATCATATTCTTGTTTAATGAGCTGCGCCTCAGTCTTTGTCATGGTCTTGTTTCTAGGGCCGTATTGGAAATTGTGAGACCTAATTCATTTAATTTCTCCACTCAGAAGAATAATATGTTGGTGGATGGTCATGGGTTTGTGTAATATAAACCTAGGACACCAGTTGACTGTATTTTAATCAGTCATCTGTTCTTTATGAGAAGTTTCTAGGGCAAGAACAGCCTAATTGTGACTTAACCTAATTGTGACTCAGCCTAATTGTGACTCAGCCTAATTGTGACTCAGCATAATTGAGACTCAGCCTAATTGTGACTCAACCTAATTGTGACTCAACCTAATTGTGACTCAGCCTAACTGTGACTCAGCCTAATTGTGACTCAGCTTAATTGTGACTCAAAGTGCCTCATAAGACTTGTCTGTAATGACACCTTATTCAAGTTTCCAGTTTTATTGTCACGTGCACAAGTACATTGAAATGCCTTTTTTTGCAAGCTCTAAACCCAACAATGCAGTAATCTATACCAGTAATACAAATATTACACTACAAAGTAGAAAAAAAACACACAAGAAATATAAATAAGAAGAACACGAGAAAGTATGTCCAGTGCCTACGGAAAGTATTCAGACCCCTTGACTCTTTCCACATTTTGTTACGTTACAGCCTTATTCTAAATTTGATTCAATAAATAAAAATCCTCAGCAATCTGCACACAATACCCCATAATGATAAAGCAAATGTATTAGATTTAGCAAATGTATTAGATATAATAAACAAATACTGTTCTGGCCCCTGTAGTTGGGTTTGAGTTCCTTTAGGGGATCATGTCATTCCATTGTTGACCACTTGGGGGCCACTGTCCTGTGTTGAAGTGTGTTGTTCGTTTAATGTGCTGAGCCTTGTAGAAGTAGAATTGTTTACATTCCGAAATGGTGAAAGTCACTCTGTGGAGATGCAGACGTTATCAAACTCCATCCTTCTTGCTATCATTTTGTAGAAGTATTGTCTGTAAGTAAAATTAATCATAACATATTTGGCATTCCATTCATGATGATATTTTGTACAGATTCATGAATCTTGATAGCCACATGGACATCTGTTCAGTGCATTTGATCTTGTCATGTTTTGGAGAATTATTTACTTCTGATTTAATGCATAATGCTGCATATTTCTGTGTTTATGAACATGTATACATGTACAACGAAGCCTAATATTCAGTTAGCATACAATAAGTCATACTCATTGTTATTTTCATTCTATATTTCAGTTTTACTAATTTCAGTCACTATTACTGTACCTACCTTCAACACAACAGTAGCTGTACCGGTTCAATCGATCTGCTAAGCTTAAGAAGGGGACTCTTTTCGAGGGTAGAATAAATAGACAGGATTGTGTCGAGGCACAGATCTGGGAAAGGGTACTAAAACATTTCTGCAGCATTGAAGGTCCCTAAGAACACAGTGGCCTCCATCGTTCTTAAATGGAAAAAGTTTGGAACCACCAAGGCTCTTCCTGAGCTGGCAAACTGAGCAATCAGGGGAGAAGGGCCTTGATTAGGGAGGTGACCAAGAACACGATGGTCACTCTGACAGCGCTCTAGAGTTTCTCTGTGGAGATGGGAGAAACTTCCAGAAGGACAACCATCTCTGCAGCACTCCACCAATCAGGCCTTTATGGTAGAGTGGCAAGACGGAATCCACTCCTTTTGAGTTTGAGTTTGCCAAAAGGCACCTAAAGGACTCTCAGACCATGAGAAACAAGATTCTCTGGTCTGATGAAACCAAGATTGAACTCTTTGGCCTGAATGCCAAGCATCAGGTCTGGAGGAAACCTGGCACCATCCCTTCGGTGAAGCATGGTGGTGGCAGAATCATGCTGTGGGGATGTTTTTTAGTGGCAGGCACTGGAAGACTAATCAGGATCGGAGCAAAGTACAGAGAGATCCTTGATGAAAACCTGCTCTAGAGCGCTCAGGACCTCAGACTGGGGCGAAGGTTCACCTTACAACAGGACAACGACCCTAAGCACACAGCCAAGACAATGCAGGAGTGGCTTCAGGACAAGTCTCTGAATGCCCATGAGTGACCCAGCCAAAGCCCGGACTTGAACCCGATCAAACATCTCTGGAGAGACCTGAAAATAGCTGTGCACCAACGCTCCCCATCCAACCTGACAGAGCTTGAGAGGATCTGCGGAGAAGAATGGGAGAAACTCCCCAAATACAGGTGTGCCAAGCTTGTAGCGTCATACCCATGAAGACTCAAGGCTGTAATCGCTGCCGAAGTACTGAGTAAAGGGTCTGTAAATGTGATTTTCTTTTTTTTCATTTGCTAAAATGTTTAAAATATATTTTTGCATTGCCATTATGGTGTAGTATGTGTTGATTGATGAGGATTTTTTAATGATTTATTTTTTTTAACCCCTTTTTCTCACCAATTTTGTGGTATCCAATTGGTAGTTACAGTCCTGTCCCATTGCTGCAACTCTTGTATGGACTCGGGAGAGGCGAAGTTCAAGAGCAACCTAGCCTAGCTGCACTGCTCAGGGATGCAAATTAGACCATTTTGAATCCAAAATAGGTGACCGATGTGATTCGTGTAGATCCAATGAGAAAGGTTTGGAGGGGGGGTTGGATCACTACTGGCTGTAAGCGAACGAGTGATGCGCGTTTGGAGCAATACTGGCTGTATCCAAGGCTCAGCCAATCGTTGACATAACAACAGAATGCAGCGTAGCACCTGACTGAAGAGAGAAGAGACAACCAACTTACTAGCTACAGCATCAGCGAGCGCTCTGGAAAGGCAGCTTGCCAGTTACAGCATCAGCGAGAGCTCTGGAAAGGCAGCTTGCCAGTTACAGCATCAGCGAGCGCTCTGGAAAGGCAGTTTGCCAGTTACAGCATCAGCGAGAGCTCTGGAAAGGCAGCTTGCCAGTTACAGCATCAGCGAGCGCTCTGGAAAGGCAGCTTGCCAGTTACAGCATCAGCGAGAGCTCTGGAAAGGCAGCTTGCCAGTTACAGCAGCACGTCCCCCTGAACGATAACGAAGAGGTAACGTTAGGTGAGAAGCCTGACCAGGGAAGCGTACTTCATGAGCTGTAACCGAAAAACAACTGGCATTTAGAAAGTTTTAAGTTGAGGGCGAAAGTGGTGGAACAAGTATTAGCATTGGTAAGTATCTTGCTCGCTGGATCGAATTCTCCGTTAGCTAGCCAGAGAAATGTTGAGCAACATTAGCCAACTCATCTGATCAAATAATTGAGTTTATGGTGTGAAAATTAGCTTGTTAATGAAGTCAGACAGCTAACGTTAGCTAGCTAACATTACAACATCAGATGAGCTGACATTAGTAACCTAACCAATTCGCTACAGTATCAACTGGTATACGACTCCTTGCCGTTCCTCAAGTTATAATGCGTTAGTTGCTTACTGGACCCCGGCAATCTGTGGGAAATGTTAACTAGCTAACGAACTAACCACTATCTGTTAACTAATGTTTTCCCTCTACAGTATGTGGTTAATTTTCAGAATGAGAGAATTAGGTGAAAATGAGGCGTTGCTTGTTAAACAAGTGGATTCAGGGATCAAGTGTAGTTAGAGCTGGGCCTGGCTTAAGCTGGATGCCACTATAGAGGTGAAAGGAACAACACACACTTTCCCACTTTCTCACTTTTGCTGGCACATTGTAGAACAGATGTCCACTGGCAGAAAGTATACAATGTAATAATGTGCAGTGTAGCCCAAAGATATTGTTCTTGTTGTGTTGAACTTGACAGTAACACGTGTGTGTGAGTGAGGGGGATTATATATTTTTTTTACTCATTGAATGTTATTTTTGCACACATGTAGCCTTGTGCACTTGATCGATGTCTATAGTGGCCACTATAATAGAATAACAGTTGAATGACTGTTTGATTCATTCTATTTCTACTTCAAGATGTTTTTTCCCCCAAGTGCAATATTTATGTATGTGGTCACAAGCGTTCTATTATAAAGGCTGTCATGGTAACAAGCGTTCTATTGTAAAGGCTGTCGTGGCAACAAGCGTTCTATTGTAAAGGCTGTCATGGCTAACTGCAATATTAGTGTATTTTTTTTCTTCTCAAGACTTGAGTGTCATTTGCAGGAAGTCAACAAATAACATTAGATTGCTATCTTTACATTTTTTAGTTGTGAGTTAGGTTCACATTAGCCACTTTTTATTTTACACACCGAGACTGATCATGTAGATCATATTCTGTTGTTGTTTAATTAGTTAAAATCTGTATTTCCCCCTAGCAGGGATTGTTTTGTATGTTTCAGTGCAACAAAAAAAAAGTGTCACCTTTTTGGGCCCTCAGCAGTTTGCATCCCTGACTGCTTCTTGACACAGTGCCAGCTTAACTCAGAAGCCAGCCGGAGGAAACACCTGGCGACCATGTCAGCGTGCATTGCGCCCAGTCCGCCACAGGAGTCGCTAGTGCACGTGGGACAGTAACATCCCGGCCGGCCAAACCCTCCCCTAACCCGGACAACACTGGGCCAATTGTGCGCCGCCCCATGGGTCTCCCGGTCGCGGGTGGCTGCGACAGAGCCTGGACTCAAACCAGGTTCTCTAGTGGCACACCTAGCACTATGATGCAGTGCCTTAGACCACTGCGCCACTCGGGAGGCCCTGAAAGAAAGAAAAAAAACATTGAATACATTTTAGAATAAGGCTGTAACGTAACAAAATGTGGAAAAAGTCAAGGGGTCTGAATACTTTTCAAAGACACTGTAAGCTGCTGTATATACAGGGTCACTCAACCGTGTGGGAGTCAAAACCATCCATTTAGAATTTCCTGTCATGTACTGAGGAAATGTAACAGTTTAGGGGAAGGATGGGGGGGAAGAGGGAGTAGTAGGGGAGGAGAGAGTGGGTGGGGGAGGAGTGGGGGAAGAGGGAGTAGTAGGGGAGGAGAGAGTGGGTGGGGGAGGAGTGGGGGAAGAGGGAGTAGTAGGGGAGGAGAGAGTGGGTGGGGGAGGAGTGGGGGAAGAGGGAGTAGTAGGGGAGGAGAGAGTGGGTGGGGGAGGAGTGAAGGTTGTATTGCAATAGGATCACCGCTTGGTATGGCAACTGCTCGGCACCCGACCGCAAGGTGCTACAGAGGGTAGTGCGTACAGCCCAGTACGTCACTTGGGCCAAGCTTCCTGCCATCCAGGACCTACAGTAGCTTGCAAAAATATTCACACCCCTTGGCATTTTTCATATTTTGTTGCCTTACAACCTGGAATTAAAATTAGATTTTTGGTGGTTTGTATCTTTTGATTTACACAACATGTCTACCACTTTGAAGATGCAAAATAATTTTTATTGTGAAACAAACAAGAAATAAGACAAAAAAAACTGAAAACTTGAGCGTGCATAACTATTCACCCCCCCAAAGTCAATACTTTGTAGAGCCACTTTTTGCAGCAATTGCAGCTGCAAGTCTCTTGGGGTATGTGAACCCAAGGCATTGAGGTTAGCCTACATCATCCTCAGTAAATACAGAAGTACCTGGAGTGTGAACCCAAAGCATTGAGGTTAGCCTACATCATCCTCAGCAAATACAGAAGTACCTGGAGTGTGAACCCAAAGCATTGAGGTTAGCCTACATCATCCTCAGTAAATACAGAAGTACCTGGAGTGTGAACCCAAAGCATTGAGGTTAGCCTACATCATCCTCAGTAAATACATGAAGTGTAGTGGTCTGCATATCCAATCAAACGTCACTAATGGATAATAATTTATAATCTATAGATAATTTTACCACTCCTCTTCTCCCCTCCTTGGAAAACTCAGATTGCCCTTGGTGTATTCCAGTGGAGGCTGCTGAGGAGAGGACGGCTCATAATAATGGCTGGAACGGAGCAAATAGAATGGCGTCAAACCATGTGTTTGATGTATTTTATACAATTCCGCTCCAGTTATTACCACGAATGCGTCCTCCCAAATGAAGATGCCACCAACCTCCTGTGCTGTATTCCACATCAGTTCTGTCATTGTCATTCTCACCAACGGCATGAGCGTGTAGGGTCAACATTTACCACAAGTCATTGGATCTCTGTGCGTACCTGATGTTATGAAACAACAAGCAAATGGAAGAGTTGAATGATGGGACTATGAGGGTGAGCAGATTCTTTCTGTGGTACTCTCTACATGTGATCATAGCTGCACAGAATCTCTGTCTCCCCACTGTCATTTCTGGTGTACAACAGGGAAAATAACGATGGCTTTCCTGACCTTAGAGAGCATTTTTTTATTCTCTATTTTGTTAGGTCAGGGTGTGACTTGGGTGGACAAATCTATGTTTATATTTCTTTGTTGGCCTAGTATGGTTCCCAATCAGAGGCAGCTGTTTATCGTTGTCTCTGATTGGGGATCATACTTAGGCAGCCCTTTTTCCCACCTGTGATTGTGGGATCTTGTTTTTGAATAGCTGCTGTGAAGCCTGCAGAACGTTACGTTCGGTTTTGTGTTTTGTTGTTTTGTTGGTGTTCATCTAATAAAAGAAAGATGTACGCTTACCACTCTGCACCTTGGTCTCATTCCGACAACGGACGTAACACTTTCTCTCTCCCCACCCCTGCCCTACCCTCTCCTTACTCTGTTTTAGCTGAAGGCCTGTCTGCCCTTACAAAATAAACACGTCAAATTTGTAGTTTGACATGTGAAAATCGTATTTTCACAATTTTGAGCTTACATTTCAAATGTGAAACCATATTTTAATGTGTATTAAATGTAGAAACACCACCTTTTCACATGTAAGAAGAAAAACGTGTTTTCACCTCATGTGAATTGTACGGTTTCACATGTTAAAAACTCACGTAAGAAAACGTCACGTGAAAATTTCACTCACATATGGAATTGCATTTTCACATGTAGAAAACGATCATGTAAAAATCACATTTGCAGAAAACTCCTCGTTGAAAAATCTATCTTTCACATGTGGAATTGCAAGTTCACATGTGGTGGTGAAATAGTGCTATACTCCTCACATGTGAAAAAGGTGGTGTTAACATGTTTACACGTGGAAATGCAAATTCTGTAAAAAGGTAATTTATTATTCTCAGGCTAAATCAATCACTAATTTCTGAGCCATCCATTCAGAGTGTTACTGCTGCAGGTGGGCGCCTGTCTTCATATGTTGGTCAGTGACAGTCGGAAGAAGCCCAGTGAAAAGAACAGAGAAGCTAGAGCTCCATGTCTCCTTTTTTATCAAATTAGCGAGGTCAGAGTTCATCATGTTAACTCAAGTTAACATTTTGTAATTGTAGTGCACAATTTTTTTTATTTAATGGCATTGTATGAAAGCGTTCAAAATACACTCAAAACATCCAACATACATTATCTATACAGCTAAAAACAATGCAATGTCAATGGAGGCTATATGTAGTCTTTTCACATTCCTGACCTTTGATCTTTGTGACTGTGCAGTGTGATGCTTGTTGTGTGTCTGATCTGTATAATGAGTAAAGGTCTTTTTCATTTATGTTTTTATGTTGTCTGTTTGTCTATTTTTGTATCTTTAGGTTATGTTATTTATTTGTTTCTATTGTTTTTGTTTTTTATGTGTATTTTTCTTACTCTCTAAAAGCCACAAAACAACAACAAAAAACAAGTTGACTTTGAGGTTTTATTTAACTAGGCAAGTCAGTTAAGAACAAATTCTTATTTACAATGACGGCCTACACCAGGCAAAACCCAGACGACACTGGGCCAATTGTGTGCCGCTATATGGGACTCCCAATCACGGCCGGATGTGATGCAGCCTGGATTCAAACCAGGGACTGTAGTGACACCTCTCGCACTGAGAGATGCAGTGCCTTAGACCGCTGCGCCACTCGGGCCTAAGGCACTGCATCTCAGTGCAAGAGGCGTCATTTATTTATCAATTTACCTGATATGGCAAAGCGTTACTTTGGACAAAATGAAAACGACAATATTCTTGTAATTATTTTTGGGTAAAAAAAATAATCGTACATAACAGCTCAAATTGGACAAATTATGAAATTGCCATTAATCATGATTGCTCATAGCAAATCTTGCAATAACCTCGATGTATTGTTTTGAATAATGAATAAACAGCCCTAGTTGAAATTAAACTGTGAAAGTATAGCGGTCATTTATCGGTCATCGTTGCTCATGGTCACGTGATGAGGTAGCCCCTCCTGTGACTACAAAGTTAGTGTTGTCCCTCTTGGTCTATTGGTCAAGACGGGTTGTAATCCCGCCAGTTACAAAAGCACATATGTAAAACTTATATCCAGTGGTGTAAACTACTTAAGAAAGTACTACTTAAGTAGTTTTTTGGGGTATCTGTACTTTACTATATATATTTTTGACAACTTACTTTTACTTCACTACATTCGTCGAGAAAATGTGGTACCTTTTTACTGAATACATTTTCCCTGACACCCAAAAGTACTGAGTGTTGGAGTGTGCCCCTGGCTATCTGTAAATTTAAAAAACAAGAAAATGATGCCGTCAGGTTTGCTTAATATAAGGAATTTGATACATAAGTATATTTTAACAATTACATTTACTTTTGATACTTAAGTATACTTAAGTATATTTAAAACCAAATACTTTTAGACTTTTACTCAAGTAGTATTTTACTGGGTGACTTTCACTTTTACTTGACTAATTTTCTATTAAAGTATCTTTACTATTACTTAAGTATGACAATTGGGTACTTTTTCCACCACTGCTTATATCACATGTGAAATGTTGGGAAACCACATGTCACGTGTCTGACTCGTAAAAATGTAATGTAAAGGCATCCATCATTTTGTTGACCATGATCTTGGTGAGCTGATTCATTGTGTCACTATCCTCTGGCTTGCACTGATTAAGCTGCATAGGAAAGACCATGCAACGTAGAGGTGCTTGGTTCATTCTGGACTGAAACATCAAAGTTTATATCTTCATACTCATCTGATCACTGTTTTAGGAAGCCACTCAATGTCTCTTCAGCAAATATCTGGAGAAGCTGAGAGGAGAGCTTCTTGAATACGGCACATTGTTCCTTTCCCCATTTTTCAGTTTTGAAAGAATGGAGTCTGAATGACTTCTGGCAGCTGTCCATGGAGGAGCGTGAAGAAGAGGTCTTTCTTGTCTTTTGGCTGTCAGCGGATCGCGCCTATATCCTCCAGCATGGATCGTGAGAGCTCCACAGAGGGTTCTACATGGAAACCAAAAGGGTTCTACCTGGAACCAAAAAGGGTTATCCAATGGGCACAGCTGAATAACCCTTTTGAAGACTAATATTCCATGCGGAATGTCCACGCAGGCATCGTTTCTGGTTGACCTCAAGATGGCCGAGACTAGCTCTTAGTGATGCAGAACTGCTTTGGTAATGTAAACATTTTGATTGAACCAAGGGTTGTGTCTGATCTTTAAAGATCTTTTCTGAGATGCAATGCCTTTGGAGGTAGCCGTGCTGCCATCTAGACTTAACTGGAGAGGTTCGCTCAAGAGAACCTTAGAGACGTTCAAACATGTTTTCACATGTTGTTGGGGACCTTGACAAGGAGATGTTCTCCAGCTGAGACAGAACACAGAACCTACAAACCGATGACCTCAGTGGAGGCTGCTGAGAGGAGGAAGGTTCATAATAAGGGCTGGAATGGAGCGAATGGAATGGTATCAACCACATGGAAACCACGTGTTTAATGTGTTTGATAGCATTCCACTGACTCATTCCACTGACTCCTTTCCACTGACTCCATTCCACTGACTCATTCCACTGACTCCATTCCACTGACTCCATTCCACTGACTCATTCCACTGACTCCATTCCACTGACTCCATTCCACTGACTCATTCCACTGACTCCATTCCACTGACTCCATTCCACTGACTCCATTCCACTGACTCATTCCACTGACTCCATTCCACTGACTCCATTCCACTGACTCCATTCCACTGACTCATTCCACTGACTCCATTCCATTGACTCCATTCCATTGACTCCATTCCAGCCATTATTATGAGCCTTCCTCCCCTCAGAAGCCTCCACTGGTTGACCTCCACGTACACATCAGATATACGTTCCCACTGTGGAGAAGCAAGGTGCATTTCTTGGCACCAGAGCTCAAACGCTTGCCACTTATACGCATACAGCCCTCTCGTGGAGGGCACCCTTGCAGACTGAACGGTAACAATAACATTCAGAGGTAAACCTTAAGCCATCAGATTGGCCCTCCTAGGGGCCAGGCCTAGGAGGGCCTGGCCCCTAGGCCAGGCCTCAATTAACAAACCTGCCTGTGCGCCTTGGACAACAGGACCCTGCGCAACGGGAGTTACCGCTTGTCCCCCGCCTAAAATTAGAATGATCTTCATGAACCAAGGCTGCAGGGGCCAACGAGGAGCCACCTTCTCCAACGTGGGCTGAACCAGAACCACTGACGGAAATGAGGGTCCAAGACCACTGGTGTGCCACAGCGTCCGTTCCCAACGGGACACTCGGGTCCCTCATTGAGAAAAATAGATGACACTAGGCTTTTTCTCGCGATGCACGTCAGCACTGCCGAAAATGCACCATACCTGGGAGTCCACTCAGGGGTGTAGCCTCCACTCCTGAAAGAGAGGGCACCACCTGAATAAAAGATCTACACCCGAGTTGAGGCAAGCGGGGACATGCGCCGCCCGAAGGGAGCGAGCCAAGGTTAGGAGGGAGAGAGACAGAGTTTTGACGGTTCTGACCAAGACAAGCCAGCCTGACAAAAGCATAGGGAAGCGGCTGAGCAAAACGGTGCATAATGGTGTATGCACCATTAGGAGTTCTGGGTAATTGATATGCAGTGCTCTTTGTACCTATGTCCATACCCCCCGAATCGAGTTGCCTTCGTACAGCGCACCCCTACCCTCAGAGGGAAATATCTGTCATGATCACCTTGTGGGATACAACTCAACCCATTGGAGCCCCCTGACAATAGCAGAGGGTCCCATCACAGGGCCATGGCCCATAGACCTGACAGGGACATCCGAAGTGAACGACTTAGGCTGTTTCCCTTCTTTTACTTTTAGATTAGTGTGTATTGTTAGATATTACTGCACTGTTGGAGCTAGGAACACAAGTGTTTTGCTACACCTGCAATAACATCTGCTAAATATGTGTATGCGACCAATACGATTGGATTTGATGTTCACCTGTAAACAAAAAAAGTGTACAGTAGACTGGTATGTGTTTTGTTACACTCAAGAGTCATTGATGGGGCCTTGAGATGAGCTGTTGGCAAAGGTGTGAAAAGGTTGAGGGGGCCTTGACCTGTAGACAGTCTAGTTTATTGTTGTCTTGAGTAGACAAGTAGTGCCAACAATAGAATGAATAGTATACTAACAGCACCACTCCATCATGCCAAAGAACTGACTGCAAGGGTGTGATAAGTTTGAGGAGCACTGAGCTTGTAGACAGTTAAGTGTATTGGTGATTTTGCTTTTTTTCCTCAAGAGGGTATTGTACTTTTACAAATACCTTTGGTAGTCCTGGCTCGTTTCCGAGTCAGATGATGTTGATCTTCAGCTTATTCCAGGCTGAAATCTTTCATCCAATGGGTCTACAGGCTCTGTATTACTAAAGCGGGTGTCAAGATCATCATCAAATCAAACTTTATTTGTCACGTGCCGAATACAACGTGTGTAGACCTTACCGTGAAATGCTTACTTACAAGCCCAACGGGGAAGTTGAAAATAAGATTTAAGAAATAATTTCCAAATAAACTAAAGTAAAAAATTATAAAAAGTAACACAATAAAATAACAATAACAAGGATATATACAGGGGGTACCGGTACTGAGTCAATGTTTGGCGGTACAGGTTAGTCGAGGTAATTTGTACATGTAGCCTTCTCTGTGGCTCAGTTGGTAGAGCATGGTGTTTGCAATGCCAGCATGGTGTGTGCAACGCCAGGGTTGTGGGTTCGATTCCCACGGGGGGCCGGTACGAAAAAAAAAATGCATAAAATGAAATGTATGCATTCACTACTGTAAGTCGCTCTGGATAAGAGCGTCTGCTAAATGACTAAAATGTAAATGTAGGAAGTGGTGAAGTAGCAGCAGTGTAAAAAACAAATGGAGGGGGTGGGGTGTCAATGTAAATAGTCTGGTGGCCATTTGATTGATTGTTCAGCAGTCTTATGGCTTGGGAGTAGAAGCTGTTAAGGAGCCTTTTGGTCCTAGACTTGGCGCTCCGGTACCGCTTGCCGTGCGGTAGCAGAGAAAACAATCTATGACTTGGGTGACTGGAGTCTGACAATTATTTGGGCTTTCCTCTGACACCGCCTAGTGTAGAGGTCCTGGATGGCAGGAAGCTTGGCCTCAGTGATGTACTGGGCCGTAGGCACTACCCTCTGTAGCGCCTTATGTTCAGATGCCGAGCAGTTCCCATACCAGGCGGTGATGCAACTGGTCAAGATGCTCTCAATGGTGCAGCTGTATAACTTTTTGAGGATCTGGGGACCCATGCCAAATCTTTTCAGTCTCCTGAGGGGGAAAAGATGTTGTCGTGCCCGCTTGACGATTGTCTTGGTGTGTTTGGACCATGATAGTTTGTTAGAGATGTGGACACCAAGGAACTTGAAACTCTCGACCCAGTGAGCAGCAGCAGCAGGATTAGTCTGTAGGACATACACTAATCAGTGATTTGAAACTCTCGACCCAGCGAGCAGCAGCAGCAGGATCAGTCTGTAGGACATACACTAATCAGTGATTTGCCAACATTTTACTACTTTGTTCCCATCAATTCACACTCAAACAAGGTATTTTTGTAATGCAGCTACTCTTCCTGGGGTTCAAACATATTAAAGCACTTACATTACATATAAATCAAAAGATAAAACAGTACATCATATAACATTATTACACTACTACAGTTGAAGTCGCAAGTTTAGATATACTTAGGTTGGAGTCATTAAAACTCATTTCAACCACTCCACAAATTTTTGTTGACAAACTATAGTTTTGGCAAGTCGGTTAGGACATCTTCTTTGTGCATGACACAAGTAATTTTTCCAACAATTGTTTACAGACAGATTATTTCACTTATAATTCATTGTATCACAATTCCAGTGGGTCAGACGTTTACATACACTAAGTTGACTGTGCCTTTAAACAGCTTTCAAAATTCCAGAAAATTATGTCATGGCTTTAGAAGCTTCTGATAGGCTAATTGACATAATTTGAGTCAATTGGAGGTGTACCTGTGGATATATTTCAAGGCCTAGCTTCAAACTCAGTGCCTCTGCTTGACATCATGGGAAAATCAAAAGAAATCAGCCAAGACATCAGAACATTTTTTGTAGACCTCCACAAGTCTGGTTCATCCTTGGGAGCAATTTCCAAACGCATGAAGGTACCACGTTCATCTGTACAAACAATAGTACGCAGGTATATACACCATGGGACCACGCAGCCGTCATACCGCTCAGGAAGGAGAAGCCTTCTGTCTCCTATAGATGAACGTATTGTGGTGCGAAAAGTGCAAATCAATCCCAGAACAACAGTAAAGGACCTTGTGAAGATGCTGGAGGAAACAGGTACAAAAGTATCTATATCCACAGTAAAACGAGTCCTATATCGACATAACCTGAAAGGCTGCTCAGCAAGGAAGAAGCCACTGCCCCAAAACTTCCATAAGAAAGCCAATCTACGGTTTGCAACTGCACAAGGGGACAAAGATCGTACTTTTTGGAGAAATGTCCTCTGGTCTGATGAAACAAACATAGAACTATGTGGATATATTGAAGCAACATCTCAAGACATCAGTCAGGAAGTTAAAGCTTGGTCGCAAATGGGTCTTCCAAGTGGACAATGACCCCAAGCATACTTTCAAAGTTGTGGCAAAATGGCTTCAGGACAACAAAGTCAAGGTATTGGAGTGGCCATCACAAAGCCCTGACCTCAATTCCATAGAACTTTTGTGGGCAGAACTGAAAAAGCGTGTGCGAGCAAGGAGGCCTTCAAACCTGACAGTTACACCAGCTCTGTCAGGAGGAATGGGCCAAAATTCACCCAACTTATTGTGGGAAGCTTGTGGAAGGCTACCCGAAACGGTTGACCCAAGTTAAACAATTTAAAGGCAATGCTACCAAGTACTAATTGAGTGTATGTAAACTTCTGACCCACTGGGAATGTGATGAAAGAAATAAAAGCTGAAATAAATCATTCTCTCTACTATTATTCTGACATTTCACATTCTTAAAATAAAGTGGTGATCCTAACTGACCAAAGACAGGGAATTTTTACTAGAATTAAACGTCAGGAATTGTGAAAAACTGAGTTTAAATGTATTTGGCTAAGGTGTATGTAAACTTCCGACTTCAACTGTATATACAATACAAAATGTTTGATACCACTATACAACAGTATCACAAGCCGCATATGCATGTGTCTGTACCATTGTGTGTGTCTCTTCACAGTCCCCGTTGTACCATCAGCTGACCGGGTGGCTGGTCTCAGACAATCCCGCAGGTGAAGAAACCGGATGTGGATGTCCTGGGCTGGCCTGGTTACACCTGGTCTGCGGTTGTGAGGCCGGTTGGGAGTACTGCCATATTTTCTAAAACGGCGTCTTATGGTAGAGAAATTAACATTAAATGATCTGGCAACAACTCTGGTGGACATTTCTGCAGTCAGCATGCCAATTGCATGCTCCCTCAAATCTTGAGATATCTGTGGAATTTTAGAGTGGCCTTTTATTGTCCCCAGCACAAGGTGCACCAATGTAAATGGATGGATTATCTTGGCAAAGGAAGAATGCTCACTGACAGGGACACTTTTTTTTGTGATATGGAACATTTCTGGTATCTTTTATTTCAGCTCATGAAACATGGGACCAACACTTTACATATTGCGTTTATATTTTTGTTCAGTGTAGATAGTTAGATAAGTAACACTAACTGCATTACCTCAGCTCAACTTCAACTTATTTTTTTCAATTTTGGAAAATTGATGGAATAGCATCACTTTTCAACATACGACAACCTGGCAACCCCATCAGTTGAGACTTCTGATCCGTTTCGAAATCCTCTGGCTGAAAGTGCTGGCTACAAATACAGACATTTTGATATTTCTCCATCAACTGGATCCATCTCCACCGGGGCGGTACTACGTCCTGAAATCGCTATGAATTCTGGATATTGTAATTTGCTTACAAGTATGAGCTACCTTCTGATGGACAGCCAAGCTGACAGACAACATAGAATCCGCAGACAATTATGACATCATTGGAGTGCATGGACATCGTCACAAAGGTTTTGTTGCAACAACAACAAAAAACAAATGTTAGAGCATTGGTTCTCTACCTCACAACCGTCTTTTATTAGGTCTCTAGTTAGATTCACCAGCGTATTCTCTAGTCAATAAGTAGACAAGCCTCAGCAATGTAGCAACATGTCTGAGCTGGAACATGTTAGTAGAAGTTAACACTAACTACTGATAAAGGGTCAAATATTTGGTCACCCGCCTAATGGGTCATCTGATCCTAGACCTGTGGTTAAGACAACCTCTTTCTTGAGCCGATTTGTTACATTTTTGTGTTTTCAACTACGCAAAGTCAACAAATCCATAGCTTAGATATTCAAAACCGTGAAGGCCTATTGGCCATTTTTATCCACTCCTACAAACAACAGAAGCACTATAGCAGTTTGTCAAGGCTGACACCCATTCAATTGCAGAGCTCCTATTTCAGGAGTCTTTACGTTTGACCAATATGCATGCAACCCACCTTTCCACAAGCCTGAAATATGTCGTTCGTCCTTTTCTTATTTTTTGTCACAGTAGCATGGCACCGTGACATCCACAGACACATACCTTGTCATACAGAGCCCCTTTTACATAAAACCTCTGCTTTCACCAAGATCTAAAAAAACCCAGGCGTCCTAAAAAAAAAAAATTGCCCCAAATACAGTACACCAGTCTAAAACCCAGACATGTTTGCAAAGCACATTTTTTTTAATTTTTTTTTATTTAACCTTTATTTAACTAGGCAAGTCAGTTAAGAACAAATTCTTATTTTCAATGACGGCCTAATAACAGTGCGTTAACTGCCTTGTTCAGGGGGCAGAACAACAGATTTTTACTTTGTCAGCTCAGGGATTCAATCTTACAAACTTTCGGTTACAAGTCCAACTCTCTAACAACTAGGCTACATGCACGCCTCCTGCTGTGGTGCATGGAGTCCCTATTCTTAATAAGCAGTCTATAATGGCACAATTCTACAAGAGGAACCAAACTGCGTTTGAAGGAAACCGGAACCAACACGAACTAGCCTTGTTGGTTCTTGGTTGTTTTTACATTTGCCGTGGAACTGGAAACATGTTTAGGTTTAATTTGCGGGGGGGAAAAAAACTGCTAGTGACTATTTTAAGACGGCAACATTCGACAGCGATATTGTTGTGATCCTCGGTGACTGGCATTAAGTATGGAGAAGGGAGATGTGCTGGGTAAGAGTCAGCCGGGCAATTTGTGCCATCCTTTTTTCATTGGTGGGCAGCAATGGAGACTGAACAGAGTATAGAGGAGAAGAAGAAATGCACAACGTATAATCATGCGAGAAAAGGATCGCTTCAGCCGGTTGAAAGATGCATGGAAAGAGATGCTCCATCTGTCTTCATGAATTGTTCAAAACGTATTTTGAAAGAGGACAGCTGTAACAGTTGCTTTGCAATAAGGGTCAGTCCTGCAATACTGTATTACTCTGCAGTATGCTGGTGTGATAGTACAATGTATATGTTTAGCTAGCTAACTACATTATGTTTATCTGTGTTTTGGTTAGATCCAGTACATACCTAGGCCTAACGTTACATCATAAATGATATACTGCATGAGTAATATTGCAGACTGCACCTTTTGCAAGTGTAATAGCTGGCTATCCTCATTCAATACTAGAAGAGTACTTTAGCTGAACATTGTTATCAGAAACACTTCCTGACCTAGTCAGATGATAATTAATCAATTATGTTACCTCCACCTATTCTATGGTGAGTTGATGTGTGTCCCTTCATTGACTGGAGTGGCCAGCTTAAATTCTATTGATTCCCTGGTTCCAGACTGTCTGATCAGAAGAGGCCATCTGGATGCTCACTGTGATTGCTCTCAGGAACTCTGTGGGTGGGGGTTGGGGTAAAGTACTAACAGCAGACAAAATACTATTACATTATCATGAAGCTATAGAAACAATCTGTAATATATATGTTTCAGATCTTTTAACGTTGCAGAACAGCAGGCTCACTGTCTGGACCCTGTTCTACACAATTTTCAGACCCACAATGGATTGATAACTTCTGCATGTCGGCAGAGACTATCCAGTTCCTCTGCAAAAGGGCTTAGTACTATTATGGGAGAGACATGATGCATTGTTATGCCTTTGGGGCCCTCTCCGAAAGCGAATGCAGCATTTCAGCAGCCTGCAGTGGCCACTTCCAGAGAGGATGGGAGCTAATGTAAACACAGTGTGTGATGGACTCCTGCAACACTTCAACAACTAGGTACATCAGAGAGTGGATTACACAGGATTGCTATTGCTAAAATGAAGGTTGGTGCTCTCTGGTGTGTAGTTAGGCAACATAAAGAGAAAATAACCGCAAGGCAAATTAACACAATATTTATTAACATATTTCCTCTCATCACTTTCTCTGTGATTTTCTCCCTCCTCTCACAGACACCCAGCTCCACCATCACCCTTTGGACAACAAAACGCCTGGACCAACAACAGAACGACTAGCACGACAAACCAAGCCTGGTCCTTTAGCTCAGTGGTGAGCCATGGGGATTAATACAGTGCTACTATATACTGCCCCTATCACATGACTGTACCCATGGGGATTAATACAGTGCTACTATATACTGCCCCTATCACATGACTGTACCCATGGGGATTAATACAGTACTACTATATACTGCCCCTATCACATGACTGTACCCATGGGGATTAATACAGTGCTACTATATACTGCCCCTATCACATGACTGTACCCTTGGGAATTAATACAGTACTACTATATACTGCCCCTATCACATGACTGTACCCATGGGAATTAATACAGTACTACTATATACTGCCCCTATCACATGACTGTACCCATGGGAATTAATACAGTACTACTATATACTGCCCCTATCACATGACGGTACCCTTGGAGATTAATACAGTACTACTATATACTGCTCCTATCACATGACTGTACCCTTGGAGATTAATACAGTACTACTATATACTGTCCCTATCACATTTATTTATTTTATTTAACTAGGCTAGTCGGTTAAGAACAAATTCTTATTTACAATGACGGCCTACCAAAAGCCTCCCAGCCCCGTCCCATATAAATAGGACAAAACGTACACCACGACAAGGGAGACACGACAACACTACAACACTACATAAAGAGAGACCTAAGACAACAACATAGCATGGCAGAAACACATGACAACACCGCATGGTGGCAACACAACATGACAACAACATGGTAGCAGTACAAAGGCAAGAAGGTAGAGACAACAATACATCACGACAAGCAGACACAACTGTCAGTAAGAGTGTCCTTGATTGAGTCTTTCAATGAAGAGATGGAGATAAAACTGTCCAGTTTGAGTGTTTTTTTGCAGCTCGTTCCAGTCGTTAGCTGCAGAGAACTGAAAAGAGGAGCGAACCAGGGATGTTTGTGCTTTGGGGACCTTTATCAGAATGTGACTGGCAGAACAGGTGTTGTATGTGGAGGATGAGGGCTGCAGTAGATATCTCAGATAGGAGGGAGTGAAGCCTACGAAGGTTTTATAAATAAGCATCAACCAGTGGGTCTTGCGACGAGTATACAGATATGACCAGTTTACAGAGGAGTATAGAGTGCAGTGATGCGTCCTATAAGAAGCGTTGGTGGCCAATCTGATGGCCGAATGGTGCAGAACATCTAGCCGCTCGAGAGCACCCTTACCTGCCGATCTATAAATTACATCTCCGTAGTATAGAGGATTGTCATCTGAATCAGGGTTAGTTTGGCAGCTGGGGTGAAAGAGGAGCGATTACGATAGAGGAAACCAAGTCTAGATTTAACTTTAGCCTGCAGCCTTGATATGTGCTGAGAGAAGGACAGTGTACTGTCTAGCCATACTCCCAAGTACTTGTATGAGGTGACTACCCCAAGCTCTAAACCCTCAGAGGTATTAATCACACCTGTGGGGAGAGGGGCATTCTTCTTACCAAACCACATGACCTTTGTTTGGAGGTGTTTTAGAACAAGGTTAAGGGCAGAGAAAGTTTGTTGGATGCTAAGAAAGCTTTGTTGTAGAGCATTTAACACAAAATACAGGGAGGGGACAGCTGAGTATAAGACTGTATCATCTACATATAAATGGATGAGAGAGCTTCCTACTGCCTGAGCTATGTTGTTGATATAAATTGAGAAGAGCGTGTGGCCTAGGATCAAGCCTTGGGGTACTGCCTTGGTGACAGGCAGTGGCTGAGACAGCAGATGTTCTGACTTTATACACTGCACTCTTTGAGAGAGGTAGTTAGCAAACCAGGCCAAAGACCCCTCAGAGACACCAATACTCCTTAGCCGGCCTTTAAGAATGGAATGGTCTACCGTATCAAAAGCTTTGGCCAAGTCAATTAAAATAGCAGCACAACATTGCTTAGAATCAATGCCAATGGTGACATAATTTAGGACCTTTAAAGTTGCAGTGACACATCCATAACCCGAGCGGAAACCAGATTGCAGACAAGAGATAATACTATAGACATCAAGAAAGCCAGTCAGTTGATTATTGGCAAGTTTTTCCAACACTTTTGATAAACAGGGCAAAATAGAAATTGGCCTATAACAGTTAGGATCAACTTGATCTCCCCCTTTAAATAAAGGATGCACAATGGCTGCCTTCCAAGCAATGGGAACTTCCCCAAAGAGGGGAGAGAGGTTAAAAAAGGTCAGAGACAGGCTTGGTGATGATAGGGGCTGCGACCTTAAAGAAGACAGGATCTATACCATCTGACTGCTTTTTGGGGTCAAGTTTCAGGAGCTCCTTTAGCACATCAGATTCAGTGACTGAGAACCTTTGTAGCGGGGGCATAGGAGAAAGATGGAGGAGCATTGGGGCTAGTCGCATTAGAAGGGGTGGGAGATACGGAAATGTTGAATGGGCAATGAGGCATGGCTGAGTCAAATAGGAATCCTGACTTAATGAAGTGGTGATTAAAGAGCTCAGCCATGTACTCCTTGTCAGTAACAACCACATCATCAACATTAAGGGACATGGGGAGCTGTGAGGAGGGTTTATTCTCCAGGTCTTTAACCATTTTCCAGAACTTCTTGGGGTTAGTCCCAAAGAGAGAGAACTGCTCCTTAAAGTAACTAACTTTGGCCTTCTGGACAGTCTAAAGTGCACTTATTTCTCATTTGCCTGAACGAGAGCCAGTCAGCCTGAGTATGCGTGTGCCGAGCCTTTCGCCAAATGGAATTCTTGAGGCGCAGTAACTCTGCCAGATTACGGTTGAACCAGGGGCTGAACCTGTTTTTAATTCAAATTTTCTTCATGGGGGCGTGTTTGTTAACAAAACCACTGAAAATATAAAAAACGAAGGTCCAAGCGTCTTTGACAGAGGGGATCAAGCTGATTCTATACCAGAGGCCAGGTCATGAAGGAAGGCTTGCTCATTAAAGTTTTCTAGCAAGCGTCTATGACAAATCAGGACAGGTCGTTTCACTGAGCAGCCATTACGAACACAGGCTGTAAAACAGTGATCACTAAGTTCATTACAGAAAACACCAGTAACTCCCAAAACTGCCTATGGAATTAAACTGACAAGCCATCGGGGCCAAGTGATTTCCCTTTTTGAATTCAGGGTCTCTAATTTCTTCGATTCACAGAGGTGAATTGCAAACTGAGTAGAAATCATCCTCAATTTCAGGGACGTAATTCTGAATGTGACAAATGTAGCTTTCATAACCATCTTCCTGAAATTGTGAGTTGAAAAGGTTTTCATAAAAGGAATTGGCATATGTTGATATTGTAATGGGATCTTTGCATAATGCATCATTCATTTTGAGTGCAGTTATACATTTTTTTAGTTTTTCTTTTCAAGTGCAAAAAAGTTACTTCAATCCATTTTGCTCTTGATATGACAAAGGCAGCCTTTGACAGATCCTTATAAAGCTGTTCTAATTATAGTTATAAATATTTAAATACAGACTCTTCTTTCTTTTGAAAAATGTCAAGCTTGCTCATCAAATATTTTTCTCTAAGGTTCTTCAGGTGCTTCAGCTCTTTGGCACGTTTAATGGCTTTAATTAATTGTGACTTTATATTTGAAGAATTCCTATCTACTTCCATGACCCAAGTCTTTTCTTGCAAAAATATCTTCGGCTAACGATTTGATGTTTCCAATGAAAGTAGGATCTTTAAGAAGTGTGTTGTTTAATTTCCAATATCATCGAATACCTTTAGATTTTTTAGTAGCTTGTAAATTCAGGGAAATCAAATGAGTGTCAGAAAAAGGAGCCAGCTGATGATCTATGTCTATAACAAACTAACAAAAAGGAGGAAATTAGGAATAAATCTATTCTAGATTTACGTGACATAGTTTTGTTGGTCCAGGTATAATAACCCTTTGCATCTGAATTGAAATAATACCAGACGTCATCAACAGAGAAATCCTTGCATAATGTTGTGACTATTTTGAGAGCTTTGACTCATTCTAGGAGGAAAACGATCAGCAAAGTCATCAGGTGTTTCGATAAAATCCCCTGAGAGAATTAGAAAAGCCTCTGAGTATTTGTTGCATAAATCCTGTAATTTTCTGGTAAATTGGGCAAAATAGCATTGTTTAACACTTACTATGACCTGTCTTCCATCCTGTGAAGATGTGGATTCTAGAGTGTTGCCTTTAAACTTGTGGATAAGCGTCAAAACACCAGTAGAAAAGAGATCTTCCTTTTTGTAAGATCTCTCAAACCCCTAGCATTCAGGCTAACGATATTGAGTGAGTTGAAAACAAACTCCTGCGTTAAAAAATAAAGAGACACAAATTAAACAACAGATGTAGTAATGTGAACAATAAAACAAACAGTATACCGTAATTTCCGGACTATAAGCCGCTACTTTTTTCCCAGGCTTTGAACCTCGCGGCTTAAACAATGACGCGGCTAATATATGGATTTTTCCCGCTTTCAAAAAAAATAAAATAAATAAATAACACATTCTGTGACGTGCTCAGTTTTTTGGTGGCATGAAGCTTTCATTAGACCAATGAAATTGCCGAACGGGTTAAGGTCAAACAACTTTTTTGTTTACTGTTTAGATTAAATCGAGCGCTCTCAAACTTCCCATCATTCTGATTACGGTAGTCATTTTGTCACCCTCATCATGGCAAAGACACGGAGAAATGCATATGATGCAGCTTTCAAGTTGAAGGCGATTGATCTGGCTGTTGGAAAAGGAAATAGAGCTGCTGCACGGGAGCTTGGTCTGGAGCAATGACATTCTTGGTAGGCTACTGTTTACTGCAAAATTATTATTTTTTGTTACAAGCCGTGTTTCCTTAAAGCCTATTTATTTTTGTTACAAGCCGTGTTTCATTAAAGCCTATTTATTTTTGTTACAAGCCGTGTTTCGTTAAAGCCTATTTATTTTTGTTACAAGCCGTGTTTCGTTAAAGCCTGTGTAAAGTTCATTTGTTTCAATGTACCGGTAGGCACCTGCGGCTTATAGACATGTGCGGCTTATTTATGTTCAAAATAAAAAATAAAATAAAAATTCAGTGGGTGCGGCTTATATTCAGGTGCGCTTAATAGTCCGGAAATTACGGTACCTTGAGAGGGTCACTCCGATGGAAAACTACGCTCAGTTGAGGTAGCAGTGGTTAACAGTATAACACATTTTTTTTCTTTTTTTGGTTGGCAAATGTTCATAAATTGTAGTTCGAACTGTAAATTTGCTCGTGGCAGTACAGTAAGTGTACTCTTGGCAGTACTCACAGTTCAAGTGTGGTTCAGAGTTAAATCAGTAATCTTTCTTCCTTCGATGAACGCGTGGGCCCTTGAGCCCAGCCTTCTTTCCCTCTTGTCGTGTCTTCTGTATAAGCAGCCAGTTTCTCCCTGGCAGTCTGATCCTGGGGTATCAGAGCCTTTTTGATGCGGAGCTTCATCTCGTCCAAAAACGTGTTCCCCTTGGCCATTTTCCAGATGACGTCACTGTAGTGGCGCATAGTGAAACTCAGGATGACATTGCGAAGGGGGGGTACATCAGATCTTCGTTTCCCAATTCGATCTGACACGTCGATCACGTCTCTTAGCTTGTGTTTGATGCACGGAGCCACCTTTCCCAGGATATTGATGACTGCTTCCCTAATGTCCTCTACCTCTCTTACACCTTGGATTTTCAGATTCCACCTGCCAGAGTACCGTTGAAGTTCAGCTCATTATTTTGGGATTGCAGTTTCTTCAGCTCATTCTCTAGGAACGTTATCTTTTCCTTGTTCTTGTTCAGAACTGTATGAAGCTGACAGACATTCTCTGACTATTTATCGATCTTCTTTGATGTTTCTTCGGTAGCCTTCTCTATGATGGACTCTTTGGAGAACGTGGCGTCTTGTTTAGTAGTCAGGGACTGGATTACAGAGAACATTTCAGACATGGAAATGTCCTCTTTCACTTTGGATTTTTAATTGGGGTCTGAGGTAAAGAGGTTGCAAGGATCTCATCCTGGTTTGTCTTGTTCTTTCTCTTGCTTGAGCTCACGGCATCTTGTGTATCCATGCTGCTCTGGCTCTCGTCGTAGCTAGCTAGCAGGCCTGCTGTCTTCTGTGAGGCTTGGATATTCCATCTTCTGTTGTCTTTCTGTCGTGTTCTTCCCATTCAACTTGACAAAAACGAACTCTAAACTTGCCATATGTAGTTAAAACAAGTTATAGTTAGATTGATAGCCAATGTTAGACTGTTAACCACCTAACCCTCAAAGTTGCTAGGACAAGCAAGAAAACACTCCCTCTCACAGCGACGCCATCTTGGCTCCACTCGGGCATGAGTATTAACAACACTGTGACATCATTGCGTGAGACCAATCATTGAGTTCGGCCATTTGTAACTCCACCGTAGCCTGCTTGGTTCTAGGTCAGTACCAGATATCAAACGAGGCTTGGTTCTAGGTAACTCCACCCACCGTAGCCTGCTTGGTTCTAGGTCAGTTCCAGACATCAAACGAGGCTTGGTTCTAGGTAACTCCACCCACCGTAGCCTGCTTGGTTCTAGGTCAGTACCAGGCTTGGTTCCAGGAATCAAGCGGGCCATGGGCAAGTGGAAATTAAATAGGGACTGTGATTTTCACAGCACGGCAGTGGGAGAAAAAAAATCATAAGCGGCCTATATAATTTTAAAGGATCGATTTAAATTCTGTTTGTGTTATTATATGTATGAAAATACATCCTTAAGTATTAGCTACTTTATTAAGGACAGCCATGCTGATAGACAACGACCCTACATATAATTATGACATATTGGGAAGGGAACACAAGCACCTGTCTCATAATGTACACCTTATGCTAAAATAAACTTGCAGCAGTGGATCTATACCTGGGGTCAGGGCACATTTATTGCACCTGCAATTATATAAAGTCAGATTCACCAAGCCTCAGCCATATTTGTATTGTATTAATCACGTTTTCATATTTTCTTGCTGCGGCTATCTGCCAAAACCTTTAAGGATATCCAGTAAAAAGCTCAAATAAACCTAAATTTCTATTGCCATTATCAGACCCTGTCAAGCAGATCCTCTCAAGCTCTGCCAAGTTGGATGGGGAGCGTCGCTGCACAGCTATTTTCAGGTCCAGGTTCTGGCTGGGCCACTCAAGGACATTCAGAGGCTTGTCCCGGAGCCACTTCTGCATTGTCTTGGCAGTGTGCTTAGGGTCGTTGTCCTGTTGTTAGGTGAACCTTCGGCCCAATCTGCTCTGGAGCAGGTTTTCATCAAGGCTCTCTCTGTACTTTCCTCCATTCATCTTTCCCTCGATCCTGACTAGTCTCCCAGTCCCTGCCGCTGAAAAACATCCCACAGCATGGTGCTGCCACCACCATGCTTCACCTTAGGGATGGTGCCAGGTTTCCTCCAGATGTAATGCTTGGCATTCAGGACAACGAGTTCAATCTTGGTTTCATCAGACTAGAGAATCTTGTTTCTCATGGTCTGAGAGTCCTTTAGGTGCCTTTTGGCCAACTCCAAGTAGGCTGTCATGTGCCTTTTATTGAGGAGTGGCTTTCGTCTATCCACTCTACCATAAAGGCCTGATTGGTGGAGTGCTGCAGAGATGGTTGTCCTTCTGGAAGGTTCTCCCATCTCCACGCAGGAATGCTAGAGCTCTGTCAGAGTGACCTTCAGGTTCTTGGTCACCTCCCTGACCAAGGCCCTTCTCTGATTGCTCAGTTTGGCCGGGCGGCCAGCTCAAGGAAGAGTCTTGCTGGGTCCAAACTTCTTCCATTTAAGAATGATGGGAGGCCACTGTGTTCTTGCCTTTACCTCCCTTATCTCACCTCATTTGCTCACTTTGTATATAGACTTATTTTTCTACTATTTTATTGATTGTATGTTTGTTTTACTCCATGTGTAACTCTGTGTTGTTGTATGTGTCAAACTGCTTTGCTTTATCTTGGCCAGGTCGCAATTGTAAATGAGAACTTGTTCAACTTGCCTACCTGGTTAAATAAAGATGAAACAAAATAAAATAAATAAAACATGTACTGTCAACTGTGGGACCTTATATAGCCAAGTGTGTGCCTTTCCAAATCATGTCCAATCAATTGAATTTACCACAGGTGAACTCCAATCAAGTTGTAGAAACATCTCCAGGATGATCAATGGAAACAGGATGCACCTGAGCTCAATTTCGAGTCTCATAGCAAAGGGTCTGAATGCTTATGTAAATAAGGTATTTCTGTTTTTTTGTTTGTTTGTTTTTTGCCAAAATGTCTAAACCTGTTTTAACATATTATCACTTTGTCATTATAGGGTATTGTGTGTAGATGTGTGAAAATAAAACATCTATTTAATCCATTTTGAATTTAGGCTGTATTGTAACATGTGGAATAAGTCAAGGGGTATGAATACTTTCTGAAGGCACTGTAAAATGTATTTAAAAAATGTTAAGACTTAAATATCTAATTTACATAAGTATTCACACCCCTGAGTCAATACATGTTAGAATCACCTTTGGCAGTGATTAAAGCTTTGAGTCTTTCTGGGTAAGTCTCTGAGAGCTTTGCACACCTGGATTGTACAATATTTTCACATTATTATTTTAGAAATTCTTCAAGCTCTGTCGAGTTGGTTGTTGATCATTGCTTGGCAGCCATTTTCAACTCTTGCCGTAGATTTTCAAGCCGATTTAAGTCAAAACTGTAACTATGCCACGCAGGAACATTCAATGTCGTCTTGGTAAGCAACTCCCGTGTAAATTTGGCCTTGTGTTTTAGGTTATTGTCCTTCTGAAAGGTTAATTTGTCTCCCAGTGTCTGTTGGAAACCAGACTGAACCAGATTTTCCTCTAGGATTTTGCATGTGCTTAGCTCTTTTCCGTTTCTTTTTATCCTAAAAAAAACTTGGGCGCACTGCCTGCCCTCCAGGACACCTACAGTACCCGATGTCAAGGAAGGCCAAAAAGTTCATCAAGGACATCAACCACCCGAGCAACAGCCTGTTCACCCCACTATTATCCAGAAGGTGAGGTCAGTACAGGTGCATCAAAGCTGGGACCAAGACACTGAAAAATAGCTTCTATCTCAAGGCCATCAGACTGTTAAATAGCCATCACTAGCCGGCTTCCACCCGGTTACTCAACCCTGCACCTTAGAGGCTGCTGCCCTATATACATAGACTTAGAATCACTGGCCACTTTAATAATGGAACACTAGTCACTTTAATAATGTTTACAGCTTTACTCATCTCATATGTATATACTGTATTCTATTCTACAGTATTTTAGTCATTGCCACTCCGACATTGCTCGTCCTAATATTTATATAGTATATTTCTTAATTCCATTCTTTTACTTTAAATCAAATCAAATCAAATCAAATTTATTTATATAGCCCTTCGTACATCAGCTGAAATCTCAAAGTGCTGTACAGAAACCCAGCCTAAAACCCCAAACAGCAAGCAATGCATGTGAAAGAAGCACGGTGGCTGGGAAAAACTCCCTAGGAAAAACTCCTGAGAAAGGCCAAAAACCTAGGAAGAAACCTAGAGAGGAACCAGGCTATGAGGGGTGGCCAGTCCTCTTCTGGCTGTGCCGGGTGGATATTATAACAGAACATGGTCAAGATGTTAAAATGTTCATAAATGACCAGCATGGTCAAATAATAATAATCATAGTAATTGTCGAGGGTGCAACAAGCACGTCCGGTGAACAGGTCAGGGTTCCGTAGCCGCAGGCAGAACAGTTGAAACTGGAGCAGCAGCATGGCCAGGTGGACTGGGGACAGCAAGGAGTCATCATGCCAGGTAGTCCTGAGGCATGGTCCTAGGGCTCAGGTCCTCCGAGAGAAAGAAAGAAAGAGAGAAGGAGAGAATTAGAGAGAGCATATTTACATTCACACAGGACACCGGATAAGACAAGAGAATACTCCAGATGTAACAGACTGACCCTAGCCCCCCGACACATAAACTACTGCAGCATAAATACTGGAGGCTGAGACAGGAGGGATCAGAAGACACTGTGGCCCCATCCGATGATACCCCCGGACAGGGCCAAACAGGCAGGATATAACCCCACCCACTTTGCCAAAGCACAGCCCCCACACCACTAGAGGGATATCTACAACCACCAACTTACCGTCCGAAGACAAGGCCGAGTATAGCCCACAAAGATCTCCGCCACGGCACAACCCAAGGGGGGGGCGCCAACCCAGACAGGAAGACCACGTCAGTGGCTCAACCTACTCAAGTGACGCACCCCTCCCATGGACGGCATGGAAGAACACCAGTAAGTCAGTGACTCAGCCCCTGTAAAAGGGTTAGAGGCAGAGAATCCCAGTGGGAAGAGGGGAACCGACAAGGCAGAGACAGCAAGGGCGGTTCGTTGCTCCAGCCTTTCCGTTCACCTTCACACCCCTGGGCCAGACTATACTTAATCATAGGACCTACTGAAGAGATAAGTCTTCAGTAAAGACTTAAAGGTTGAGACTGAGTCTGCGTCTCTCACATGGGTAGGCAGACCATTCCATAAAAATGGAGCTCTATAGGAGAAAGCCCTACCTCCAGCCGTTTGCTTAGAAATTCTAGGGACAATTAGGAGGCCTGCGTCTTGTGACCGTAGCGTACGTGTAGGTATGTACGGCAGGACCAAATCGGAAAGATAGGTAGGAGCAAGCCCATGTAATGCTTTGTAGGTTAGCAGTAAAACCTTGAAATCAGCCCTTGCCTTAACAGGAAGCCAGTGTAGGGAGGCTAGCACTGGAGTAATATGATCACATTTTTTGGTTCTAGTCAGGATTCTAGCAGCCGTATTTAGCACTAACTGAAGTTTGTTTAGTGCTTTATCCGGGTAGCCGGAAAGTAGAGCATTGCAGTAGTCGAGCCTAGAAGTAACAAAAGCATGGATTCATTTTTCTGCGTCATTTTTGGACAGAAAGTTTCTGATTTTTGCAATGTTACGTAGATGGAAAAAAGCTGTCCTTGAAGCGGTCTTGATATGTTCTTCAAAAGAGAGATCAGGGTCCAGAGTAACGCCGAGGTCCTTCACAGTTTTATTTGAGACGACTGTACAACCATCCAGATTAATTGTCAGATTCAACAGAAGATCTCTTTGTTTCTTGGGACCTAGGACAAGCATCTCTGTTTTGTCCGAGTTTAAAAGTAGAAAATTTGCAGCCATCCACTTCCTTATGTCTGAAACACAGGCTTCTAGCGAGGGCAATTTTGGGGCTTCACCATGTTTCATTGAAATGTACAGCTGTGTGTCGTCCGCATAGCAGTGAAATTTAACATTATGTTTTCGAATTACATCCCCAAGAGGTAAAATATATAGTGAAAACAATAGTGGTCCTAGAACGGAACCTTGAGGAACACCGAAATTTACAATTGATTTGTCAGAGGACGAACCATTCACAGAGACAAACTGATATCTTTCCGATAGATAAGATCTAAACCAGGCCAGAACTTGTCCATGTAGACCAATTTGGGTTTCCAATCTCTCCAAAAGAATGTGGTGATCGATGGTATCAAAAGCGGCACTAAGATCTAGGAGCATGAGGACAGATGCAGAGCCTTGGTCTGACGTCATTAAAAGGTCATTTACCACCTTCACAAGTGCAGTCTCAGTGCTATGATGGGGTCTAAAACCAGACTGAAGCGTTTCGTATACATTGTTTGTCTTCAGGAAGGCAGTGAGTTGCTGCGCAACAACTTTTTCTAAAATTTTTGAGAGGAATGGAAGATTCGATATAGGCCGATAGTTTTTTATAATTTCTGGGTCAAGATTCGGCTTTTTCAAGAGAGGCTTTATTACTGCCACTTTTAGTGAGCTTGGTACACATCCGGTGGATAGAGAGCCGTTTATTATGTTCAACATAGGAGGGCCAAGCACAGGAAGCAGCTCTTTCAGTAGTTTAGTTGGAATAGGGTCCAGTATGCAGCTTGAGGGTTTGGAGGCCATGATTATTTTCATCATTATGTCAAGAGATATAGTACTAAAACACTTTAGTATCTCCCTTGATCCTAGGTCCTGGCAGAGTTGTGCAGACTCAGGACAATGGAGCCCTGGAGGAATACCCAGATTTAAAGAGGAGTCCGTAATTTGCTTTCTAATGATCATGATCTTTTCCTCAAAGAAGTTCATAAATTTATTACTGCTGAAGTGAAAGCCATCCTCCATTTGCGAATGCTGCTTTTTAGTTAGCTTTGCGACAGTGTCAAAAAGAAATTTCGGATTGTTCTTATTTTCCTCAATTAAGTTGGAAAAATAGGATGATCGTGCAGCAGTGAGGGCTCTTCGATACTGCACGGTACTGTCTTTCCAAGCTAGTCGGAAGACTTCCAGTTTAGTGTGGCGCCATTTCCGTTCCAATTTTCTGGAAGCTTGCTTCAGAGCTCGTGTATTTTCTGTATACCAGGGAGCTAGTTTCTTATGACAGATGTTTTTAATTTTTAGGGGTGCAACTGCATCTAGGGTATTGCGCAAGGTTAAATTCAGTTCCTCGGTTAGGTGGTTAACTGATTCTTGTCCTCTGACGTCCTTGGGTAGGCAGAGGGAGTCTGGAAGGGCATCAAGGAATCTTTGGGTTGTCTGAGAATTTATAGCACGACTTTTAATCTTCCTTGGTTGGGGTCTGAGCAGATTATTTGTTGCAATTGTAAACGCAATAAAATGGTGGTCCGATAATCCAGGATTATGAGGAAAAACATTAAGATCCACAACAATTATTCCATGGGACAAAACTAGGTCCAGAGTATGACTGTGGCAGTGGGTAGGTCCAGAGACATGTTGGACAAAACCCACTGAGTCGATGATGGCTCCGAAAGCCTTTTGGAGTGGGTCTGTGGACTTTTCCATGTGAATGTTAAAGTCACCAAAAATTAGAATATTATCTGCTATGACTACAAGATCCGATAGGAATTCAGGGAACTCAGTAAGGAACACTGCATATGGCCCAGGAGGCCTGTAAACAGTAGCTATAAAAAGTGATTGAGTAGGCTGCATAGATTTCATGACTAGAAGTTCAAAAGACGAAAACGTCATTGTTTTTTTTTTTGTAAATTGAAATTTGCTATCGTAAATGTTAGCAACACCTCCGCCTTTGCCGGATGCACGGGGGGTATGGTCACTAGTGTAACCAGGGGGTGAGGCCTCATTTAACACAGTAAATTCATCAGGCTTAAGCCATGTTTCAGTCAGGCCAATCACATCAAGATTATGATCAGTGATTAGTTCATTGACTATAACTGCCTTGGAAGTGAGGGATCTAACATTAAGTAACCCAATTTTGAGATGTGAAGTATCACAATCTCTTTCAATAATGGCAGGAATGGAGGAGGTCTTTATACTGGTAAGATTAATGAAGCGAACACCGCCATTTTTAATTTTGCCCAACCTAGATCGAGGCACAGACACGGTCTCAATGGGGAAAGCTGAGCTGACTACGCTAACTGTGCTAGTGGCAGACTCCACTAAGCTGGCAGGCTGGCTAACAGCCTGTTGCCTGGCCTGCACCCTATTTCATTGTGGAGCTAGAGGAGTTAGAGCCCTGTCTATGTTCGTAGATAAGATGAGAGCACCCCTCCAGCTAGGATGGAGTCCGTCACTCCTCAGCAGGCCAGGCTTGGTCCTGTTTGTGGGTGAATCCCAGAAAGAGGGCCAGTTATCTACAAATTCTATCTTTTGGGAGGGGCAGAAAACAGTTTTCATCCAGCGATTGAGTTGTGAGACTCTGCTGTAGAGCTCATCACTCCCCCTAACTGGGAGGGGGCCAGAGACAATTAATCGATGCCGACACATCTTTCTAGCTGATTTACATGCTGAAGCTATGTTGCGCTTGGTGACCTCTGACTGTTTCATCCTAACATCGTTGGTGCCGACGTGGATAACAATATCTCTATACTCTCTACACTCGCCAGTTTTAGCTTTAGCCAGCACCGTCTTTAGATTAGCCTTAACGTCGGTAGCCCTGCCCCCTGGTAAACAGTGTATGATCGCTGGATGATTAGTTTTAAGTCTAATACTGCGGGTAATGGAGTCGCCAATGACTAGGGTTTTCAATTTGTCAGAGCTAATGGTGGGAGCCGTCGGCGTCTCAGACCCCACAACGGGAGGAGCAGAGACCAGAGAAGTCTCGGCCTCCAACTCCGACTCGCTTAACGGGGAGAACCGGTTGAAAGTTTCTGTCGGCTGAATAAGCGATACCGGTTGAGCATTCCTACAGCGTTTCCCTCCAGACGCCATGAGAAAGATGTCCGGCTGCGGGGACCGTGCGAGGGGGTTTATACTAACGTTACTATCTGTACTTGCTGGTGGCACAGACGCTGTTTCATCCTTTCCTACACTGAAATGACCCTTGCCTAACGATTGCGTCTGAAGCTGGGCTTGCAGCACAGCTATCCTTGCCGTAAGGCGATCGTTCTCCTGTATATTATGAGTACAACGACTGCAATTAGAAGGCATCATGTTAATGTTACTTAGCTTCGGCTGTTTGAAGTCCTGACGAACCATGTCCAGATAAAACCTCCGGGGTAGGAAAGTTGAATGAAAAAAAAGTTGAGTGAGGGAAAAAGTAAAAATATACGGTAATGAAAAAGTAAAAACCGTCAGGTAGCAAAGTAAAAACGGCAACAAAAACGCACAGCAGCGTAAACAAGTCTGCAAGTTGTGACCGGAAACAATCAATCACCCAGGCAGAGGGGCCGAGCAGTTGGCATTGCTGTTATGATTTCAGTTGTCCTTGATGTCCTTTGTTTTGTTACTTGTTGTTTTCTTCTGTCTTTTCCTTTTTTCTCCTTAGTTCATTCTCTTGGTTGTTGGTGCATTGGGGGGTTCTTGGGGTTGGGGGGTTCTTTAAGATTTGTGTATTGTTGTGAACTGTTAAATACTACTGCACTGTTGGAGCTAGGAACACAAGCATTTCGCTACACCCGCAATAAAATCTGCTAAATATATGTATGTGACCAATAAAATTTGATTTGATTTGAAAACCACAGACTACGCGTAAGCGCACCAGCCCAGGACCTCCACATCTGGCTTTTTCACCTGAGACAAGCCACCCAGACAGCTGATGAAACTGTGGGTTTGCACAACCGAAGAGTTTCTGAACAAACTGTCAGAAACCGTCTCAGGGAAGCTAATCTGCGTGGAATATGTTCCGGTCAACCTCAGAGAACAATATTGATCTATACGCTGACTCTGTGAGTGCATTTATAAATAAGTGCATTGGAGATGTTGTACCCACTGTGACTATTAAAACCTACCCTAACCAGAAACCGTGGATGGATGGCGGCATTTGCGAAAAACTGAAAGCGCAATACACCACATTTAACCATGGAAAGAGGTCTGGTGATATGGCTGAATATAAACAGTGTAGTTATTCCCTCCGCAAGGCAATCAAACTTGCGAAATGCCGGTACAGGGACAAGGTGGAGTCGCAATTCAACGGGTCAGACACAAGACGTATGTGGCAGGGTCTACAGGAAATCACGGACTACAAAAACAGCCACGTCACGGATACCGACATCACGCTTCCAGACAAACTAAACACCTTTTCCCCCTTTGAGGATAATACAGTGCCACCGTCGCGGCTCGCTAACAAAGACTGCGCCCCCCTCTCCTTCTCTGTGGCTGACGTCAGTAAAACATTTAAACATGTTAACCCTCGCAAGGGTTCATTGACTACAGCTCAGCATTCAACACCATAGTACCCTCCAAGCTCATCATCAAGCTGGAGGCCCTGGGTCTCAACCCCTCCCTGTGCAACTGGGTCCTGGACTTTCTAACAGGCTGCCCCCAGGTGGTGAAGGTAGGAAACAACATCTCCACTTCGCTGACCCTCAACACAGGGGCCCCACAAGGGTGTGTGCTCAGCCCTCTCCTGTACTTCCTGTTCACCCACGACTGCGTGGCCACGCACGCCTCCAACTCAGTCATTAAGTTTGCAGACGACACAACAGTAGTGGGCTTGATCACCAACAACGACGAGACAGCCTACAGGGAGGAGGTGAGGGCACTCAGAGTGTGGTGTCGGGAAAACAACCTCTCACTCAACGTCAACAAAACAAAGGAGATGATCGTGGACTTCAGGAAAAAGCAGAGGGAGCACCCCCCTATCCACATCGAAGGGACAGCAGTGTAGGGACAGTAGTGGAGAAGGTGGACAACTTTAAGTTCCTGAGCATACACATCACAGACAAACTGAAATGGTCCACCCACACAGACATTGTGGTGAAGAAGGCACAACTGCGCCTCTTTAACCTCAGGAGGCTGAAGAAATTTGGCTTGTCACCAAAAACCCTGACAAACTTTTACAGATGCACAATTCAGAGAATTCTACCTGCCATCCAGAACACCTACAGCACCTGATGTCACAGGAAGGCCAAAAAGATCATCAAGGACAACAACCACCCGAGCTACTGCCTGTTCACACCGCTATCATCCAGAAGGCAAGGTCAGTACAGATGCATCAAAGCTGGGACCGAGAGATTGAGAAACAGCTTCTATCTTAAGGCCATCAGACTGCTAAACAGCAATCACTAACTCAGAGAGGCAGCTGCCTACATTGAGACCCAATCACTAGACACTTTTAATAAATGGATCACTGGTGACTTTAAACAATGCCACTCTAAATAATGCCACTTTAATAATGTTTACATATCTTACATTACTCATATCACATGTATATACTGTATTGAGACCCAATCACTGGACACTTTAATAAATGGATCACTAGTCACTTTAAATAATGGCACATTAATAATGTTTACATATCTTACATTATTCATATCACATGTATATACTGTATTTTATACCATCTACTGCACCTTGCCTATGCCACTCGGCCGTCGCTCATCCATATACTTATATGTACATGTTCTCATTCACCCCTTTAGATTTGTGTGTATAAGGTAGTTGTTGGGGAATTGTTGGAACTAGAAGCACAAGCATTTCGCTACACTCGCATTAACATCTGCTCACCATGTGTATGTGACCAATAAAATTTGATTTGATTTGAGGAAGAGTATATAACCTCTTTATCAAATTATAGACCTGTCACTGTTTTGCTGTATGACATCGAGTTGATTTTTTTATTTTTTTACCTTTATTTATACAGGTTTTTTCTCATGAGATAATATCTCTTTTCCAAGAGAGACCTGGTCCAATAGCAGCAGGGGGAACAACATTTCAGACAAAACAATTTACATACACTAACACAACATTAAACACAACTATAAACACACATACAGTACAAAAATTACATATTACATTTAAAAACACAAACATCTTGACTAAAAACAGCTGTCCTAAAAACAATTACACTCTTCTATAATATATACATCGATCAAGTGTTTAAACTCCACCAACGAAACTAGATCATCACATTTTAAAATGTTCAGGAGAGAATTCCAGGACCACAGTGCTAAGTAACTAAAACTATTTCTACCATGACCTGTTCTAATTTTTGGTACTGTTAGAAGCAAATCATAATGGGACCGTAATTAATATTTAGTTACTGACCTGACTAAAAAAGAACAGAGATAAAATGGCATTTTACCCAATATGGCCTTATAAATCAGTGTATACCAATGTTTAAGCCTACGCAAGGACGACCAGCCTTTCGGCGCTGTAGAGATCACAATAATGTGTTAGACGTTTTTGATTTGTAATGAACCTGAGGGCTGCATGATACACTGAATCAAGTGCTCTCAGGGTAGTGGCTGAGGCCTGCATATATATTATATCACTAAAATCTAAAACCGACACTAATGTACATCGTACCAGCTCCTTCCTGGCCTCCAGAGAAAAACAAGCCTTATGCCGGTAATAAAATCCTATTTTCAGCTTGAGCTTCCTTATCAAGTTCTCTACATGCACAGTGAAGCTCAGCTTATCATCAACCCACACACCCAAATATTTGTACACTTTAACTTGCTCTATATTATGTCCAGCCAATGTAGTAATGACATGATTTGTAACATGCCTGACATTTGAAAATACCATGCATTTTGTTTTACCCGAATTTAGAACCAGCTTTAAATCATACAGATTCTGTTGTATGATGTTAAATGCTCTTTGGGCATTTTCCAAAGGCTAAAGATAAACTACTACCACTTGAATAAAGAACAGTATCATCTGCATAAAAATGAACATCTGCTGTTTCAATAAAATCCCAAATGTTTTTGATATATAAAATGAACAACAGTGGGCCCAAAATAGAACCTTGCGGAACACCTGAGCACACCTCTATGGACTCAGATTTACAACCATCTGCCATTACACATTGTGTACGATTTGATAGCTAATTTATAAACCAATCTAGAGCATAACCAGTAATTACACAACATTTTAACCTTTGCACTAACACAGCATGGTCCACGGTGTCAAAAGCCTTCGACAAATCAATAAAAACAGACACACAATGTAACTTCTTATCAAGAGCACAGTGGATGTCATTTAAAACCTTCAATGTTGCTGAAACAGTGCTGTGGCCAGACCTAAAACCTGATTGCATTCCATTTAAGATGTTGTTTTCTTGGAGGTAGGTCTTTAGCTGCCTACTAACTAAGAACTCCAGTACCTTTGATAGTACAGACAATTTTGATATGGGTCGATAGTTGTCAAGTAGCGAGGGATCTCCACCTTTCAGGAGAGGCAGTACAAAAGCAGATTTCCATAACTTGGGGATTTCCTTAACATCAAGCGTAAGGTTAAAAATACATGTTAAGGGGGGAGCAATGATGTCTGCAGCTAGGTGTAGGAGGCGGGGGCCAGGGGATTTTTTTTTATTGTCCATTTCTTTCAGGGCTTTACACACTTCTGAAACAGAGAAGGATGAAAAGGAGAACCTGGTGAAGGAGTGCACAGGAGTGTCAGATACATTTATAGAGGGCTCAATTATACCTCTGACCTTTTCAAATAAACTGCCTGCATCTAAAAAATGCTGGTTCAAGGCTTTCAGAATGGAGGTTCTCTCAGTTACAATCTGTGTGTCGACCAACAATTGTTTAGGAAGGTGTGTTCTTTTCTGCACTCCAAACCTTTCACTACTTGCCAAAATTTGGATGGATTATTTAAATTTTGTGATGTAGATTTCAGGTAGTGGTCTGCTTTCAATTTACGGATCATAGCCACACCCATATTTCAAAGACGTTTAAAAGCCATCCAATCATCTGCCAAACCAGTCCCTCTTGCTTTAGCCCACATAGCATTTCGTTCCCTTATGATTTTTGTAAGTTCCTTAATCCTGAATTTTTTTAAAAGGGTTCAAATCCAAATAGCTATGTATGAATACAAATGGTAATTTCAATCTAGAATTTTTAACCACCTTCGAGCAATTTATTGAGCATTTTGGTATATTATTTAGACATATCAACACATATTGCAATTATAGCTGTCTAGTTGGGTGGAATGTACAAATATATACATAATTACATTAATATAATGTATAGGCATGGTGGACTAAGGAAGCCATTGTAGGCCTACATTGGACATGCATAGCCCAAGTCCTCAAGGGTATTATTTTTGCAGTTATGTAATTATTCAATGTTTTTTTAAATAGATGGTGAACCTGTATGATGAACAAAGAAATTACATTTAAATATCAAACGTGTCATTCACTATTGTCGATTAATTCGAGTAACTACTTTATTTTTTAACTTTTTGTTTTTGTCAATCTCAAACCTTGTGCACGTGAAGAACATACGCAGACAAATATGCAAATGTTTGATCTGTGAGTGGAGGAGATTGTAAATGTGGGCGGAGTTCAGTGCACGCACAGAGCAGGAAGGTAAATTTGTGTGGCCTAAAAAAAAAAAGTTTGTTCACAAGGCTCATGCAAAGTCAGTAATAGTATGAAGATAGGCAGAAACTGCTTCTACTATAGAAATCCCCCGATCACGCTTGTAAAGGCGACGTCGGCTATCTAAAACTCATGAGCAGAATACGTCATCTGGTCTGAACGGTCGTCACGCTCCGATATTTACAGTCGTTTTTAAAGAAAATGAAAACGTGTCAGTTTGTCACTTCCAATAGGTTTGAGTAATAACATGTTCAACTGCTTAAGACTTTGGCTCGAATCTAGGTTGTGCCTTTAGATTTCAAGAAAACGACCAGTTAATAAAGGAGGAATTGTTCACTTCTAGCATTGACTTCTCAAATTCCCGGTCTGCTTTCACACGCGGTTCGTGTCTCGCTTTAGAAACTCTTGTGGCTCAAAGCATGCGCAGATTCCCTGATCTGTAATAAATATGAAGCCTATAATGTCTTCATCATTATACCAGTCACAGTTCTGTTGTATAACGTAGAGTTGATATAGATCAGATAATTAGTGCAGTGCTGAACATCAGCACACGATAGTCAAGAAGAAGCACGTGGTTGATAGGCAGCTGGAGGAGACCACGTGGCTCAAATCGAAACAGCTGTGTATCAATACAGTGTCATTTCAATCGACAAATGTTTAACCAATTCGAGCAATTTATTGAGCATTATAGTGTATTATTGGACAAATCGACATATAATTACATTTTAGCTGTCTAATACCTAGGTGGCATGTACAAACATATATACACAGTGGCTTCAATATATGTGTAGGCATGGTGGACCAAGGACGCTTCACCATTATAGGCTTACATTGGACATGAATAGCAAAGCCCAAAACCCTCAAAGATATTATTTTTTGCAGTTATATAATTAGTCAAATGTGAACAAAGAAATATAATTGAAATAATCAAGCGTGTGATTCAATGATGCCCGATTCGTTTAAAATTCACATTCGACTTAACTGCTTTTTTTTTTAGGGGGGGGGGCTTGTTTTTTATAAATCAACTGCAAATCCGCGTGCACGTGAAAAAAGCCTCCATACGCAGACAACTATGCAAATGTTTGATCTGTGAGTGGAGGGAGATTGTAAATGTGGGCGGAGTTCAGGGCGCGCGCAGAGCAGGAAAGTAACCCGCGCGTCTCTCTACGTATCTGTCTTTCTTCCTCGGTGTTCGAAAGAGTCGGTTGGGCCACGTGCAGCGGAACAGTAAATCCGTTTTTTTTTTCGGGGGGTTGTTGAGCTTTTAAATAAATATTCTACACGACCCAAAATCGTCCGAACGTAACCATGGTGAAATTAGCTAAGGTAAGACAATTTCGTATACTCTTGTGTTTGTGACTCAAATCGTGTGGTTTGTCAATGCGGGTGTATTTTTTTTAAATCCAAAATGAAGTATCCTGTATTGCAATAGACGACAGTCCCGACATTAGAAAATGGCAGAGAAACACGCATTATGTTGGCTTGTCCATTTTAATTATACTACTTAGCCAAAAAAATAAATAATATTTGATGTTCAGTCTGATACAATCGTAGTTTTATGGCCTTAATTATTGGAGGTTAAGCAGTTAAACGTTTTCTCGACCCAGATTTGATCAGCCATGTTTTCTCATTGCACTCTGTTCTTACAGTTCTGCCTAAAATGGCCATACATGCGCGTTCGCGAATCAAGCGTGCTCTTTCGTACCCTGCCTGCTGGCTCGCTCGCTCGTTCGTTAATTAACTAGTCAACAACTTATTTATGTAATTTTAATAATGGTGTGTATTTTTTTTTATGGAGTTATGACAAATATTTTATTAGTTCGATCTAAGAGAAGTTGGTATTGACTTCCGTAAGGCAATGTGCTGCCATACGTTTAGCTAGCTAATGCTAACTAGCCAAAATGTTTTTGAGGTCTGTCGTGTAAGATGTTCGTTGTTTATGAGCTTAATGTTTCTTCAACTGGGCATATTGCTAGTTAAACGTGGCGACAATAAATTGAGACACGCCAATTTGGAGTACAACAAAACTAACTAAATAATTAACGTTAGCAGTTAGCTAGCTAGCGCCGTACTTATGCTCTCCACGTGGGTTGTGCACCAGCCCCCAAATGCCACACACGAGGTACAAGCCGGAGTTACAAGCAAGTCTAGACAAACGTTGAAGTGACGATGACTCGTATGAATGGTTTGTCACATTCGCTCAAAATTGTCTGAAATTAAGTGAATAGGTTAGTTACTGACTGACATTTAAAATACCTTTTTTCTCCTTTCATATGTTCATAGCAAGTCACTTTTGCTTTCATGTAAATGGCTAGCAAGTGAAACCACTGGACAACTTCTAGATTTGACTTGTCCGTAAAGTGAGAAAAATGCTGAACCTACATTTCCAATTTTCACAGGCAGCAAAGAAACAGGCAAACCCCAAGAAAAAGGCCCCACCACCTCCTAAAGAGGTGGAAGAGGAATCCAGTGAAGAAGAAAGTGATGAGGAGGAGGAAGAGGTAAGACTTACCACTCAAGTGGACACTCTCTCTCCAGAAAAATAACTTGGTTTTAATGTGTTGACAATGTTCATATGTTCCAGGCCCCACCAAAAGCAGTAGCAAAGAAGGCTGTCACACCAGCCAAGCCAGCACCGAAAGCAGCTAAAAATGGGAAAGCAGCTAAAAAAGCAGAAAGTGAAGAGGATGATGACTCCGGTAAGAACCTTGTCATTTTCTGTACTTCGTCATTAAACATACTTGATGTTAGATATTGAATTAAGCTCTCGATCGGCAGCATTCATTTCAAAGGAACTGTTTAAACTCTTCCATTCGCGGTTCTGTTTAGTGAAGTTACGGACCATCAATGTTTGTAGTTTGGGCTAATTAAATTACACTGCCCTGACACTTTTTGCCCTTTCAGAGGAAGAGTCTGAGGAGGAAGCCCCCCCACCCAAAAAGACCCCAGCCAAAGCCACACCTGCAAAGAAAGCTCCAGCCAAGGCAGAAGAGTCAGATGATGATGACGATGATGAGGGTATGAGTCTTTCCCCATATTTAATTTTTCTATTGGATACACAGTGACAGGACAATTAATGATGGTTGGGGACACCAGTCTCAGTGGTTTATGGTTTTAAAGATGATACATTTATTTGACTACTAGTAACCAGGATCCCCTCCATTTCTTGGCACACCTGTAGTTGCTCAGTACTCGCGTGTGATTGTACGGAGGTAGAACAAAGCCAGTGCTATGTCTTCGGTACCAGTGTGTGTTATCGTCTGCTGGTCCTATCCTCAATCGCTGGCACACTTGAAGCCTAATTGATAAGTTCTATATGCACCTTTTAAGTGGTTTTACCAACTAGGCTGAAATTAGGATTTTTTTTTTACTGTTACACTCTTGTCTGTAGATGAAGAATCTGAGGAGGAGGCCCCACCCCCAAAGAAGGCTGCCGCCAAGCCCTCAGTGAAGGTCACTGCAGCCAAGGAGGAGTCTGACGAAGACGATGATGATGGTAAGGATGGGGGGGGCCAGTTGTCTATCTTGGGCGCTGCATGTAGGGCTTATTGGTCGAAAGAATGGGTGGCATGCAACATTATGGTGGTTCTTTCAATGTGGTACAGGCCACACTGGCAGATCAATATAGGGGTCAGCTGAGCACAAGCACACTTGATGAACAACAAGGGACTTAATACTGAATGTATTTGATGTCACTACTTATTTGATCTGATGTGCCCAATCCCTGGTCAGTAAATGGTCTGTAGTTGATGATTTGGGTCTAATGAGACTAAAGCCATCTGTTGTGCCTTCCAGACTCTGAGGAAGAGGAGATGGACACCACCCCGGCACCTGCAGCAAAGAAAGCAGGCATGGTGAAGGCTAAGGAGGAGTCTGATGATGATGAGGAGGAGGAGGAGGAAGATGATGACGATGATGAGGAAGATGATGACGATGATGAGGAAGATGGTAAGTAATATTTTGACTATGGGTTATTTTTATTACTCATCTGGTGAAAGGGGTGTCGTGGTCTCCGGCAGTTATCACAGCCGGGTATTATTGCCCTTACACCACGTTCACATGTTAGTCAGTACTCTGAAATGTCCGACTTGCTAATACGTTGTAGGTAAACACGTGCCACATTCAACCAGTTATCAAGTTGGACATTTTCGTTTCCTATTTGTGACTAGCAGGTGAAGGTGACATTAGCCCCTGCCTTCACCTTTTGGTGTTGGCACATCTAAGTGAGGATGGGCTTGTGACTAGCAGGTGAAGGTGACATTAGCCCCTGCCTTCACCTTTTGGTGTTGGCACATCTAAGTGAGGATGGGCTTGGACTGAAATGCATCAGGGCTGTAGATTTTAATTCAGGACAGGTTATGGTTAACTTTTCTTCCTGACACTGCGAGGATTTCAAAGATGGTCAAGTACAGAGCATGTCTATATGAAAGATCCCCACCCCACCTCTGTTATTTGGTTAAGGTTTTTGGGTTCTAAGCAGGCTGTTTTGTTCCACAGAGGCCCCAGCGACTCCTGCAAAGAGGAAGGCTGACAACAAAAAGGAGACCCCGCCTGCCAAGAAGGCCAAGTCCGAAAGCGATGGTAAGGCCTTAAATTCAGCCCTCCAACACCTGCTCCCACACTGAACCACAAAATGCATGATGAACAACAAGGGACTTAATACTGATTCATTTGATGTCACCTTCATGTTATTCTGACTGTGTTCATAGGTTGCCGTTGATGGCGATCATTTAATGCGTGACCTAATTGTTAATGTTTCCCCCTCAGAAACATTCTGTCTATTTATTGGCAACCTGAACTCAAACAAGGACTTTGATGAAATCAAAGAAGCCTTGGCAGCTTTCTTCTCAAAGAAGAACCTTGACGTTCAGGACGTCAGACTTGGCGCATCAAAGTAAGTGACGGTGGATTCCTATGTTATGATGACCCACTCATCATACTTTTCAATTGGCCAGACAAATGGTGTTCTTGATAAGGTAGTTGATTTGACTTCATTAACCGGGATCCCCTCCATTTCTTGGCACACCTGTAGTTGCTCAGTACTCACGTGTGATTGTACGGAGGTAGAACAAAGCCAGTGCTATGTCTTCGGTACCAGTGTGTCATCGTCTGCTGGTCCTATCCTCAATCGCTGGCACACTTGAAAAAGACAATGAAGCCTAATTGATGGGTTTTATATGCAGTCTTCTAATGCACGCTTGTCTTGCGCACCAGGAAGTTTGGCTACGTAGAATTTGGCTCCGCAGAGGACATGCAGACGGCCTTGGAGCTGAACGGCAAGAAGTGCATGGGACAGGAGTTGAAGATGGACAAGGCCCGCAGCAAAGGGAACTCCCAGGAGGAGAAAAAAGGTAGGGGGCTTTTCCCTGCAGACACAGATATGCGCTCTTGGCTGAAGTGAGAAAGCCATAGACATCTGTGCCTGTTCAACAGCCTAGATTTACATTTCTGTTACTTCTGAACACGTTAACTTAGAATTATGTTTTGATTCTTGCTTGAACAGATGCTAAGATTATATTTGTTTGAACTTTTGCTCAGTAACTATTTTGGATGCAGCTGTTAGCTAGAATGCTAATTGCCGGGCTGTAGCAAAAGCTGGCCACAGAGCCATTTGCCATGACAAACAATTAAGCAGGACATTCATACAAACCTTTTGAATTCTATAATTCAAAAGTAGTATGCAACATGGAAATGGAGATTTTTTTTTTTTTTTTTTGCTGGTCTTTTGAGACCTCACCTGTGTTGGGTCACAACTCGTGCACATCGCCCGATTGTGTCAATGTTTGTAAACACAGGAAGCTGTCTGTACTGTATCATCACAATGGGAATATTCATGCTCATCTTCTCGTTTAACAGATAGGGACGCACGGACCTTATTTGTGAAAAACCTGCCCTTCTCGGCCACAGAAGACGATTTGAAGGAAGTGTTTGCGGATGCTGTTGAAATCAGAATACCCCCAGGCCAGGATGGTTCCAACAGAGGGTGAGGACCTGCCTTTATATCCTGGTTAATGTATTTGCATATTGTATCTTTTCTTAATGCCTGATATATTAGTAAATATAACCAAGCTGCATTTTCCCCACAGCATTGCCTACATTGCGTTCAAGACTGAAGCCATTGCGGACAAGATGCTAACAGAGGCCCAGGGCGCCGATGTCCAGGGACGCTCCATCATGGTCGACTACACAGGCATCAAGAGCCAGAAGGGAGGCAGACCACCAGGTACGCACCACCGACTACAGGACATTTTAGTTCAATCAGGACCAGTCGTGATGCAACATTTTCTTCCTGAAACTCTGTGACGATTTCAAAGATAGTCAAGTACTGAGATACTGGTCTGCAATATATATACTTCCATGGTGCTGATGCGCACCAACATCCACCTTAATCATCTTGTTCCTTTTCTCAGCTCAGGCAGCTGCTGAAAGCAAGACCCTCATCGTTAACAACCTGTCCTACAGTGCTACAGAAGACTCCCTTCAGAGTGCATTCGAAGGGGCTGTTTCCATCAGAGTACCACAGAACAACGGCAGGCCCAAAGGGTGAGTGGGGGGGGTTCCTACACCATCACCTTAGTTTCCTGACTTAGTTTAGGGGTTTTGTTTGGTCAACTGTAGTGCCTAGAGCTCTGTTGGATGTGACCTCATGGGATGGGTCAGACCGAACCCCCAGGGCTTCTCATGAGCTCCTCTCTGCCAATCAGTGGCGTTGTATGGATTCGCACGAGAAGTAGAGACTAATCACAAAATGAACAGGCACCCCTAATCTCAACAGGGGTTGCCTATGTCTGCTGTGAAACAATGTAACCTCCATCATCATCACCCCCCCCCCAATAGTGTTAAGTTCCTGAACCTATTTGTTTCTCTCCTGTGCAGGTTTGCTTTTGTGGAGTTTGAGAGTGCAGAGGCAGCCAAGGAGGCGCTGGAGAACCTTAATGGAACAGAGATTGAGGGCAGGCAAATCCGGCTAGAGTATAGCCAGAACAGTGGAGGCAGAGACGCTGGAGGCAGAGGAGGATCCGGTAGGTTTTACTTCTCCATATTTAAAACTTTTTTTTGTTGTCGTCAGTCTGTAGTTGTAGACTGTTGTCAATTAGAAAGGAAGTTAGATTCTTGGCTACTGTATGAGTGGTTGGCTCAACCAGCTATCTTAAGATGTATGCACTAATAGTAAGTCGCTCTGGATAAGAATGTCTGTTAAATGTAGCATTGATAACATTTTTTTCACCCCCCCCCCCCCCCCCCCCCCCCTTCGTTGCCAGGAGGTCCCACAAAAACCCTGTTTGTCAGAGGGCTATCTGGAGACACCACAGACCAGTCACTCAGAGACGCCTTTGACAGTGCCACTGGAGCCAGAGTGGTGACAGACCGTGACACAGGCAATTCTAAATGGTAAATGATGTAACTGTTACACTACTATAGCCTTGGACTTCTTCTCATGAGCTCCTCCTGTCCACACAGTGACAGTGAATGGATTCGCACGAGAAGTAGAGCCAAATCACAGTCAAACAGGCACCTACCTTGAACTCAGTGGCAGTTTGCCCATGTCTGATGTGAAACAAAATTACTAGATGGTAGCAATATGCCTCTAGTTGTGACTAAAGGACTACTGTATTTGCATTGCAAATCAATTGTGCTTGTGAGACATCACCTGTTCCTTTCTGCAGACATGAATTTTTCTTTCCTCCCTTCATTTGTCACCTTCCTTCCCATCCAGCTTTGGCTTTGTCGACTTTGACAGCGAGAGCGACTGTAAGGCTGCCAAAGAGGCTATGGAGGGTGGCGAAATTGACGGCAGCAGCGTGAACCTGGACTACGCCAAGCCAAAGGGCGACAGCGGTGGATTCCGTGGGGGTCGCGGAGGCTTCGGCGGTGGCAGGGGAGGTCGCGGCGGCGGATTTGGCCGTGGCGGCGGTGGTTTCGGCGGTGGCAGGGGAGGACGTGGCGGTGGCTTCAGGGGAGGCAGAGGAGGTGACCGCGGGGGTGGACGTGGTGGATTCAGAGGTAAAGGTTCAAAGTTTGGCTCTTGTGCTGCGTAGACCAGAGATGATGTATACTTTTCACTCTGATATCTTGTGATGAATCTCATAGATAGTAGGTACTGATCTGGTTGAATGAACTGCTAAAGCAGTCTCCTTAACTTAGACCCTCGTGTTAATGTGCTGCTTTCAAAGGAACAGACCGTGACTTGTTTTTTTCTCCCCCCAGGTGGAAGAGGCGGTGGATTCGGAGATAAGCCCCAGGGCAAGAAGATCAAATTTGATGATTAAAAATCCCTGTCTATTTTACTGTTTTGAAAAGACTCTGTTTTCATCACCGTACCCATACGCTGGCAGAGCCTTTTGGACATTCCAGAAAGCTTCATTGATGTATAACTGTAATGGGCTCTCTACCGCCCTGCACCAACCTTTTCACCCTCTCAGCTTGAGAGCTGCCTGTCAGTTTTGAATTGTCCTTCCTGCATCATCCATATGAGTTTGTTTTTCCCAAAAGAGTTAGTGGAATGTCTGGCAACCCTGTTTGCTGTGAAAAAGCCCTGTTTGTTCAGGTACATATTGTACATTAAACAATTTGTATTTCATTTTACCTTTTTTGTAAGAAAGTCCTGTATCCTTTAATATCCTTGTTTTGTTCTAGTTTGCTCTAGGTGAGACTGTATAACGGTAAAATGTGCAAGGCATATTGTAATGGATGGAAGATTAAATCAGCCCATGTCTGTTGGGCGTTTAGAATCTCGTAAATCGGTGTTTTGTCATGTTTTGGGTGGGGTACAGTCAATGTCTTTAGAAGTCAGAGGTACTAGAGGCCTCGAATAACGTTATTAAAAAAAATGTATCATATGATATTTGTAGTGCATTGACTAAATCTTGCTGTTTGAAAATGTAAGGTTTTCACAAATGTGATGATTGAATAAACCGAAGTGATTTTTTTTTTTAAAGTCTTTTGACCTTTCCTTTCATAATACTCTGGCACTTCCAAAGAATAATTTGTACTTTTCCTGTTTTGGCTGGGTTATTTTTGAAGAGGTTAAACGAACTTGGTGAGATGAGTAAGTTGACTAATGACAAGCATGAGGTGGCGCTAACTCTTTTAGCTAGTTAAAAACAACCGATTGAGCCCAGGATCATTTTCTAAGGTGCCCTGATAACAGTAAATATAAAGAGGGAAAAATGCACCATTTAAGCAAAGCTGCCACTGTCCTAAACACTTGAAATTAAGCACCCAAAGAAACATGCTTTCCACAAGGAAATGCACCACCACCTGAAGAGGAATCCAGTGAGGAAGAGGTAAGACTCAAGTGGACACATTATCTCTCCAGAAAAATAACTTGGTTTTAATATGTTGACAATGTTTATGTTCCAGGCCCCACCAAAAGCAGTAGCGAAGAAGGCTGTCACACCAGCCAAGCCAGCACCGAAAGCAGCTAAAAATGGGAAGTGAAGAGGACGACTCGGGTAAGAACCTTGTCATTTTCTGTACTTTGTCATTAAAGATAATTGATGGTAGATATTGAATTAAGCTCTCGATCGGCAGCATTCGTTTCAAAGGAACTGTTTAAACGCTTCCCTTTCAAGGTTCTGTTTAGTGAAATTAGTTTGCTAAGGCTGCGTGTACGGACCATCAATGTTTGTAGTTTGGGCTAATTAAATTACACTGCCCTGACACTTGTTGCCCTTTCAGAGGAAGAGTCTGAGGAGGAAGCCCCCCCCCACCCAAAAAGACCCCAGCCAAAGCCACACCTGCAAAGAAAGCTCCAGCCAAGTCAGATGATGACGGTATGAGTCTCTCCCCATATTTAATTTTTATATTTCAATTGGATACACAGTGACAGGACAATTAATGATGGTTGGGGACACCAGTCTCAGTGGTTTATGGTTTTAAAGCTGATACATTTATTTGACTACTATTAACCAGGATCCCCCTCCATTTCTTGGCACACCTGTAGTTGCTCAGTACTCACGTGTGATTGTACGGAGGTAGAACAAAGCCAGTGCTATGTCTTCGGTACCAGTGTGTGTCATCGTCTGCTGGTCCTATCCTCAATCGCTGGCACACTTACAAATATGGAACGGGGCCTCATTAAATGGGCTCTATGCGACACTCTTAAACGATTCCTGTATTTAAGGAAACATTTATTCCTTAAAGGGACATTTTTAAAATAAAGTCTAATTAATCTCCAGCACCACATCAACATGTAAGAATGGCGTGTTTCTTGTAACAGAGGAAGATGTCTTTTGTAGGCAATGCCTACTCACTATTGGTCAATCACTCCAATGCACACTGATGTCATTGGAAACACTATTGAACTTTTTTTTTAACTACACATTAACATGCACCATTTTCGCGTTAGTACCTTTAAGGTGGTAAACCCTTAGAATGTTTTATTCTGCTCAGGCGTCATGTTTAAGTGGTTTTACCAACTAGACTGCAAACGCTGATGTTTAATGTTACTGTCTTCTCTGCAGATGAAGAATCCGATGAGGCACCACCCCCAAAGGCTGCCGCCAAGCCCTCGGTGAAGGTCACTGCAGCCAAGGAGGAGTCTGACGAAGACGATGATGATGGTAAGGTTGGGGGGTCAGCTGTCTATCTTGGGCGCTGCATGTAGGGCTTATTGGTCGAAAGAATGGGTGGCATGCAACATTATGGTAGTTCTTTCAATGTGGTACAGGCCACACTGGCAGATCGATATAGGGGTCAGCTGAGCACGAGCACACTTGATGAACAACAAGGGACTTAATACTGAATGTATTTGATGTCACTACTTATTTGAGGAGATGGACACCACCCCGGCACCCGCAGCAAAGAAAGCAGGCATGGTCAAGGCTAAGGAGGAGTCTGACGATGATGAGGAAGATGGTCACTATTACTTACCAAGGTCTAATATTTTATACTCCATTCATCTGGTGAAAGGGGTGTCGTGGTCTCCGGCAGTCATCACAGCCGGGTATTATTGCCCTTACACCACGTTCACATGTTAGTCAGTACTCTGAAATGTCCGACTTGCTACTACGTTGTAGGTAAACACGGGCCACATTCAACCACTTATCAAGTTGGACATTTCCGTTTCCTATTTGTGACTAGCAGGTGAAGGTAACATTAGCCCCTGCCTTCACCTTTTGGTGTTGGCACATCTAAGGGAGAAAGGGCTTGGACTGAAATGCATCAGGGCTGTGGATTTTAATTCAGGACAGATTATGATTAACTTTTCTTTTATGGTCAAGTACAAGCTGGTCTATACAAAAGATTCCCTCTAACCTCTGTTATTTGAAGGTTTTTAGGTCCTAAGCAGGCTGTTTTATTCCAGAGGCCCCAGCTACTCCTGCAAAGAGGCTGACAACAAAAAGGAGACCCCGCCTGCCAAGAAGGCCAAGTCCGAAAGCGATGGTAAGGCCTTAGATTCAACCCTCCAACACCTGCTCCCACACTGAACCACAAAATGCATGATGAACAACAAGGGACTTAATACTGATTCATTTGATGTGACCTTCATGTTATTCTGACTGTGTTCATAGGTTGCCGTTGATGACGATCATTTAATGCGTGACCTAATTGAGAATGTTTTCCCCCTCAGAAACGTCTATTTGTCGGCAACCTGAAATCAAACAAGGACTTTGATGAAATCAAAGAAGCCTTGGCAGCTTTCTTCTCAAAGAAGAACCTTGAAGTTCAGGATGTCAGACTTGGTGCATCAAAGTAAGTGACGGTGGATACCTATGTTATGATGACCCACTCAGGACTTCTGATCATTCATACTTTTCAATTGGCCAGACAAAAATGGCATTCTTGATGGGATAAGGTAGTTGATTTGACTTCATTAACCAGGATCCCCTCCATTTCTTGGCACACCTGTAGTTGCTCAGTACTCACGTGTGATTGTAGGGAGGTAGAACAAAGCCAGTGCTATGTCTTCGGTACCAGTGTGTCATCGTCTGCTGGTCCTATCCTCAATCGCTGGCACACTTGAAAAAGACAATGAAGCCTAATTGATGGGTTTTATATGCAGTCTTCTAATGCACGCTTGTCTTGCGCACCAGGAAGTTTGGCTACGTAGAATTTGGCTCCGCGGAGGACATGCAGACGGCCTTGGAGCTGAACGGCAAGAAGTGCATGGGACAGGAGTTGAAGATGGACAAGGCCCGCAGCAAAGGGAACTCCCAGGAGGACAAGGAAGGTACCTTTATATTACTTCTGCTATTTGTAGTGCATTGACTAAATCTTGCTGTTTGTAAATGTAATGTTTTCACAAATGTGATAATTGAATAAACTGAAGTGGTGATTTAAAGTCTTAAACCTTTCCTTTCATAAAACTCGCTCTTCCAAAGATTCATTTGTTGTTATTTTTTCCTGTGATGGTACTTTTTGAAGTGGTAAGTTGACTAATGACAACAAGCCATTAACTAAAGCTAGCTAATTATTTTAGGTATTTAGGGAAAACGGTCTCATTCTCAAGGGTGCCCTGATAACAGTAATCCGATATAAAAAAATACAGCACAATTTGAGCAGAACTCAGTCCTTAATCAACACTTGAAATTGATCATCCAATTTATGTAACTTGCTCCAGCACTGAGGTGTGTTAAATAAAACCGGATTCACGGTGCCTTCAGAAAGTATTCATACCCCTTAACTTATTCCTGTTGTCTTAAAGCCGGAAACTAATGGATTAAATTTAAAAAAAATTACTCCCATATACAAAGGATACCCGTAAGGACAAAGTATTATTTTTTTGCACATTTATTGAAACAAATAAATTGCTTGTATGAATACTATATTTTACACCCTTGAGGTAATACATGTTAGAATCACAGTTGGCAGTGATTACAGCTGTCTGTCTGGGTGAGTAAGCTTTGCCCAGCTACGAAAGTTTTAAGAACAAATTCTTATTTACAATGACGGCCTACCCCGGCCAAACTCTTAACGACACCGGGCCAATTGGGCGCCAACCTATGGGACTCCGAATCATGGCCGGTTGTGATACAGCCTGGAATCGAACCCAGGTCTGTAGTGACGCCTCTAGCACTGAGATTCAGTGCCTTAGACTGCTGTTGATGATTTCTATACAAGCATTTTCAGGTTTTCTTGTAGATTTTCAAGCAGATTTTAAATAAATTAACTTGGCCACTCAGGAACTTTGACTGTCTTGGAAATGAACTCGATTGTAGTTTTAGGTTATTGTCCTGCTGAAAGGTGAATTCAGCACCCAGTACTCAGGTTTTCCTCTAGGATTTTGCTCGTTTAACTCTATTCCGTTTCTTGATTTATCCGGAAACGCTACCCAGTCCTTAATGATTACAAGAATACCTGTAACATGATGCAGCCACCTCGATGCTTGAATTGATGGAGAGTGGTACTAAGTAATGTTTTCTATTTAGTTTTGCCCCAAACACAATGTATTCAGGGCAAGAGATGTATTCTGGTCTTTGTGGTTAAATCTATAATTGAAATTCACTGCTCAACTGAGGGACCTTAAAGAGAATACATTTTATGTGTGGGGTACAGAGAATAGGTAGTCATACACTTATTGAACACAGAGTGAGTCCATGCAACTTGTGACTTGTTGAGCACATTTTTACTCCTGTACTTATTTAAGGGGTTGAATACTTATTGACTAAAGACGTTTCCAATTTTTATTTGTAAAAATGTCTAATGTAATTGGGTCATTCCATGAAACGGTACAATTTGAGTCCCTCTGACCTTCTAAAAGTATATTTTAAATACTGGGTCACAAATCTAAGTTGAAATGTCCCCTGTAATGAAGTATAAGAAAAGTTACATTACGTTCCTCTTTAATATCAGAAAATGTTCAACTGACACAGAGCGGTTTGTCATGTCCTCCGTGGCCTTCACTGAATTTGTACTTTGGATAGAATGTGCAAATAAGCCAAATGCTGCCATTGATGTAAACATCAATTTGTGCTCGTTTGCTGAGAACATATTTCCCCCAAGTAAATGCATGATTGACTTTAATCACACTGTTTAGTTGCGTACCTTAGTCTAGTCTCAACCCCGGTGTGCCAACGAATTCCCCCCCATTAAAAATAGTGTACTTATGCGACATGCCTGTCTTTGCACCATGTTGTTCAGAAGACTTGTAAGTTATCATGTTCTTTTATCTATATTTCATAGATTTTTGTTAGATTGGGTTCAACTCTGTTACATTAAACTATTACTTACCAAAAAACATTTTAGTTATTGAAAGAAAAAGAAGCAATTTCTTGCATGCCATGTGGTCTCCAGTTCTTCACCGGAGCAGTGGCCATTTTGTGCCAAAAAACTAAACCCCGTCACGCTCAATCCTGATACTTGTTTGATCATAACAGAGTTGAGACTGACAGTCAGTTATTCAAATGAATAATGGTTCATCTTCATTCTTATAACCACATGCATATGTGTTAAGATTACATACAGTAGTCCATTAGTGACGCCATTGGAGAGCTTTCTATTCTTGTCAATCAGAAGTTTTGCTTTGATTTTGCACAGTAAATTGCCCTGCTAATAATTGTATAGGTTGCTGAGGGGAGCACGGCTCATAATAATTGTTGGAGGGAATGGAACCATGAGTTTGATACCGTTCCTCCCCTGCCATTACCACGAGCACGTCCTCCCAAATTAAGTTGCCACCAACCTCCTGTGCAGCTGAGATATCATGGTGTCAGCTGCATGAGCTCAACACAGAAGCAACTCGACTGTAAGTACTTCAAAACGTGATATTTCCATCTCAGCTAGAAGGTGCCCACAGTTGCGCCACAGCCAGTCAGTGAAGGAAACCCACAGCCATGGAAGGAAATACAGTGGGGCAAGTCCAAGGCTGCTTGGGCAGTGGTGTAGTCTCAGATACAATGAAGACCTACATTGTGTATCCAGGCATCATCTTTAAAACAGATGAAAATGCATGTCCAGGTAAAGTGTATACATTGTGTTTAATCAAACAGATTATTCTGGTCTGCTCGTGTTGACATCCACTACTATCTGTTTTGATGTCCTTGAAATGTTTCCACCAGCACAGCCTGTGACATCCTGCAACGTAAAGATCTTGAAGCAGAGGTGTGGGCCACCAAGAGGCAGACACACACACAACACAAAATGATCTACCTACCTGTGAGACCAGCTCCATGCTACACACACACAGAACATACCGCAACGCCACAGCCTGACAACAGGAAGTGTACCCAGTGGGAACCCAGCCTGTAGTGTTTCTCCCCGTCTTTCCATTCCTCCAGTAGCTGTTGCGTGTAGAAGATGATTGTGATGACGTAGGTGTTGTAACATCGGTTCTGGGAGCGTACATTCCGTCTGAAATGGTAATAATGTTCACACTCTTTTATGATTCTGATGACCTGTTCGGTAAGCTGACCGGTTCTCATGACCTGCTCTGATGACCGGTTCTCATGACCTGCTCTGATGACCGGTTCTCATGACCTGCTCTGATGACCGGTTCTCATGACCTGCTCTGATGACCGGTTCTCATGACCTGTTCAGTGTTAATGTCTGCTATGTTTTTGTTTAGTGTCTTACTGCAGTTGGGTTAATAAAGCTCTGTTTAATTAAAATTGATATGTTGTCCTCATTACATGGTAATATCTATGAAATACATTTTTTTTTTATTGAAAATCTTGGAGTGAGTTTGAGAGTAAACAACCAATTTATATGGAAGCCGTATGCATCTGTTTATCCCCGTTACAATTTTGTGATAACATTTTGGAAAGTTTATGAAATATTAATTTGATGTTTTGTGGAACTCAGTCTAAAATGTTTAGAGCCATGAGAATATTTATTTTAGTTCAAATTCGGAAATGAAACCATACTTTTGATAAATTGAGGCCGCTGACATTGTCCATTTCAAGCTTTAGCATAGAAAAAGTGAGATTATATATTTGCAGTTATTTAATTTGTTTGCGCGACAAAGGATTAATATGGAAATTTCGATTTAATTACATATGCTATTCAGACAACCTCCATAGTGTCCACAACGGGGTTGAAGACTAATGGTGTCCATATCAGAAAAAAATGGCCAATAATAATAGGGCTTTGATGCCCAAGATGAGAAAATGTTTTTATTTAGGTTAAATATTTGTCGTGGGGTGTTCAGAATAGTTCTTTTTTTTTGGTATAAAATCGTCAAAGTCCTAATCGTACCGATTTGGTGTTATGACCCAATTCCACTTTGACATTATGGGGTATTGTGAGTAGGCCAGTTAAAAAAAAGAATCTAAATATAATCAATTTAAAATTCAAGCTGTAACTATGGTTGTAAATCAATGACAAAATAAATTATAAATTTGCACATGTAAAATATGAGTTGCACCTGTATGAGTTTTGTAGTTGCATTTTTTGCAAACATGTAAGTTATTTTGTGAATAAAATAAAACAAGCGCATAACCTGATGTGTGATTAAATACAACACTTGCAAACATAAGTTGAGATGTGAATAAATTCAATAAGATTTACAAGCATGCAACTACATTTGAGAGTTAATGCAACTAATTTACTAAACTTGTGACTGGTGAATATTCTTCTGCGAATCAAAACTAAATTTGCGATGTCGAATTTGTGGGCTCAGAGTTTTGGCACTCATTTTGTGACTAAACTGTGCCAAAAGATTAGCAGATTAAAAATCTACAAGCAAGCAGCACAGAAACACGAGCTCTGATGGACAGGGCTTTTTATTCTGACCAGTCAGGTGAGGTGTTGTCATTCTGGAATGTGCAGGAAGTGTTTCACCCTATACCTCAGTGGTTTCACCTCAGAGACAGGTGAAGCACGGCTAGGTGAAATCCACCTCAGGTGAGTTTTTGACATCCTTTTAGTTAGGAATATGACTAATGCATGTGTAAAGCTGCACAGGAAGATTGTGAATAGAAGCAACATTAACATTAGTGTAAAGTATTCATAGGTTAAACCTGCCCGCAAATAGCAATCAAAGCTATCGTTGGCAAGCTACAATCCGGTTTTCTCCCCTCAGTCTAAGCTAGCTAACGTTATACTGCATCTAAAGTCAATCTGCATGGTGACACAAAATGATGACAACAGGTTTTACTACTAATCATTCGCATGCTGTGGAAATATTGTATGTCCAATCCACTATAATGCGATTTTGGTGTTCATCAGTGCCGTTTGACAATGCATTATTGTGACGAAATGTGCAACAATGACAAGCTTTTTGGGCTAGCTAGTATAGCTGTAGGCTAACGTTTCGTCTTTGTGTGACTGTGCTAAACATGAGACCAATGGACATTCAGACTGCGTGATTCATCTTTTACATGGGACTAGTTTGGCCTTTAGTTTGGACCTTTCTTAATATTGGTTTGAATTACATAAGAAATTAAAAGCAATTCTCAATGAATTCCTGTCTCTGCCAGGACATCTTCCAGTTGCCAAGGGGGGCTCATTTGGACTCATGCTGCTAAGTATGTTAGTGATTCACCTAAACTGGGGGGGGGGGGGGGGGGGGGTCCAAGAGCTGTTGATGCATCTACAAGGGCTGTCGCAACTGCTTGCTTTATTTAGTACAGATGCACAGAGATAAATGTGGCTCCAGGCATGAATCAGTGAAGTTAGCTTGAACTACTCCAAACATTCACCTTAACTATAAGAAAAACAAATTTAAAAAAAATACTCTTAATTTTGTGTTTGATATTTTTTCAGGATTTCCTGCTACAAATTGTGTTGGAGAGGCTTTAATTTAGCTTGACTTTTGGCAGTGACATTTATGATGTTGCACTGCAGTATGTGCAAGGAATGGGTTTAGTGTAGAGTGCTGTCAGGAGATGTGGCTGTGGGAGATCGGGCAGGGGTGGTGGAATGTAAATATAAATCCTGCGATCCTGGCTTCTCCATTGGCTGCCTCGTCACCTATGACGGCCTGGCAAATGATGCCTGTCACCAATGTGAGTCATACTTTCTCTAACCTTCCACACAGGATGTTTGCTTTGTTTTTAGAACACCAGCTGTCAGTTACAACTGAAGGCTTTGAAATTTGTCCATCTGTAAGTGGTTTTCCACATTGTTAATCAACTGTTTGTATGTATGTCTTCATTTCATATTGGGTTGAGTTGTGGTCAGTTTTAAGGCCGGGTGCACAGTAGTAATGCGTGGGTCAGCTGTTTGTTCACCCATACCTGCCTGCAATTGCTAATAACCTATTCGCAAACACCCGACAATATGTGATCAAGTGAAAATCTGAGGCCTGCACCTGACCCTAATATGCTAATATACTAAATGTACAAAACATTATGAACGGCTCTTTCCATGACACACACTGAAAGCTATGATCCCTTATTGATGTCACTTTTTTGTGTGTGTGTGTGTATTTTATCCGCTTGTTCTCCCCAATTTTGATCTTGTCTCATCGCTGCAACTCCTCAACAGGCTCGGGAGACTAAGGTCGAGTCATGCGTCCTCCGAAATATGACCTGCCAAACTGCGTTTCTTAACACCCGCCCGCTTAACCCGGAAGCCAGCTGCACCAATGTGTCAGAGGAAACACTGTTCAACTGACGACCGAGGTCAGCCTGCAGGCACCCGGCCCGCCACAATGTCACTTTTTAAATCCACTTCAATCAGTGTAGATGAAGGAGATTAGACCGGTTTAAGAATGATTTTTTTAACCTTGAGACAAGGATTGTGTGTGCTATTCAGAGGGTAATTGGGCAAGACAAAATATGTACCGTAATTTCCGGACTATTAAGCGCACCTGAATATAAGCCGCATCCACAATTTAAAAAATATATATTATTTTGAACATAAATAAGCCGCACATGTCTATAAGCCGCAGGTGCCTACAGGTACATTGAAACAAATTAACTTTACACAGGCTTTAACGAAACACGGCTTGTAACAAAAAAATAAAATAGCAGTAAGCTTTAGTTGTCTTTTTGCACTGAGTCAATTCCTCACGCTGCTGTTTCCAACGTCTTATCATCGACTCATTAAGACCAAGCTCCCGTGCAGCAGCTCTATTTCCTTTTCCAACAGCCAGATCAATCGCCTTCAACTTGAAAGCTGCATCATATGCATTTCTCCGTGTCTTTGCCATGATGAGGGTGACAAAATGACTACCGTAATCAGAATGATCGGAAGTTTGAGAGCGCTCAATTTAATCTAAACAGTAAACAAAAAAGTTGTTTGACCTTAACCCGTTCGGCAATTTCATTGGTCTAATGAAAGCTTCATGCTGCCAAAAAACTGAGCACGTCACAGAATGTTTTTTTGTAGAAAAAAAAAATTGAAAGCGGGAAAAATCCATATATTAGCCGCGTCATTGTTTAAGCCGCGAGGCTCAAAGCGTGGTAAAAAAGTTGCGACTTATAGTCCGGAATTTATGGTAAGTGCCTTTGAACAGGGTATGGTAGTAGGTGCCAGGCGCACTGGTTTGTGTCAAGAACTGCAACGCTGCTGGGGTTTTTTCACAGTCAACAATGGTCCACCAACGAAAGGACATCCAGCCAACTTGACACAACTGTGGGAAGGGTTGGAATCAACATGGGCGAGCATCCCTATGGAACGCTTTTGACACCTTGTAGAGTCCATCCCCTGACGAATTAAGACTGTTTTGACATTTTGGTAGGATATTTGTTAGTCAACTTGTCTATAATGAGAGAGGCCTACATGCAGCTTTTCTTCTGCCATTACTTGTTGCCCTAGAATACTGAATAAACCCTTGCTCACCAGAATGTCCTATAGCCATATAACTATTGCTTCAATCTTTCATCTCTGCTTCTCTCATGCAGCAAAGATGTTTAGAGACCAGGGAGAAAATGCAATAACCCCCAATGATCCGAGACCGGCCTCCCAAGCGGATATAACGGCGGGAACTGTGGGTTATGAGTCAACCCCGCGCATCACTAGTCCATAGCCATGGTCTTGCTGCTTTTGATTCCTCTCTGGAATACATTCATAGTTACATAATGACATGTAATTCACAATCTTTGTACAAAAAACATCACCCCCAGCACTTGGATACTATGAAGTCTTGGTGGGGTTGGGTTGGAGAAATGTTAACACTCAAATTCCCTGACAGAACTCTGAAGGAAGGTTAACACAGGTAATATAGTCATTTAAAAGAAATACACTTACTATACAGTGCATTCGTAAAGTATTCAGACGGCTTGATTTTTTTCCACATTTTGTTACGTTTCAGCCTTATTCTAAAATGGATTAAATAAAAACATTTCATTTAATATTTACATTTACGTCATTTAGCAGACGCTCTTATCCAGAGCGACTTACAAATTGGTGCATTCACCTATGATATCCAGCGGAACAACCACTTTACAATAGTACATCTATATTTTTTTTTGGGGGGGGGGAGGGGGTTAGAAGGATTACTTAATCCTATCCCAGGTATTCCTTAAAGAGGTGGGATCAATCTACACACAGCACCCTATAATGACAAAGCAAAAACGTTTTTTTTACACATTTTTGCTAATAAAATAAAAACACATACCTTATGTAAATAAGTATTCAGACCCTTTGCTATGAGACTTGACATTGAGCTCAGGTGCATCCTGTTTCCATTTATCATCCTTGAGATGGTTCTACAAGTTGATTGGAGTCCATCTGTTGTAAACTCAATTGATTGGAAATTATTTGGAAAGGCACACACCTGTCTATATAAGGTCCCACAGTTGACAGTGCATGTCAGAGCAAAAAACCATGCCATGAGTTTGAAGGAATTCTCAGACAAAGGTTTGTGTGGAGGCACAGATCTGGGGAAGGGTACCAAAAAATGTCTGCAGCATTGAAGGTCCCCAAGAACACAGTGGCCTCTATCATTCTTAAATGGAAGAAGTTTGGAAGCACCAAGACTTCCTAGAGAAGGGCCTTGGTCAGGGAGGTGACCAAGAACCTGATGGTCACTCTGACAGAGTTCCTCTGTGGAGATGGGAGAACCTTCCAGAAGGACAATCATCTCTGCAGCACTCCGCCAAGCAGGCCTTTCTGGTAGTGGCCAGACAGAAGCCGCTCCTCAGTAAAAGGCACATGACAGCCAGCTTGGAGTTTGTCAAAAGGCACTTAGACTCTCAGATCATGAGAAACAAGATTCTCTGGTCTGATGAAACCAAGATTGAACTCTTTGGCCTGAATGACAAGCGTCGCGTCTGGAGGAAACATGCACCATCTGTGTGTGTGTTTTTTTTAGCGGCCGGGACTGGGAGATTAGTCTGGATTGAGGAAAAAAATGAACGGAGCAAAGTACCAAGAGATTCTTGATGAAAACCTGCTGCAGAGCGCTCATAGCCACAGACTGGGGCGAAGGTTCACCTTCCAATAGGACAACGACCCTAAGCACACAGCCAAGACAACGCAGGAGTGGCTTCGGGACAAGTCTCTGAATATCCTTGAGTGGCACAGCCAGAGTCTGGACTTGAACCTGATCGAACATCTCTAAAGAGACCTGAAAATAGCCGTGCAACAACACTCCCCATCCAACCTGACAGAGCTTGAGAGGATCTGCAGTGAAGAATGGGAAACTCCCCAAATACAGGTGTGCCAAGCTTGTAGCGTCAGGTAGACTCGAGCCTGTAATCACTGCCAAAGGCGCTTCAACAAAGTACTGAGTCCACAGATGACGCAATCTCAATCACACTCTATACTTCCCTTTCCCACCTGGACAAAAGAAACACCTATGTGAGAATGTTGTTAATTGACTACATCTCAGCGTTCAACACCATAGTGCCCACAAAGCTCATCACTAAGCTAAGGACCATGGGACTAAACACCTCCCTCTGCAACTGGATCCTGGACTTCCTGATCGGCCGCCCCCAGGTGGTAAGGGTAGGCATCAACACATCTGCCACGCTGATCCTTAACACTGTGGCCCCTTGGTGGTCCCTTCCTGTACTCCCTGTTCACCCACGACTGCGTGGCCAAGCATGACTCCAACACCATCATTAAGTTTGCTGACGACACAACAATGGTAGGCCTGATCACCGACAACGCTGAGACAGCCTGTAGGGAGGAGGTCAGAGACCTGGCAGTGTGGTACCAGGACAACAACCTCTCCCTCAATGTGAACAAGACAAAGGAGCTGATTGTGGACTACAGGAAAAGGAGGGCAAAACAGGCCCTCATTAACATCGACGGGACTGAAGTGGAGTGGGTCGAGAGTTTCAAGTTCCTTGGTGTCCACATCACCAACGAACTGTCATGGTCCAAACACACCAAGACAGTTGTGAAGAGGGCAAAACAACACCTTTCCCCCTTAGGAGATTGAAAAGATTTGGCATGGGTCCTCAGATCCGCAAGAGGAAGAGGACAAGTACATTAGTGTACATTACAGAGTTCCTCTGTTCAGTGTCTGTGTTCTTTTACTCATCTTAATTTTTTCTTTTTATTGGCCAGTCTGAGATATGGCTTTTTCTTTGCAACTCTGCCTAGAAGGTCAGCGTCCCGAAGTCGCCTCTTCACTGTTGACATTGATACCGGTGTTTTGCGGGTACTATTTATTGAAGCTGCCAGTTGAGGACTTGTGAGGCGTCCGTTTCTCAAACTAGACACTAATGTACTTGTCTTGCTCAGTTGTGCACCGGGGCCTCCCACTCTTTCTATACTGGTAAGAGACAGTTTGCACTGTTCTGTGAAAACACATTTCTAGGTGACCTCAAACTTTTGAACGGTAGTGTACATCTCATCTAGATCATTATATTAGAAACGATACTAACCTCGCTGTAACATGCATCTTCTGCCATTAATATGACTCTCCTTCCAAGCCCTGCTTGCAGGAGCATTAGCTCATCTGAGCCTTTGGGAGTTCTATCAGTGTTTTCAGACATAAGATAGAACTGGAGCAACACCTGCTTGACAGCAGTGACCCTTGGTTGTTCCAGGCACCTCCTTATCCCCCCGTTGGTGATCTCTGCGGAACGTAGCTGGAAATTATCTATGATTTCACAGATGGATAAAAGAGAAGGTAACACGTAGCAGTAATTACTAGGGTTCACGCTAATAATGGAGGCACCACATTTTCACTCTCCGCTATGAAAAATTATTTAAGAAATAAGCCAATAATAACCTTCGCACTTCTTGGTGGATAGTTGTCTGTTGGCTGATGGACCTGCAGGTAGGTCACTCGCAGCCAGTGGCCGGCTGGCCGACCCCAGGTAGGCCACTCGGACCAGGGGAACCACTCTGCACTCGACAAGATGAAACGTTAGCCTACAGCTATACAAGCTAGTCATGGTTGCACATTTCGTCACAATAATGCATTGTCAAATGAAGCTGATGAACATCAAAATTGCATTATAGTGGATTGGATAAAGAATATTTCCACAGGATGCAAATGATTAGTAGTAAAACCTTTTGTCATCATTTTGTGTCACCATGCAGATTGACTTTAGATGCAGTATAACGTTAGCTAGCTTAGACTGAGGGGAGAACACCGGATTGTAGTTTGCCAACGATAGCTTTGATTGCTATTTGCGGGCAGGTTTAACCTATGAACACTTTACACTAATGTTAATGTTGCTTCTATTCACAATCTTACTGTGCTGCTTTACACATGCATTAGTCATATTCCTAACTAAAAGGATTGTTATTATGTCAAAAACTCACCTGAGGTGGATTTCGCCTAGCCGTGCTTCACCTGTCTCCGAGGTGAAACACGTCCTGCACATTCCAGAATGACAACACCTCACCTGATTGGTCAGAATAAAAAGCCATGTCCACCAGAGCTCGTGTTTTTCTGTGTAGCTTGCTTGCAGATTATTATTTTTTTTTTACAACTGCTAAACTTTTGGCACAGTTAAATCGCAAAATTAGTGCCAAAATTCTGAGCCCACAGATTCGACATTGGCAAATGTATACTGAACAAAAATATAAACGCAAAATGTAAGGTGTTGGTTTCATAAACTGAAATAAAATATCCCAGACGTTACCCCATATACACAAAAAGCTTGTTTCTCTCAAATGTGCACAAATGTGTTTACATCCCTGTTAGTGAGCATTTCTCCTTTGCCAAGATAATCCATCCACTTGACAGGTGTGGCATATCAAGAAGGTGTTAAACAGCATAGTATTTCAGGAGTATTTCTGTCTCTAATAAAGCAATTTTGTGGTGAAAAATCTTCTGATTAGCTGGGCCTGGCTCCCCAGTGGGACGGGTTTATGCCCTCCAAGGACCACCCATGGCTGCACAGTGCCCAGTCATGTGAAATCCATAGATTAGGGTCTAATGAATTTATTTAAATGAACTGATTTCCTTATATGAACTGTAACACAGTAAAATCATTGAAATTGTTACATGTTTTGACTTGATATTTGTTGTGTTTATATTTTTTCCCAGTATAGTTTTGTTTCACAGAAGAAGAGTCAACAGTCACAAGTTTTAGTAAATGAGTTGCGTTCATTCTCAAATGTAGTTGCATCCTTGCAAATCTTATTGAATTTATTCACATCTCAATTTACATGTTTGCAAGTGTTATATTTATTCACACATCAGGTTATGCGCTTGCAAGTGTTTCATTGATTCGCAAAAGAAGTTAAATGTTTTGCAATAACAAAAAAGGCAACTGCAAAACTCATTATACAGGTGCAACTCATACTTTACGTGCTTGTATAATTACGTCATTAATTGACCTCCATTTGTAACCACAGAGTTTCTAAACCCAGAGGCGCAACATCGCGAGACATCCGGGAATGCTTACGAAACAGACCAGACAGGCCCGGGGTTTGGGGTTTGAGAAGAGAGAAGTGAAAAATTCTTCCTTTAGCTGTTCATTTTATCGAAATCTAAAGACACAAACCTAGATTCGAGCAAATGTCTTAAGTATATAATCTTGTTATTACCCCAACCTCGTGAGAGTAACAAACTGACCAGTGGCGGTTCTAGACCATTTCAACTGGGGGGGCCAAGCTGGGGCCAGTTATACTGTTAGAGGGCCCAGTTACATTAGACGTTATTGTTGTCATATCGTTTTATTCACTGCATTGCAGGCATTAGCAGGCAAAAGACCATGTTCATAATCATTAGTGTTCCGCGTTGCCACTGTCTAATAACGGATGTAAAAAAAGAACGATAGCAAATATTAGTTATGTAAAAAATAATGTCATACTCCACATTTAGGGGAGCCACAAGGTGGTCCAAAATTGTTGTCACAGGGGCACTGGCCCCCCCTGGGCACCCCCCAGAACCGCCCCTGAAACTGACACGTTTCACATTTTCGTCAAAAACAACGATATATCGAAGAAGTGCCTTTTAATTTGACGGCGTGCACATGCGCAGTTCGGTGCGAGATGGCAGTTAGACCCGCTGAAGTCAGCTTGATGAAGTCGCCTACAAGCGTGATGTGGGATTTCTGTGGAGCAAGATAGCTGCCAAAATGTTGAACGTACCTATCGTTAGGATCGTAAGAAAATCCATATGTAAATTGTTAGGATTGTAAGAAAACATGAAACGTAAACGTTAAATTAGATCTGTAAACGTACAAACCCTATGTTATGACTATGAATGAACATTTACACACAATTCTTACTTTACATCTCCCATTACAGATATTTTTTCTAAGTACAAACTTTTGTCAGCAATGTGGCATCTGCAAAGGACATGAACCGGATGTAGCAAGTCTCAGTTAGCTAGTCAATCAAGCAAGGGGTTTGAATACTTTCTGAAGGCACTGTACCTACTTTGGTGGAGACCCGAGGAACCTCAAGAGTTAACCAACCCTGTGAATGGGTTTGGTATCTCATGTTTTTAGATTTTAACAGTAAAGTTAGGTAAGCCGGAAAGCTTGTGTAGTAGAGCTTTGTAAAACCTCTTTAAAGACCTACGGGACTTTAAAGAGGATCAGACAACATTCTGATACATTTTGATACATTACATTTACGTCATACAGGATGCAGTGATGAGTATTAAAACTGTCACCTGTGATAATGCGAAGGGCGCTATGGCAAACGGCATCCAACGGTTTGACAGTATTGGCTGCTTCATTCTGGTAAATGGTATCAACATAGCCAATAATTGGCTGGAAAGTTGACTGTACAATCCTGCTATTTAAGGATAGGGTTAGGGTTATTTCTAAAATCTATTTCTTAAAAAGAAGAAATACAAATATATTATTTGAACTAGCTCATCAGTATGTTTTAGGAGAACCGATATTTAGTCCATCTGAGAATTGTGAGAATTAATCAGCAACGTATACACTATATATACAAAGGTATGTGGACACCCCTTCAGATGAGTGAATTTTCAAATGAGTGAATTTCAGCCACTCCAGTTGCTGACAGGTGTATAAAATCGAGCACACAGCCATACAATCTCCACAGACAAGCATTGGCAGTAGAATGGCCTTACTGAAGAGCTCAGTGACTTTCAACATGGCACCGTCATAGGATGCCACCTTTCCAACAAGTCAGTTTGTCAAATTTCTGCCCTGCTAGTGCTGTTATTGTGAAGCGGGAACGTCTAGGAGCAATAACGGCTCAGCCGCGAAGTGATAGGCCACACAAGCTCACAGAACGGGACCGCCAAGTCTTGAAGCTCGTAGCACATAAAAATCGTCTGTCTTCAGTTGCAACACTCACTACAGAGTTCCAAACTGCCTCTGGAAGCAACGTCAGCACAATAACTGTTCGTCAGGAGCTTCATGAAATGGGTTTCCATGGCCGAGCAGCCGCACACAAGCCTCAGATCAACATGTGCAATGCCAAGCGTCGGCTAGAGTGGTTGGTGTAAAGCTCACCGCAATTGGACTCAGGAGCATTGGAAACGCGTTCTCTGGAGTGATGAATCACACTTCACCATCCAACTGTGAAGTTTGGTGTAGGAGTAATAATGGTCGTGGCTGTTTTTCATGGTTCGGGCAAGGCCCCTTAGTTCCAGTGAAGGGAAATCTTAACACTACAGCAAACAATTACATTCTAAACAGTTCTGTGCTTCCAATTTAGTGGAAACAGTTTGAACGCCCTTTCCTGTTTCAGCATGACAATGCCCCTGTCCAAAAGTGAGGTCCATACAGAAATCGTTTGTCAAGATTGGTGTGTAAGAACTAGACTGTCCCTGACCAGTCAATGGGGTTGAGCCCTGACCTCAACCCCATTGAACACCTTTGGGATGAATTGGAATGCTGACTACGAGCCAGTCCTAATCGCCCAACATGACCTCACTAATGCTCTTGTGGCTGAATGGAAGCAAGTTCTCGCAGCAATGTTCCAACATCTAGTGGAAAGCCTTCCCAGAAGAGTGGAGGCTGTTATAGCAGCAAAGGGGGGACAAACTCCATATTAATGCCCATAATTTTGGAATGAGATGTTCAACAAGCAGGTGTCCACATACTTTTGGTCATGTATTGTTTTTAGTCTTGCCCACGTTATTTACACGTTTTAACCAATCAAAAGAGGACTATCGCGCTCTCCCAGAAGCTTGGCTGGTGCATAAAAAACCCAATTTCAGACAAATCGGTGTAATGGGTTGGCACTCAAAAAGATGTCGCACAAATATTACTTCATTATTTGATAAAATATATACATATATATTTTTACTGCATCGGGGATAGCATACACAGACGTTTCAGCTTTACAGCCTTCTTCAATGTGTAGGTACAATTTTTGTTTAATTCAAAACAGCATTTGTAAAGAACAACCAATGAGCAGAAGGTGTTTCTATTCAGGGTTGCCACACATCTGCCAATCAGGGATGTGTCTTTTCTGCACTGTAACATTGCAGTAAGATTTATATTGGGAAAATATCCTGAGCCTTGAAAGTACACCTTTGAGAACATAAATCTACTATTATAGAAAAATATTAATTACATTAATGAATTGCGTTGCGTCGGAATCTAAAAAGTTTTAAACGAACCAGGGCTTTTTGTAAGGCAACAAAGTCAGATTGCAACTCTTAACAATGCCTGGTCTACAGTTGGGACTATGGTATCGTCTGCATACACATGAATATTACACATTTTAACAGATAAACCAGTATTATTTATACCAATAGCAAAAAGAAGAGGTCCCAATACAGAGCCCTGCTGTACACCTTTCATAATATCCACAAAACTAGATTTAATACCATTTTAACACCACTAAGCTGATTAATGATTAACCAGTCCATGCCTGGTTATTGATTAATCTCTCCACAAGGTAGAAGTCTCATTATCCTATTCATACAGAGCAGGTCATACTTCAAACAAGCTGTATATTAGACTTTAGAGTTCTGGAAATATTTGTTAAAACTTTATTTTTTTCCCCAGTTCATGGTTTTCCAATGGGGAGTATCCCCCGGATCTGTTTACCAGATAAATTCTGAAGCTCCGTAGACTGGGACTACAAATTCTTGCAGTATTTTGCAGGAACTTGGACTTAGCTTTATGTGACATTACTACTGTCTTTTTGGCATTTAATAACAATGGGGGAAAATCTGACCTTAATTAAGCACGCGTAAATATTTATGCACTTTACTCTTTACGCGTATTCTGACTTTGAATTTAAGCATGAGAATAGTATGCTATTCATCCCGTTATTAATTTGGGGTGGAAATGTAAGAAATGAAGGTGTGGAGAAGGTGTGTACAGGTAAGCCGTATTCTGACCTTGACTTAATTCCCTGATAATTCCACCACCTTTACCCACGAGGAAACCATGAATAAGGTCGAGCAAACCTTCCTGTTCCAAGTGAAAAAACATCTTCTTTCTTTTTTTCAGATGTAATCTCCATGCACTGTAATTTATAAATCGTGTAAGAGCCGTTGATAAGCAAGAGGTAATTTAATCATTTGTTTGGAGAAGGGGATTGTAAATACACATAGCAATTGTTTGAAATTCCATTTATTCCATCTCCACTCCAAAACGAATGGCGGGTGATTTTTTTTTCTTTTTGGAGATCAACAGTTTTTTTTAAATCATAGATAATTTTTTTTTAAAGCAAAAAAGGCAGAATAGACAGCGTTGTGTTATAGCAATTACATTGCCAGTGCATGTTCAACATATTCACATATTCAATAATACAATGCATTCATACATAGTACATACACATTCCTACCAAGCAACAGTATACGGACACCATTACTACTGTCCTAAAGCAGCACTAATCTCATTTAGATCAACTGAATTACATTAAAGGGATTCATCTGGTCATGATGATTTCAAACAGGAAAAGTAGCCAATATAAGTAACATTGCTATTTTATTGCTCTTTTTTTTTGCACTCCAGTATCTCTACTTGCACATCATCATCTTCGGCACATATATCACTCCAGTGTTGATGCTAAATTATAATTATTTCGCCTCTATGGCCTATTTTTCGCCTTACACTCTCTACTCTTCTACATTTGCACACACTGTACATAGATTTTTCTAATGTGTTATTGAATGTACGTTTGTTTGTTTAATTCTGTTTTGTTTTTGTCGCACTGCTTTGCTTTATCTTGGCAAGGTCGCAGTTGTAATCGAGAACTTGTTCTCAACTGGCTTACCTGGTTAAATAGAGGTGAAATAAAAATAAACGTTTTATTTTTTTTGTTGCAGAAAACGACAGTGCCCATTATTTTCAGCAGGGGGCACTAACATCTTTGGTTTGGTCTTGTAATAACTGAAGTTGGGCAACTCAGGCAAAACCAAAGTTTGTCTTCTTCAATGCAGCCTCCATCCAATGGCCTATGAATTATGGAAAACTACGGGACATATTTACATCTTCCAGTTAGATACACAGAAATGAGTGAGGTTGCTGGAATTTCTACCAGGAATGAAGTTGTTGCTCAATAGGGCTGTTCACTTAGTCCTTTGAGTATGTAACTATACTGAACAACAATATAAATGCAGCATGCAACAATTTCAACAAATTTACCGAGTTACAGTTTATATAAGGAAATCAGTCAATTGAAATAAATGAGGCCCTAATCTATAGATTTCACTTGACTTGGCAGGGGCACAGCCATGGGTGGGCCCGGGAGGGTATAGACCCATCCACTTGTGAGCCAAGCCCACCCATTAGGGAGCCAAGCCTGTCCAATCAGAATGAGTTTTTCCCCACAAAACGGATTTATTACAGACAGAAATACTCCTCAGTTTCATCAGTTGTCCGGGTGGCTGGTCTCAGACGATCCCACATTCGAAGAAGCCGGATGTGGAGGACCTGGGTTGATGTGGTTACATGTGGTCTGCGGTTGTGAGGCTGGTTGGACGTACTATCAAATTCTCAAAACGACGTTGGAGGTGGCTTATGGTAGAGAATTGAACATTCGATTCTCTGACAGGACCTCTGGTGGACATTCCTGCAGTTAGCATGCCAATTGCACGCTCCCTCAAAACTTGAGACATCTGTGGCAATGTGTTGACAAAACTACACAGTTTAGAGTGGTCTTGTTTTGCCCCCAGCACAAGGTGCACCTGTGTAATGATCATGCTGTTTAATCAGCTTCTTGATATGCCACACCTGTCAGGTGGATGGATTATCTTGGCAAATGAGAAATGCTCTCTAACAGGAATATAAACAAATTTGTGCACAACATTTGAGAGAATACTTTTTTTGTGCGTATTCAACATTTCTGGGATCTTTAATTTCACCTCATGAAACATGGGACCAACACTTTACATGTTGCGTTTATATTTTTGTTCAGTGTATATATAGAGGGGTCATCCTAGACACTGTTAGAGAAAGCATACATCATCCTAAGTAAACAATGCTCAGTAGGACATTTTGTCCATTGCTAACGTAGACAATGGAAGGATAGGCTATACTGCAGGATCCTGGTAAAGCCTCAAACCACAGGTGTCTAAAGCTTTGTTTATACTGGGTGCTATCGTGCGTCATTTGTCCTGATCTTATCCATATTCTGACTGTGTCTGCATTGTAGCTGTTACATCTACACATGGTAGTAAAATGTGTCTCTGATCTACTGTTACATCTACACATGGTGGTAAAATGTGTCTCTGATCTGCTCTTACATCTACACATGGTAGTAAAATGTGTCTCTGATCTGCTGTTACATCTACACATGGTGGTAAAATGTGTCTCTGATCTACTGTTACATCTACACATGGTAGTAAAATGTTTCTCTTATCAGTCCACTGTGTCTGCATTGTGACTAGATATCCTGGTCGATCCCTGTATACAAGTTATTTAGTAAATACTACTTCAAAATAATATTTATTCATTTTAAGACGCATGTTGATCCCGTAAGTCAATAGCGTCACCTGTCAATGATTGTAGAGGGTGGGATAATGATGATTTCAATGGTTTCACTGTCCAGATCCATCTACCCTTGTCAGATATACAGACACAATGTGTGTTTGTCTACCTCTGGAGGTGGTCAGGAAAGATCTGATCACAATCAGACCACAATGCGGTTTTTAATCATCTACACCTGGCAAAAAACGAGTGCATAATCAGGATGTGGACAAGATCAGAACAAAGGAAACATGTTAGAACCAGGTATAAACAGGGCTAAAGTATTTCCTGGAGGTTTTCCTTCTTCCCTTTATAAAAACTAGGCCTGAGAAACCATGGGTTTTGTAATGAAAAAAATGTGTTTGAATTTATTCTGCCACTTCCCCAATGATTTTTACCCACACACCTCTACTGATGACCTTAGGGGAATTCTGATGAGCTTGGTGAACTTGTTCCATAGAAGATGTATGGAATATGGGCCCTGGAGTCAATGCTTTGCTGACACGTTTTCAAAGAGGCCCTAAGGAAACATATTTTGTTATCAACATGGCAGTCTCATACGGTCATACTTTGTGCTCACTTCATGTTCTGTTCGGTAACAGTTTCAAGGTCTGAGGTTGGTCAAGTAGTTAGGTAGGTACTGATGATATTAGGACAGCGGACATCACCGTGCTGTCATCCCAGTGACCCAGCACCTGAACAGGGTGCTTTGTTCCCAGAGGTTCTCGGGCAGGAGGCACCGATGACGGGCCGCAGACAGCCCACTGAATGCCCCCATTTAGGGATCCAGGGATTTGTTGCTCCCTTGCCTTGTCAGACGTTGACAGGGGTCGTGCTAGCCTCTGTCCCTGGCATTATGTCAGCCTTCTAGGATGACACCTCTTTTTTTTCTCCGTTGTCTCTCGCTCAGAATTTTTTTTTTTTTTATGTTATTTTTCTGAAATCAGCTCGACTCTTAACTGACTAAACTCCACGGTGAAGGAAGTTTCTGATGAACTCCACCAAAGGAGTGGAGCAGAGACCAAGCTTTGTGGAATTCAGCTCAGACTACATCGATTCGAAATGTAAATTATGAAACGCTTTCCTTGAATAACGGACAGATAGAGAGCGTTAAAGACAGACCAGGATGTCCAAGATTCTTCACCGCCGCCGCCGAGAAGGTGGACAATGGGGTGGGGTGATACGGGCCATAGTGAGATCCGGGCAGGTGGCCTCTGGACCCCCTCTCGGCCCTGTCCTGGGAGAGAAGGCCATCCCAATTGGCCAATGGGGCTCAAGGACGGAATCCCTCTGCCCATCAATATCCACCTTATGCCTGACAGGAAGTGTCTTATTTCCTCTAGCAGGCGGCTGGCATCCAGAAAGGGGCCAGTAAAACAGGCCATGAGACAGCTGGGATGGTGTCTGTGAAGGCTGTGTATGAGATCGCTCAGGTCAAGGCCCAGGACAAGCCTTCAAGATGCAGAATGCTTCCCTAAAGATGGTCGCCAAGAGCATCGTCAGCTCGGCTCGCTCGTTGGGCATTGAGATCGTCAACAATTTATAGGCAGAGGAGTACAACACTTTCCTGGAGGAGAGGTTGAGAGCAGAGGCAGCAGCAGCTGCAGCAGAGGCAAGCAGCAGCTGCAGAGGCAAGCAGCATCTGCAAGCAGCAGAGTCAAGCAGCAGCTGCAAGCAGCAGAGGCAAGCAGCAGCTGCAAGCAGCAGAGGCAAGCAGCAGCTGCAAGCAGCAGAGGCAAGCAGCAGAGGCAAGCAGCAGAGGCAAGCAGCAGAGGCAGGCAGCAGAGGCAGGCAGCAGAGGCAGGCAGCGTTGGTGAAGAAGAAATGAGAGCCCCCTCTATCCTAACTATGTATTGGGGTGCCAGGTAACCTAGCGGTTAAGCTTGCTGGGCCAGTAACCGTAAGGTTGCTGGTTTGAATGCTGAACTGAATAGCTGAAGAATCTGTTGATGTGCCCTTGAGCAAGGCTCTTAACTCTAATTGCTCATGTACAGTGCCTTGCAAAACTATTCACCCCCTTGGTGTTTCCCCTATTTTGTTGCATTACCACCTGTAATTTAAATAGATTTTTCATTTGGATTTCATGTAATGGACATACACAAAATAGTCCAAATTGGTGAAGTGAAAAAAAGTACTTTTTAAAGAAAATTATAAAAAAATTCAAATGGAAAAGTGCTACGTGCATACAGTTGAAGTTTACATACACTTTAGCCAAATACATTTAAACTCAGTTTTTCACAATTCCTGACATTTAATCCTAGTAAAAATTCCCTGTCTTAGGTCAGTTAGGATCACCACTTTATTTCAAGAATGTGAAATGTCAGAATAATAGTAGAGAGAATGATTTATTTCGCTTTTATTTCTTTCATCACATTCCCAGTGGGTCAGAAGTTTACATATGTAACAGATGTATATGGTACTCTCCTTGCGTTGTGTTTTCTCCTAATAAATCACATCAGCCAGTGGTCCGAGTTGAGCATTATTTATTATCTGTTGTTAAATGGGAAACAGCACGTTAGTTGTGCAGGGCTTAACGATATGGATGGCTGTCGATGGCAAAATCTGTTGCATGAAGACAACTGTGTTAGCAGTGGGCTTATGTAACCATTACGTCGATGTCTGCTAGCTAACACACTTATTTACAGCAATCATATGCCAAAGCACATCCCAGAAAGACCCTCAATCCCTAACAGGTACCATATACCCACACATGTATAAATCAGTAACGTACAGCAAACTTGTACACATTGTAAAATAGAAAACAGTATTGTCACAGCCCCTCTGCAGTGCAGTGGCGGTTCCTCCTGCAGGCAGAGGAGGGTCGTTAGTGATTGGAGCCACCTGGGCTCGGGGTATTTAAACTGCTTCACTAACCTCTCTTCTCTCTCTCTCTCCCTGCTCCTTCAGGTGTGATCCTGTTTTGTTTGTTCCTTTGTAGTTTTACGTAGTTTCCACTCAGTCATATTCACACACACAGATTCATGCATCCCTGCACTTTACATACACCCTACATTATTACATTTACATCATTTAGCAGATGCTCTTATCCAGAGCGACTTACAGTACTGAATGCATACATTTCATTTGATTTTTTCTTCCGTACTGGTCCCCTGTGGGATTCTAACCCACAACCCTGGTGTTGCAAACACCATGCTCTACCAACTGAGCCACACGGGACCATTGTCTTTGCTTATGACATTTCCACACCTCATTCCTTTTTCTTTGTTTAAAGATAATCGTTTTTGGTTTATAATAAAGAACCTTTTTGATTGGCCAATACCTGTTGTTCGTGTCCCCTCATTTTTGCCACAGGCTATGAGCCGGCCTGTGACAAGTGGGGGCTCATCCGTATGTTAAAGTTAATTGTACTTTAGTCTTACTTTAATATTTTAGTTTACTTTAACATTTTGTCATAGTTGGTTAAGGTTTTGTCTAGATTGTCTTTGCTTTATTATTGATATGTTTGTTTATTTGTAATTTGGCTTATTTGACTATTGTGTTATAGTTAACTTGGGTTAGTTTAGTTCAGATTGCCAAATTTTTTGTTTGAGGGGATGTTTTGGTTGGGCCAATATTGTTGAAGAGAGCGTTGAGAGCCATGTGTTCTTTTGGTTCAGTTAGCTTGATAGCTAAATTTGGTTAGCAAATTTGGTTAGCAATGTGTACTTACAGGTAAAGCACGTGAGGCTTTTGCAGCACTGAGTGTAGCTGACAGTAAAGTGTATGCTAAAGTTAAATCAGCAGTTCTGAAGGTCTACGAGCTTGTGCCAGAGGTATATCGTCAACGTTTTTGTTACAGGAAAAAGTTAGATTCACAAACCTATTCTGCTTTTGTTCATGATTTGACTTCTGCATTTAATCGTTAGTGTACAGCTTCTGAAGTTAGTACTTTTGAGGGTCTGTCTAATTTGATTGTGTTAGAACAGTTCAAAAAATCTGTGTGACCAGGTTGCTACATACATGAATGAACGTAAAGTTAAGTCTCCACGTGATGCAGCAGTCCTTGCAGATGAGTACAGGCTAACACATAAAATACATTTTGAGTCAAACAGTGACATGTACCATAAAAATAACTTTACTTCTAGGAATAGTAGGTCAACTTTTTCTGGAGCTTCTTTCCAAAGGCCTCAGCAGAAGTTTGAGTCTGGAGGACTTAAAGCACCGGTTAATGCGAATACCTGTCGCTACTGTTTAGTTGAAGGACATTGGAAGAAAGACTGTCCTCTACTTAAATCAAAAAAGTCAGGTCAAGTTAAACCTGCTGTGATGGCAGCTTCTGTTAGAGCCTCTGACCACCAGGGTGAGCTTTTTCAGCCACTAGTTGAGTTTGATTCTCAGTCTTCCCACTGTGATTTTTCAGCCTTTATTTCAGATGGTGTACTGTCCCTGGTAGATGGCAAACAAAATGTTTCAATCAAGATCTTAAGAAACACTGGAGCTTTTGATTCTTTTATTCTGGTATCTGTTTTGCCGTTCTCTAAGGAGTCTGATACTGGCAGTTGTGTAATGGTACGTGGTATGGGTTTAGTTCCATTCTCTTCTCCTTTACATGAAGTTACCCTAAAATGTGGTCTGGTAGAGGGTGGTGTAGATGTTGGGGTTAGAACCCAGTTGCCAGTAGAGGGAGTCCACATGATTTTGGGGAATGACTTGGCAGGTAGTAAGGTGTGGGCAGATGGCAAACTAAACATCTTTACGAAGCAACCTTCAGTGTCCCCAGCAAGAGTATCTCCAGATCGCAACTGTGTATCTCCTGAGGTATTTCCAGTTAGTGCTGTTACTTGTGCTGTCTCTCGTAATAAGGTTGAGATTAAGCCAGAAAGTCTTGAGTTGCCAGTCAAACTCCAGACAGAACAGTTGACTAGTTCTAGAGATTCATTGATGGCTGAGCAAAAGGCTGATACTACCTTGGCTGATCTGTTTGATAAAGTGGTTCCTGATTCAGTGGTGAGGAATAGTGCTCAGTGTTATTTTCTTGTTGATGGGCTGTTGGTTAGGAAATGGGTTCCACACTATGATCAGGGTCTAGGAGAACCAGTCTTTCAAATAGTTGTACCTACAACTTTGCGAAATAAAGCGTTGCAAACTTCACATGGTGATGTGGCAGGTCATATGGGTGTTCGTAAAACTTATGATCGCATACGCCGTTATTTTTTCTGGCCACGTTTAAAGCGGGATGTAGCTCAGTTTATTAAAACTTGTCATACGTGTCAGAGCACAAGCAAGCCAAAGCAGGTTGTAAAGCCAGCACCTTTGTATCCAATACCAGCCGTAGGGCAACCTTTTGAGCATCTTTGTATCGATTGTGTTGGGCCTTTACCACGGTCCAAGTCAGGTCATAGCTACTTATTATCTGTTATGTGTCAAGCAACTAGATATCCGGCAGCTTTTTCCTTGTGTACCATAACTTCAAAATCAGTAGTTAAAGCGTTAACCCAATTTATTTCAACATTTGGGATTCTAAAAATCATCCAGTCAGATCAGGGGTCTAACTTTACCTCCTATTTATTTGCTCAGGTTCTCAAACAGCTTAAAGTTAAACACAATAAGTCTACTGCGTTCCATGCCCGGAGTCAGGGAGCTTTGGAACATTTTCATCAAACTTTAAAATCCTTGCTTCGTGCATACTGTACAGAACTGTCTGCAGATTGGGAGGAGGGGTTACCTTGGCTGTTACTAGCTGCTCGTGAAGTAGTGCAGGAAAGCACAGGGTTTAGCCCAAATGACTTAGTGTTTGGTCATAAGATGCGTGGGCCTTTAGCAGTACTGCAGGATAGTTGTTTGCCTGAGGAACCACCTCGGAACCTTATTGACTATGTAAATGGTTTTAGGTTCAAGTTGTATAGGGCTGGTGAACTGGCGAAAGAAACTAAAATGTTCTCAACAGAAAATGAAACTGCAATATGACGGACAGGCTGAGCTGCGTGAGTTTAGTCCCGGTGATCGTGTACTTGCTCTTTTGCCTCTTGTAAGTTTACCTTTTCAGGCAAAATACTGTGGTCCTTTCACTGTGTTGCGCAAAGTGTCAGATTTGAACTATCTTATTGAAACCCCTGGTCATAGGAAGTCCTCTTAATTATGCAATGTGAACCTGTTAAAATGTTATCACTCCCGTGATCTAAGCAAAGTGGAAGGCACTCCAGCAGTGAGGTCAGCGTTGACTGCTGCTCCAGTCACTGCATCTTGTGACTTTAACTTTGTGGAGGGGGGAGAAGAGGAGGTAGTTAGGGTTTCGGATGAGGTCTTACAAGGTCGGTTGAAAAACTCCCAGACTTTGCAAAACCTTGGGGTTTTGGTAGATCATTTAGACTCTGAGAAACATGATGAATTGGTAGCTCTTATTAGAAACTAATCTGTTTTGTTTTCTGACACTCTATCGCAAACCCACTTAATTGAGCATGACATAGACATCGGAGATGCTAAGCCTATCAAACAGATTTTATTGTGTATCTTAGAAGAGACTGCAACTGGAAACAGAGGTGCAGTGTATGTTGGAAAATGGTATTGCGGAGCCATGTTGTTCAAATTGGGCTTCACCCTGTCTTCTGGTCAAAAAGTCTGATTGCACTTTCAGACCTTGCACTGATTATAGAAAAGTTAACAATGTTACTAAAGCAGACCTTTACCCTCTTCCTAGGATGGAGGACTGTATTGATCAAGTTGGGTCAGCAAATTATGTTAGAAAATTTGATCTTTTAAAGGGATATTGGCAAGTACCCCTTACCAAAAGAGCTTGTGAGATTGCTGCCTTTATAACTCCATCTGGTTTGTTCTCTTATACAGTGATGCCTTTCGGCTTGCGGAATGCTCCAGCCACCTTCCAGAGGCTGATGAATCGGGTGGTCTCAGGTCTGGAAGGGTGTGCCGTATATTTGGACGACGTGGTCGTCTACTCAGACTCCTGGGAGGAGCATGTCTGGAGAGTGCAAGCCCTGTTCGAAAGACTGGTGTGGGCCAGGTTGACTATCAATTTGGCGGTGTGAGTTTGCCAAAGCTACAGGCACATACCTAGGCAAGGTTGTTGGTCAGGGTGTTGTCTGTCCCGTGGAAGCCAGGTCCAGGCTGTGAAGCAGTTCCCACAGCCCTCCACAAAGAAAGAACTGATGCGCTTCCTGGGAATGGCGGGGTACTACCATGCTTTCTGTAAAAACTTTTCGGTAGTAGTGTCCCCACTGACCAATCTGTTGAAGGCCAAGGCTGAATTTCTGGTCCACCCAGTGTCAAGAGGCATTTGATGCAGTTAAGGCTCTTTTGTGTTTGGCACCCGTGTTGGCAGCACCACATTTTGGGAAACCTTTCAAACTGCAGGTAGACGCCAGTCAAATCGGTGCTGGGGCTGTGCTTCTCCAAGAAAATGATGACAATGTTGAGTGTCCAGTCAGTTTCTTTTCACGGAAATTTAATAAGTATCAGCAAAACTATTCTGTAATTGAAAAGGAGGCTTTAGGTCTCATTTGGGCTTTACAGCACTTCCAAGTCTATGTTGGTTCTGGTTTGACCCCTTTAACTGTGTTCACTGACCACAACCCACTTATTTTTCTGAAGTCCCTGCAAAATCCCAACCAGCACCTGATGCGTTGGGCTTTGTTCTTGCAACCATTCAACCTCGATATTAGACACATTAGTTTGTAAGGATAATATCATTGCTGATGCTCTGTCCCGTGCTCCTTTAACCTAGTTTGTATTTTCTCTCTGCTGACCCCTGCTGGCTGTCTGTGCCTCTTTCCTCTTAAATTGCTCCCCAGGTACCAGGGCTGCTGAGTTTGAGGGGCGGACAGTCAGCTAGGGGACACGGGGCTACTGCTAGGAGCCGGGACTGGTATCTGTTTTTTTTGGGGGGGACTTTGGATTGTTTTAAATATGTTGGGTTGAAATTTGGGTTGAGGGTGGGACCCTCATCTTAAGGAGGGGGGTGTCACGGCCCCTCTGCAGTGCAGTGGCGGTTCCTCCTGCAGGCAGAGGAGGGTCGTTAGTGATTGGAGCCACCTGGGCTCGGGGTATTTAAACTGCTTCACTAACCACTCTTCTCTCTCTCTCTCTGCTCCCCCAGGTATGATCCTGTTTTGTTTGTTCCTTTGTAGTTTTACGTAGTTTCCACTCAGTCATATTCACACACACAGATTCATGCATCCCTGCACTTTACATACACCCTACATTATGACATTTCCACATCTCATTCCTTTTTCTTTGTTTAAAGATAATCGTTTTTGGTTTATAATAAAGAACCTTTTTGATTGGCCTATACCTGTTGTTCGTGGTCCCTCATGTTTGCCACAGGCTATGAGCCGGCCTGTGACAGTATTCAGAACGTGAACTACCCCTTGCATCACATTTTCATACTGGGAAGACCTGACGTTCGCGATCTCCCCCTATCTGCAGGCGGGGCCAATCACAACACACCTTATTGTCATCAGAGTTGAACAAACCAATAAGAATGCTTGAACATTAAATACACATTTCTTTAGAGGCAAGTGGAAACATAACCAACCCTGTTACACATACACTCAATTAGTATTCGGTAGCATTGACTTTAAATTGTTTAACTTGGGTCGAACTTTTCGTGTAGCCTTCCACAAGTTTCCCACAATAAGTTGTGTGAATTTTGGCCAATTCCTCCTGACAGAGCTGGTGTAACTGAGTCAGGTTTGTAGGCCTCCTTGCTCGCACACGCTTTTTCAGTTCTGCCCACACATTTTCTATAGGATTGAGGTCAGAGCTTTGTGATGGCCACTCCAATTCCTTGACTTTGTTGTCCTTATGCCATTTTGCCACAACTTTGGAAGTATGCTTGGGGTCATTGTCCATTTGGAAGACCCATTTGTGACCAAGCTTTAACTTCCTGACTGATGTCTTGAGACGCTGCTTTGATATATCCACATAAGTTTCCTCCTCATGATGCCATCTATTTTGAAGTGCACCAGTCCCTTCTGCAGCAAAGCACCCGCACAACATGATGCTGCCACCCCCGTGCTTCACGGTTGGAATGGTGTTCTTCAGCTTACAAGCCTCCTTTTTCCTCCAAACATAACGATGGTCATTATGGCCAAACAGTTCTATTTTTGTTTCCTCAGACCACAGGACATTTCTCCAAAATGTACGATCTTTGTCCCCATGTGCAGTTGCAAACTGTAGACTGGCTTTTTTATGGCGGTTTTTGGAGCAGTGGCTTCTTCCTTGCTGAGCGACCTTTCAGGTTATGTCGATATAGGACTCTTTTTACTGTGGATATCGATACTTTTAGATACTTTTGTACCCGTTTCCTCCAGAATCTTCACAAGGTCTTTTGCTGTTGTTCCGGGATTAACTTGAACTTTTCGCACCAAAGAACGTTCATGTCTAGGAGACAGAATGCGTCTCCTTCCTGAGCGGTATGACGGCTGCGTGGTCCCATGGTGTTTATACTTGCGTACTATTGTTTGTACAGATGAACGTGGTACCTTCAGGCTTTTGGAAATTGCTCCCAAGGATGAACCAGACTTGTCGAGGTCTACAATTTGTTTTCCTGAGGTCTTGGCTGATTTATTTTGTTTTTCCCATGATGTCAAGCAAAGAGGCACTGAGTTTGAAGGTAGGCCTTGAAATACATCCATAGGTACACCTCCAATAGGCTAATTTACATAATTTGAGTCAATCAGAAGCTTCTAAATCATTTTCTGGAATTTTCCAAGCTTTTTAAAGGCACAGTCAACTTAGTGTATGTAAACTTCTGACCCACTGGAATTGTGATACAGTGAATTATAAGTGAAATAATCTGTAAACAATTGTTGGAAAAATTACTTGTGTCATGCACAAAGTAGATGTCCTAACCGACTTGCCAAAACTATAATTTGTTAACAAGAAATTTGTAGAGTGGTTGAAAAACGAGTTTTAAATGACTCCAACCTAAGTGTATGTAAACTTCCGACTTCAATTGTATGAATAAACATGATGGTGAATATGAATAAACATGATGGTGAATATGAATAAACATGATGGCGAATATGAATAAACATGATGGCGAATATGAATAAACATGATGGTGAATATGAATAAACGTGATGGTGAGACACTTCTTACAGGTTCAATTCTTCAGAGGCGTGTTAAGCAAGCTGAAAAACATCATCTGTATCTACAGGTTCAAATACACAGGATTTTTCCCATCAGACCCAGTATTGAAACCAGCATAGTTCAGCAAGGTAACAAGAGGTCAGGTTAGAACTCAGTTCATAACACCGGCTACTGTCTGGCTTCATAGTTTTTTATATATCGTTTTTTTATATTCCCCCCCCCCCCGGATTTGTTTTTTCCACAGAAATATTCAAATGATGAGGATAATGAAATAATTGGATGGCTTTATTTTATTTCTTGAGCTTGCGTATATTGATCGTAGTGGGTATATTGGAATGAAGGAATTGGAATGCAGGTCTTCCCTGTGGCTCAATTGGTAGAGCATGGTGTGTGCAACGCCAGTGTTGTGGGTTCGATTCCCACGGGGAGCCAGACCAAGAAAAGAAAAAAACAAGCATGATATGTATGCATTCGCTACTGTAAGTCGCTCTGGATAAGAGTGTCTGCTAAATGACTAAAATGTAAATGTTAGGCCACTATATTGATCGTAGTGGGTATATTGGAATGAAGGCACTATATTGATCGTAGTGGGTATATTGGAATGAAGGCACTATATTGATCGTAGTGGGTATATTGGAATGAAGGCACTATATTGTCCGTAGTGGGTATATTGGAATGAAGGCACTATATTGTTCGTAGTGGGTATATTGGAATGAAGGCACTATATTGTCCGTAGTGGGTATATTGGAATGAAGGCACTATATTGTTCGTAGTGGGTATATTGGAATGAAGGCATCGTTGGATTTAGTGCACTCCATTGGCTATTGGATGTGTGTGTGTGTGTGTCAAGCAGTTTTGGACTGAAAATTGAATTTTTCTCTGTCAGAAGAAACTGAGAACAGTGTCTGTCTGCATCATGTAGGAATGGGGACCTTGGATGCACTTTCTTATGGCACTGTGCTATGGAACACCATGTCCCGGACAAACACGCATTGTAATCAGAAATAGAGCAGTGTGACCCCATTTAAAAGGACCCATTCAGACCAGCCTTCAAACAAACAAGTCAAAGTGAGTGTCAGTATCTTCTCCGTGAACAATGCCCCATTGAACCGGCTCCAAGTTTAGAGGCGAATAGCTGACTAAACTCCACTCCAAGGTGAAGGAAATTTCATATGAACTCCACCAAATGATTTTAGCAGACACCCGGCTTTATGGAATTCAGCTCCAACTACATCAATTCTCCCAAGGTCAATACTTTAAAAACAAATTAATTATGAAACTCTTTCCTTGTACCTGTTTGTCCTCTGTAGTTGCGTATTTCAAGGCCTACCTTCAAACTTAGTGCCTCCTTGCTTGACATCATGGGGAAATCAAAAGAAATCAGCCAATAACTTTATTTAGACTTCCACAAGTCTGGTTCATCCTTGGGAGCAATTTCCAAACACCTGAAGGTACCACGTTCATCTGTACAAACAATAGTACGCAGGTATAAACACCATGGGACCACGCAGCCTTCATACCGCTCAGGAAGGAGACGCGTTCTGTCTCCTAGAGATGAATGTACTTTGATGCGAAAAGTGCAAATCAATCCCAGAACAACAGCAAAGGACCTTGTGAAGATGCTGGAGGAAACGGGTACAAAAAAATCTATATCCATATTAAAACGAGTCCTATGTCGACATGCCACACTACGGTTTGCAACTGCACATGAGGACAAAGATCATACTTTTTGGGGTAATGTCCTGTGGTCTGATGAAACAAAAATAGAACTGTTTGGCCATAATGACCATTGTTATGTTTGGAGGAAAAAGGGGGAGGCTTGCAAGCCAAAGAATACCATCCCAACCGTGAAGCACGGGGGTGGCAGCATCATGTTGTGGGGGTGCTTTGCTGCAGGAGGGACTGGTGCACTTCACAAAATAGATGGCATCATGAGGGAAGAAAATTATGTGGATATATTGAAGCAACATCTCAAGACATCAGTCAGGATGTTAAAGCTTGGTCGCAAATGGGTCTCCCAAATGGACAATGACCCCAAGCATACTTCCAAAGTTGTGGCAAAATGGCTTCAGGACAACAAAGTATTGGAGTGGCCATCACAAAGCCCTGACCTCAATCCTATAGAAAATGTGTGGGCAGAACTGAAAAAGTGTGTGCGAGCAAGGAGGCCTACAAACCTGACTCAGTTACACCAGCTCTATCAGGAAGAATTGGTCAAAATTCACCCAACTTATTGTGGGAAGCTTGTGGAAGGCTACCCGAAACGTTCGACCCAAGTTAAACAATTTAAAGGCAATGCTACCAAATACTAATTGAGTGTATGTAAACTTCTGACCCACTAGGAATGTGATGAAAGAAATAAAAGCTGAAATAAATCATTCTCTCTACTATTATTCTGACATTTCACATTCTTAAAATAAAGTGGTGATCCTAACTGACCAAAGACGGAATTTTTACTAGGATTAAATGTCAGGAATTGTTAAAAACTGAGTTTAAATGTATTTGGCTAAGGTGTATGTAAACTTCCGACTTCAACTGTATATGTAAAAGTCATTGAGAACGTTAGAGCAGAGAGACAGCAGACACTGAGAGCGATGTGATGCATAGTTATTTTATTTTGGTATTGTTATTACATGATTGGTTGAAGTTTTTACTTCATTCATCAAAAACGTTGTGACTCACATGATAACGTAATAACCACCAGATAATGTAATAACTTATTAGCCTACATTAACTGGAGAAATGTTTTACGTTAACCGTTCAACATTTTATTACGTTATCTGGCAAGTTATTACATTAACCGGCATCCTTACATTTTTCCTCAACAATCTACACGCAATACTCCATAATGATAAATCAAAACCAGGTTTTTAGAAATGTTTGTTAATTTACATAAGTATTCAGACCCTTTACTCAGTACTTTGTTGAAGAACCTTTGGCAGCGATTACAGCCTCAAGTCTTTTGGGGTATGACGCTACAAGCTTGGCACACCTTTTTTTTAGTATTTTCTCCCATTCTTCTCTGCAAATCCTCTCAACCTCTGTCAGGTTGGATGGGGAGCGTCGTAGAACAGCTATTTTCAGGTCTCTCTTCGATCGGGTTCAAGTCCAGGCTGTGGCTGGGCCACTCAAGGACATTCAGAGATTTGTGCCAAAGCCACTCCTGCGTTGTCTTGGCTGTGTGCTTAGGGTCATTGTCCTGTTGGACGGTGAACCTTCATCTCAGTCTGAGGTCCTGAAAGCTCTGGAGCAGGTTTTCATCAAGGATCTCTCTGTACTTTGCTCCATTCATCTTTCCATCGATCCTGACTAGTCTCCCAGTCCCTGCCGCTGAAAAACATCCCCACAGCATGATGCTGCCACCACCATCCTTCACCGTAGAGATACTGCCAGGTTTTCTCCAGACGTGACGTTTGGCATTCAGGCCAAAGACTTCAATCTTGGTTTCATCAGACCAGAGAATCATGTTTCTCATGGTCTGAGAGTCCTTTAGGTGCCTTTTGGCAAACTCCAAGCGGGCTGTCATGTGCCTTTTACTGAGGAGTGGCATCTGTCTGTCCACTACATCATAAAGGCCTGATTGGTGGAGTGCTGCAGAGATGGTTGTCCTTCTGGATGGTTCTCCCATCTCCACAGAGGAACTCTGGAGCTCTGTCGGAGTGACCATCAGGTTCTAGGCACTTCTTCCGATTGCTCAGTTTGGCTGGGTGGCCAGCTCTAGGAAGAGTTTTGGGGGCTCAAAACTTCTTCCATTTAAGAATGATGGAGGCCACTGTGTTCTTGGGGACCTTCAATGCTGCAGAAAAGTTTTGGTACCCTTCCCCAGATCTGTGCCTCGACACAATCCTTTCTCAGAGCTCTACGGGCAATTCTGTCGACCTCATGGCTTGGTTTTTACTATGATATGCAGTGTAAACTTGGGACCTTTATATAGACAGGTGTGTGTCTTTCTAAATCATGTCCAATAAATGCAATTTACCACAAGTGGACTCCAATCAAGTTGTAGAAACTTGATTGGAGGATGACCAATGGAAACACAATGACCTGAGCTCATTTTCGAATACTTATGTAAATAAATTACCAAACAAATCTATAAAAATGTCTTTGTCATAATGGGGTGTTGTGTGTAGAATAAAGCTGTAACGTAACAAAATGTGGAAAAAGGGTCTGAATACTTTCCGAATACACCATAGATTTCTCTCTGATTGGCTCAACTCCCCCTGACCTTACCTTCTGTTTCCTTCTTTCTGCTTTACTTATTAAAGACAAATGCAACTTACAGTCATTCTGTGGCCTGCTATTTTAGTTTGTCGCTACAAACATCTAGTTGTCAGTTCCTGTTATTAGTGTGATGTCTACTCTGGACGTGGAGAGACGCCCCTAGACAGCTCGGTAGCTGAAGCTGCTAGCTCTCTGGTGTTTTATCTGATTCCACAGTGACCACAGGAAGAAGTATTGTGGTATGTCGTTGCCATACACATCTTCAT